>NW_017619273.1:8806815-8957758 GCF_001879475.1 Ipomoea nil | reverse complement strand
GAAATTTGAACACGTGACCTTGTGATTACGAGTTTACACTAGTACAAAACTACACATTCGCCACTGTTTTAACTGACTTTTCGCAACTGTTGTACAACAGTCGCGGATACATGGTCGCTGAAAGTGTTGGAATATTCGCACTGTTATTCCGATATTATTTAAACTATATTATGATTATAACAAGGTAAAGAAAGTGATTGATGAATATGGGAACATTGCATGTAGGTGGCAATAATCCATTGTCCTCACTAGCTTAATTTGTATATACAAAAATATATATGTTATTAATTTGTAATCTTGTAATGTATTTATGTTTATCTTTAAAAGTTATTTTAAAAAGAATTTTTATGCTTATATACAAATCGTGATTTTAATTGTTACTTTTTAAAAAAAAAAGTTAAGCATATTTGTCCAACCCGTGGGGTCGCCAAGGAATATATAACAACCATATAAACTAGAAAAATATTGAGAACATACACATGTATATATATTAGACTTATTATGATCTTATCACAATCTTCATTATATTACTTTACTTGATCATAATCCAAATTAATTTCTCCCATACCCATATATACAGCCCTTCTGTTGTGTTGGATTTGGAGCACCAATCCCACGATGACAGCTGCCTTTTTCATCATCATGTGCCCCTATGTCCAACAGAAGAACTAGAGGAAAGAGAAGTGTGACCTCCGTTCAAAATCTGTGCTTCTTCTTCACAGCCAGTTGCAACAAAAGAGAGCACATCAATCATCCATAGAAGTCCTACCATACCATCATATACAGCATTACAAATTGATCCTTCATTAATTGCTGCCACAGCTACACTTGCCCGGCTTGCCCGAAATGATTTGATAGATCCTGATCTCTTGACCATATTTTTAAGCTACCCACAATTGGATGAGCAGGAGATGAAAGTGCTACTAGCTACAAGCCAACTTGCGACTGAGAAAATACCAAAAAACAACATGACTGCACACAAAGAAAGCCTGAACACATATCACTTCCCCATTCAGGAATGCCAATTATGCTGCTGGTATTTTTCCTTCAATACCTATTACATTTAAAAATATATTTTTTTTGGGGAGTTAATACCATCTGAGGTCCTCCGAGTATAGTAATTTTGCCACGTTCAGTCCTAAACTTTCAAATTGACCATCTGTGGTCCTTCGACTTTCAAATTTAACCATTTGTGGTCCAAGTTAACCACCCATGGTCCTTAAAGTTTATAAATTTAACTAGTCGTAATCCTCACGAGAGGACCACGACTGGTTAAAATTTAATAGGTGAAGACCATGAGTGGTTAACTTGGACCACGGATGGCTAATTTGAAAGTCGAAAGACCAAAGATGGTCAATTTAAAAGTTTAGGACTAAACGTGAAAAAACCACTATACTCGGAGGACCACTATCCAGAATGACAGCTGCATTTTTCATCATCATGTGCCCCTAAATCCAATAGAAGAACTAGAGGAGGGAGAAGTGCGACCTCCGTGCAAAATATGTGCATCTTTTCACAGCTAGTTGCAGCAAAGAGAGCACATCAATCATCCATATATGAAAGTCCTACCATACCATCATATACAGGATTACAAATTGATCCTTCATTAATTGCTGCCATAGCTACACTTGCCCGGCTTGCCCAAATGATTTGATAGATCCGATCTCTTGACCATATTTCTAAGCAACCCACAATTGGTTGAGCAGGAGATGAAACTGCTACTAGCTACAAACAAGCTTGCAACTGAGAAAATACCAAAACCCAACATGGCTGCACAAAGAAAGCCTGGACACATAGTACATCCCCATGCAGAAATGCCAATTATGGCTGCTGGTATATTTCCATCAACACCTATTACATTTAAAACTATATTTTTTTCGGGATTTAATACCATCTGAGGTCCTCCGAGTAAAGTGATTTTGCCACGTTCAGTCATAAACTTTCAAATTGACCATGTGTGATCCTTCGACTTTCAAATTTAACCATTTGTGGTCCAAGTTAACCACCCATAGTCCTTCAAGTTTCGAAATTTAACTAGTCGTCGTAGTCCTCTCGAAAGGACCACTGTTGGTTAAAATTTAATAGTTGAAGAACCATGAGTGGTTAACTTGGACCACGGATGGTTAAATTTGAAAGTCGAAGGACCAAAGATTGTCAATTTAAAAGTTTAGGACTAAACGTTACAAAACCACTATAATCGAGGACCCCAACTGGTATTATCTCTTTTTTTTCGGCGGTGACGACGGAAATCGCCACCACCCTTCAACTCCTTAGGTAAACCAGCTGGTTCAAACTAAGAAGGCTGTAATTTGAACACGTGACCTTGTGATTACGAGTTTACACTAGTACAAAACTACACATTCGCCACTGTTGTAACTAACTTTTCGCAACTGTTGTACAACATTTGCGGATACCATGGTCGCTGAAAGTGTTGGAATATTCGCCACTGTTATTCCGATATTATTTAAACTATATTATGATTATAACAAGGTAAAGAAAGTGATTGATGAATATGGGGAACATTGCATGTAGGTGGCAATAATCCATTGTCCTCACTAGCTTAATTTGTATATACAAAATATATATGTTATTAATTTGTAATCTTGTAATTTATTTATGTTTATTCTTTAAAAAGAATTTTATTCTTATACACAAATCGTGATTTTAATTGTTACTTTAAAAAAAAAAAAAAAGTTAGGCATATTTGTCCAACCCGTAGGGTCCGCCAAGGAATATATAACAACCATATAAACTAGAAAAATATTGAGAACATACACATGTATATATATTAGACTTATTATGATCTTATCACAATCTTCATTATATTACTTTACTTGATCATAATCCAAATTAATTTCTCCCATACCCATATATACAGCCCTTCTGTTGTGTTGGATTTGGAGCACCAATCCCACAATGACAGCTGCCTTTTTCATCATCATGTGCCCCTATGTCCAACAGAAGAACTAGAGGAAAGAGAAGTGTGACCTCCGTTCAAAATCTGTGCTTCTTCTTCACAGCCAGTTGCAACAAAAGAGAGCACATCAATCATCCATAGAAGTCCTACCATACCATCATATACAGCATTACAAATTGATCCTTCATTAATTGCTGCCACAGCTACACTTGCCCGGCTTGCCCGAAATGATTTGATAGATCCTGATCTCTTGACCATATTTTTAAGCTACCCACAATTGGATGAGCAGGAGATGAAAGTGCTACTAGCTACAAGCCAACTTGCAACTGAGAAAATACCAAAAAACAACATGACTGCACAAAGAAAGCCTGAACACATATCACTTCCCCATTCAGGAATGCCAATTATGGCTGCTGGTATTTTTCCTTCAATACCTATTACATTTAAAAATATATTTTTTTTTGGGGAGTTAATCCCATCTGAGGTCCTCTGAGTATAGTAATTTTGCCACGTTCAGTCCTAAACTTTCAAATTGACCATCTGTGGTCCTTCGACTTTCAAATTTAACCATTTGTGGTCCAAGTTAACCACCCATGGTCCTTAAAGTTTATAAATTTAACTAGTCGTAATCCTCACGAGAGGACCACGGCTGGTTAAAATTTAATAGGTGAACGACCATGAGTGGTTAACTTGGACCAGGGATGGCTAAATTTGAAAGTCGAAAGACCAAAGATGGTCAATTTAAAAGTTTAGGACTAAACGTGAAAAAACCACTATACTCGGAGGACCACTATCCCAGAATGACAGCTGCATTTTTCATCATCATGTGCCCCTAAATCCAATAGAAGAACTAGAGGAGGGAGAAGTGCGACCTCCGTGCAAAATATGTGCATCTTTTTCACAGCTAGTTGTAGCAAAAGAGAGCACATCAATCACCCATATATGAAAGTCCTACCATATCATCATATACAGGATTACAAATTGATCCTTCATTAATTGCTGCCATAGCTACACTTGCCCGGCTTGCCCAAAATGATTTGATAGATCCGATCTCTTGACCATATTTCTAAGCAACCCACAATTGGTTGAACAGGAGATGAAACTGCTACTAGCTACAAGCAAGCTTACAACTGAGAAAAATACCAAAACCCAACATGGCTGCACAAAGAAAGCCTGGACACATAGTACATCCCCATTCAGAAATGCCAATTATGGCTGCTGTCCTTCAACACCTATTACATTTAAAACTATATTTTTTTCGGGATTTAATACCATCTGACGTCCTCCGAGTATAGTGATTTTGCCACGTTCAGTCCTAAACTTTCAAATTGACCATGTGTGATCCTTCGACTTTCAAATTTAACCATTTGTGGTCCAAGTTAACCACCCATTGTCCTTCAAGTTTCGAAATTTAACTAGTCGTCGTAGTCCTCTCGAAAGGACCACTGTTGGTTAAAATTTAATAGTTGAAGAACCATGAGTGGTTAATTTGGACCACGGATGGTTAAATTTGAAAGTCGAAGGACCAAAGATTGTCAATTTAAAAGTTTAGGACTAAACGTTACAAAACCACTATACTCGGAGGACCCCAGTTGGTATTATCTCTTTTTTTTCGGGGTCACGACGGAAATCGCCACCACCCTTCAACTCCTTAGGTAAACCAGCTGGTTCAAACCAAGAAGGCAGAAATTTGAACACGTGACCTTGTGATTACGAGTTTACACTAGTACAAAACTACACATTCGCCACTGTTGTAACTGACTTTTCGCAACTGTTGTACAACAGTCGCGGATACCATGGTCGCTGAAAGTGTTGGAATATTCGCCACTGTTATTCCGATATTATTTAAACTATATAATGATTATAACGAGGTAAAGAAAGTGATTGATGAATATGGGGAACATTGCATGTAGGTGGCAATAATCCATTGTCCTCACTAGCTTAATTTGTATATACAAAAATATATATGTTATTAATTTGTAATCTTGTAATGTATTTATGTTTATTCTTTAAAAAGAATTTTATGCTTATATACAAATCGTGATTTTAATTGTTACTTTAAAAAAAAAAGTTAAGCATATTTGTCCAACCCGTGGGGTCCGCCAAGGAATATATAACAACCATATAAACTAGAAAAATATTGAGAACATACACATGTATATATATTAGACTTATTATGATCTTATCACAATCTTCATTATATTACTTTACTTGATCATAATCCAAATTAATTTCTCCCATACCCATATATACAGCCCTTCTGTTGTGTTGGATTTGGAGCACCAATCCCACGATGACAGCTGCCTTTTTCATCATCATGTGCCCCTATGTCCAACAGAAGAACTAGAGGAAAGAGAAGTGTGACCTCCGTTCAAAATCTGTGCTTCTTCTTCACAGCCAGTTGCAACAAAAGAGAGCACATCAATCATCCATAGAAGTCCTACCATACCATCATATACAGCATTACAAATTGATCCTTCATTAATTGCTGCCACAGCTACACTTGCCCGGCTTGCCCGAAATGATTTGATAGATCCTGATCTCTTGACCATATTTTTAAGCTACCCACAATTGGATGAGCAGGAGATGAAAGTGCTACTAGCTACAAGCCAACTTGCGACTGAGAAAATACCAAAAAACAACATGACTGCACAAAGAAAGCCTGAACACATATCACTTCCCCATTCAGGAATGCCAATTATGGCTGCTGGTATTTTTCCTTCAATACCTATTACATTTAAAAATATATTTTTTTTTGGGGAGTTAATCCCATCTGAGGTCCTCTGAGTATAGTAATTTTGCCACGTTCAGTCCTAAACTTTCAAATTGACCATCTGTGGTCCTTCGACTTTCAAATTTAACCATTTGTGGTCCAAGTTAACCACCCATGGTCCTTAAAGTTTATAAATTTAACTAGTCGTAATCCTCACGAATGAACCACGACTGGTTAAAATTTAATAGGTGAAAGACCATGAGTGGTTAACTTAGACCACGGATGGCTAAATTTGAAAGTCGAAGGACCAAAGATGGTCAATTTAAAAGTTTAGGACTAAACGTGAAAAAACCACTATACTCGGAGGACCACTATCCCAGAATGACAGCTGCATTTTTCATCATCATGTGCCCCTAAATCCAATAGAAGAACTAGAGGAGGGAGAAGTGCAACCTCCGTGCAAAATATGTGCATCTTTTTCACAGCTAGTTGCAGCAAAAGAGAGCACATCAATCATCCATATATGAAAGTCCTACCATACCATCATATACAGGATTACAAATTGATCCTTCATTAATTGCTGCCATAGCTACACTTGCCCGGCTTGCCCAAAATGATTTGATAGATCCGATCTCTTGACCATATTTCTAAGCAACCCACAATTGGTTGAGCAGGAGATGAAACTGCTACTAGCTACAAACAAGCTTGCAACTGAGAAAATACCAAAACCCAACATGGCTGCACAAAGAAAGCCTGGACACATAGTACATCCCCATGCAGAAATGCCAATTATGGCTGCTGTCCTTCAACACCTATTACATTTAAAACTATATTTTTTTCGGGATTTAATACCATCTGAGGTCCTCCGAGTATAGTGATTTTGCCACGTTCAGTCCTAAACTTTCAAATTGACCATGTGTGATCCTTCGACTTTCAAATTTAACCATTTGTGGTCCAAGTTAACCACCCATAGTCCTTCAAGTTTCGAAATTTAACTAGTCGTCGTAGTCCTCTCGAAAGGACCACTGTTGGTTAAAATTTAATAGTTGAAGAACCATGAGTGGTTAACTTGGACCACGGATGGTTAAATTTGAAAGTCGAAGGACCAAAGATTGTCAATTTAAAAGTTTAGGACTAAACGTTACAAAACCACTATACTCGAGGACCCCAACTGGTATTATCTCTTTTTTTTCGGGGTGACGACGGAAATCGCCACCACCCTTCAACTCCTTAGGTAAACCAGCTGGTTCAATTCAAGAAGGCTGAAATTTGAACACGTGACCTTGTGATTACGAGTTTACACTAGTACAAAACTACACATTCGCCACTGTTGTAACTGACTTTTCGCAACTGTTGTACAACATTTGCGGATACCATGGTCGCTGAAAGTGTTGGAATATTCGCCACTGTTATTCCGATATTATTTAAACTATATTATGATTATAACAAGGTAAAGAAAGTGATTGATGAATATGGGGAACATTGCATGTAGGTGGCAATAATCCATTGTCCTCACTAGCTTAATTTGTATATACAAAAATATATATGTTATTAATTTGTAATCTTGTAATTTATTTATGTTTATTCTTTAAAAAGAATTTTATGCTTATATACAAATCGTGATTTTAATTGTTACTTTAAAAAAAAAAAAAAAGTTAGGCATATTTGTCCAACCCGTGGGGTCCGCCAAGGAATATATAACAACCATATAAACTACAAAAATATTGAGAACATACACATGTATATATATTAGACTTATTATGATCTTATCACAATCTTCATTATATTACTTTACTTGATCATAATCCAAATAAATTTCTCCCATACCCATATATACAGCCCTTCTGTTGTGTTGGATTTGGAGCACCAATCCCACGATGACAGCTGCCTTTTTCATCATCATGTGCCCCTATGTCCAACAGAAGAACTAGAGGAAAGAGAAGTGCGACCTCCGTTCAAAATCTGTGCTTCTTCTTCACAGCCAGTTGCAACAAAAGAGAGCACATCAATCATCCATAGAAGTCCTACCATACCATCATATACAGCATTACAAATTGATCCTTCATTAATTGCTGCCACAGCTACACTTGCCCGGCTTGCCCGAAATGATTTGATAGATCCTGATCTCTTGACCATATTTTTAAGCTACCCACAATTGGATGAGCAGGAGATGAAAGTGCTACTAGCTACAAGCCAACTTGCAACTGAGAAAATACTAAAAAACAACATGACTGCACAAAGAAAGCCTGAACACATATCACTTCCCCATTCAGGAATGCCAATTTTGGCTGCTGGTATTTTTCCTTCAATACCTATTAAATTTAAAAATATATTTTTTTTTGGGGAGTTAATACCATCTGAGGTCCTCCGAGTATAGTTATTTTGCCACATTCAGTCCTAAACTTTCAAATTGACCATCTGTGGTCCTTCGACTTTCAAATTTAACCATTTGTGGTCCAAGTTAACCAACCATGGTCCTTAAAGTTTATAAATTTAACTAGTCGTAATCCTGACGAATGGACCACGGCTGGTTAAAATTTAATAGGTGAAAGACCATGAGTGGTTAACTTGGACCACGGATGGCTAAATTTGAAAGTCGAAGGACCAAAGATGGTCAATTTAAAAGTTTAGGACTAAACGTGAAAAAACCACTATACTCGGAGGACCACTATCCCAGAATGACAGCTGCATTTTTCTTCATCATGTGCCCCTAAATCCAATAGAAGAACTAGAGGAGGGAGAAGTGCGACCTCCGTGCAAAATATGTGCATCTTTTTCACAGCTAGTTGTAGCAAAAGAGAGCACATCAATCATCCATATATGAAAGTCCTACCATACCATCATATACAGGATTAAAAATTGATCCTTCATTAATTGCTGCCATAGCTACACTTGCCCGGCTTGCCCAAAATGATTTGATAGATCCGATCTCTTGACCATATTTCTAAGCAACCCACAATTGGTTGAGCAGGAGATGAAACTGCTACTAGCTACAAGCAAGCTTGCAACTGAGAAAATACCAAAACCCAACATGGCTGCACAAAGAAAGCCTGGACACATAGTACATCCCCATGCAGAAATGCCAATTATGGCTGCTGTCCTTCAACACCTATTACATTTAAAACTATATTTTTTTCAGGATTTAATACCATCTGAGGTCCTCCGAGTATAGTGATTTTGCCACGTTCAGTCCTAAACTTTCAAATTGACCATGTGTGATCCTTCGACTTTCAAATTTAACCATTTGTGGTCCAAGTTAACCACCCATAGTCCTTCAAGTTTCGAAATTTAACTAGTCGTCGTAGTCCTCTCGAAAGGACCACTGTTGGTTAAAATTTAATAGTTGAAGAACCATGAGTGGTTAACTTGGACCACGGATGGTTAAATTTGAAAGTCGAAGGACCAAAGATTGTCAATTTAAAAGTTTAGGACTAAACGTTACAAAACCACTATACTCGAGGACCCCAACTGGTATTATCTCTTTTTTTTCGGGGTGACGACGGAAATCGCCACCACCCTTCAACTCCTTAGGTAAACCAGCTGGTTCAATTCAAGAAGGCTGAAATTTGAACACGTGACCTTGTGATTACGAGTTTACACTAGTACAAAACTACACATTCGCCACTGTTGTAACTGACTTTTCGCAACTGTTGTACAACATTTGCGGATACCATGGTCGCTGAAAGTGTTGGAATATTCGCCACTGTTATTCCGATATTATTTAAACTATATTATGATTATAACAAGGTAAAGAAAGTGATTGATGAATATGGGGAACATTGCATGTAGGTGGCAATAATCCATTGTCCTCACTAGCTTAATTTGTATATACAAAAATATATATGTTATTAATTTGTAATCTTGTAATTTATTTATGTTTATTCTTTAAAAAGAATTTTATGCTTATATACAAATCGTGATTTTAATTGTTACTTTAAAAAAAAAAAAAAAAAGTTAGGCATATTTGTCCAACCCGTGGGGTCCGCCACGGAATATATAACAACCATATAAACTACAAAAATATTGAGAACATACACATGTATATATATTAGACTTATTATGATCTTATCACAATCTTCATTATATTACTTTACTTGATCATAATCCAAATAAATTTCTCCCATACCCATATATACAGCCCTTCTGTTGTGTTGGATTTGGAGCACCAATCCCACGATGACAGCTGCCTTTTTCATCATCATGTGCCCCTATGTCCAACAGAAGAACTAGAGGAAAGAGAAGTGCGACCTCCGTTCAAAATCTGTGCTTCTTCTTCACAGCCAGTTGCAACAAAAGAGAGCACATCAATCATCCATAGAAGTCCTACCATACCATCATATACAGCATTACAAATTGATCCTTCATTAATTGCTGCCACAGCTACACTTGCCCGGCTTGCCCGAAATGATTTGATAGATCCTGATCTCTTGACCATATTTTTAAGCTACCCACAATTGGATGAGCAGGAGATGAAAGTGCTACTAGCTACAAGCCAACTTGCAACTGAGAAAATACTAAAAAACAACATGACTGCACAAAGAAAGCCTGAACACATATCACTTCCCCATTCAGGAATGCCAATTTTGGCTGCTGGTATTTTTCCTTCAATACCTATTAAATTTAAAAATATATTTTTTTTTGGGGAGTTAATACCATCTGAGGTCCTCCGAGTATAGTTATTTTGCCACATTCAGTCCTAAACTTTCAAATTGACCATCTGTGGTCCTTCGACTTTCAAATTTAACCATTTGTGGTCCAAGTTAACCAACCATGGTCCTTAAAGTTTATAAATTTAACTAGTCGTAATCCTGACGAATGGACCACGGCTGGTTAAAATTTAATAGGTGAAAGACCATGAGTGGTTAACTTGGACCACGGATGGCTAAATTTGAAAGTCGAAGGACCAAAGATGGTCAATTTAAAAGTTTAGGACTAAACGTGAAAAAACCACTATACTCGGAGGACCACTATCCCAGAATGACAGCTGCATTTTTCTTCATCATGTGCCCCTAAATCCAATAGAAGAACTAGAGGAGGGAGAAGTGCGACCTCCGTGCAAAATATGTGCATCTTTTTCACAGCTAGTTGTAGCAAAAGAGAGCACATCAATCATCCATATATGAAAGTCCTACCATACCATCATATACAGGATTAAAAATTGATCCTTCATTAATTGCTGCCATAGCTACACTTGCCCGGCTTGCCCAAAATGATTTGATAGATCCGATCTCTTGACCATATTTCTAAGCAACCCACAATTGGTTGAGCAGGAGATGAAACTGCTACTAGCTACAAGCAAGCTTGCAACTGAGAAAATACCAAAACCCAACATGGCTGCACAAAGAAAGCCTGGACACATAGTACATCCCCATGCAGAAATGCCAATTATGGCTGCTGTCCTTCAACACCTATTACATTTAAAACTATATTTTTTTCAGGATTTAATACCATCTGAGGTCCTCCGAGTATAGTGATTTTGCCACGTTCAGTCCTAAACTTTCAAATTGACCATGTGTGATCCTTCGACTTTCAAATTTAACCATTTGTGGTCCAAGTTAACCACCCATAGTCCTTCAAGTTTCGAAATTTAACTAGTCGTCGTAGTCCTCTCGAAAGGACCACTGTTGGTTAAAATTTAATAGTTGAAGAACCATGAGTGGTTAACTTGGACCACAGATGGTTAAATTTGAAAGTCGAAGGACCAAAGATTGTCAATTTGAAAGTTTAGGACTAAACGTTACAAAACCACAATACTCGGAGGACCCCAACTGGTATTATCTCTTTTTTTTTCGGGGTGACGACGGAAATCGCCACCACCCTTCAACTCCTTAGGTAAACCAGCTGGTTCAAACCAAGAAGGCTGAAATTTGAACACGTGACCTTGTGATTACGAGTTTACACTAGTACAAAACTACACATTCGCCACTGTTTTAACTGACTTTTCGCAACTGTTGTACAACAGTCGCGGATACCATGGTCGCTGAAAGTGTTGGAATATTCGCTACTGTTATGCCGATATTATTTAAACTATATTATGATTATAACAAGGTAAAGAAAGTGATTGATAAATATGGGGAACATTGCATGTAGGTGGCAATAATCCATTGTCCTCACTAGCTTAATTTGTATATACAAAAATATATATGTTATTAATTTGTAATCTTGTAATGTATTTATGTTTATTCTTTAAAAAGAATTTTATGTTTATTCTATAAAAAGAATTTTATGCTTATATACAAATCGTGATTTTAATTGTTACTTTTAAAAAAAAAAAAGTTAAGCATATTTGTCCAACCCGTGGGGTCCGCCAAGGAATATATAACAACCATATGAACTAGAAAAATATTGAGAACATACACATGTATATATATTAGACTTATTATGATCTTATCACAATCTTCATTATATTACTTTACTTGATCATAATCCAAATTAATTTCTCCCATACCCATATATACAGCCCTTCTGTTGTGTTGGATTTGGAGCACCAATCCCACGATGACAGCTACCTTTTTCATCATCATGTGCCCCTATATCCAACAGAAGAACTAGAGGAAAGAGAAGTGCGACCTCCGTTCAAAATCCGTGCTTCTTCTTCACAGCCAGTTGCAACAAAAGACAGCACATCAATCATCCATAGAAGTCCTACCATACCATCATATACAGCATTACAAATTGATCCTTCATTAATTGCTGCCACAGCTACACTTGCCCGGCTTGCCCGAAATGATTTGATAGATCCTGATCTCTTGACCATATTTCTAAGCTACCCACAATTGGATGAGCAGGAGATGAAAGTGCTACTAGCTACAAGCCAACTTGCAACTGAGAAAATACCAAAAAACAACATGACTGCACAAAGAAAGCCTGAACACATATCACTTCCAGATTCAGGAATGCCAATTATTGCTGCTGGTATTTTTCCTTCAATACCTATTACATTTAAAAATATATTTTTTTTGGGGAGTTAATACCATCTGAGGTCCTCCGAGTATAGTAATTTTGTCACGTTCAGTCCTAAACTTTCAAATTGACCATCTGTGGTCCTTCGACTTTCAAATTTAACCATTTGTGGTCCAAGTTAACCACCCATGGTCCTTAAAGTTTATAAATTTAACTAGTCGTAATCCTCACGAGAGGACCACGACTGGTTAAAATTTAATAGGTGAACGGCCATGAGTGGTTAACTTGGACCACGGATGGCTAAATTTGAAAGTCGAAAGACCAAAGATGGTCAATTTAAAAGTTTAGGACTAAACGTGAAAAAACCACTATACTCGGAGGACCACTATCCCAGAATGACAGCTGCATTTTTCATCATCATGTGTCCCTAAATCCAATAGAAGAACTAGAGGAGGGAGAAGTGCGACCTCCGTGCAAAATATGTGCATCTTTTTCACAGCTAGTTGTAGCAAAAGAGAGCACATCAATCATCCATATATGAAAGTCCTACCATATCATCATATACAGGATTACAAATTGATCCTTCATTAATTGCTGCCATAGCTACACTTGCCCGGCTTGCCCAAAATGATTTGATAGATCCGATCTCTTGACCATATTTCTAAGCAACCCCACAATTGGTTGAACAGGAGATGAAACTGCTACTAGCTACAAGCAAGCTTACAACTGAGAAAAATACCAAAACCCAACATGGCTGCACAAAGAAAGCCTGGACACATAGTACATCCCCATTCAGAAATGCCAATTATGGCTGCTGTCCTTCAACACCTATTACATTTAAAACTATATTTTTTTCGGGATTTAATACCATCTGAGGTCCTCCGAGTATAGTGATTTTGCCACGTTCAGTCCTAAACTTTCAAATTGACCATCTGTGGTCCTTCGACTTTCAAATTTAACCATTTGTGGTCCAAAGATTGTCAATTTAAAAGTTTAGGACTAAACGTTACAATACCACTATACTCGGAGGACCCCAACTGGTATTATCTCTTTTTTTCGGGGTGACGACGGAAATCGCCACCACCCTTCAACTCCTTAGGTAAACCAGCTCGTTCAAACCAAGAAGGCTGAAATTTGAACACGTGACCTTGTGATTACGAGTTTGCACTAGTACAAAACTACACATTCGCCACTGTTGTAACTGACTTTTCGCAACTGTTGTACAACAGTCGCGTATACCATGGTCGCTGAAAGTGTTGGAATATTCGCCACTGTTATTCCGATATTATTTAAACTATATTATGATTATAACAAAGTAAAGAAAGTGATTGATGAATATGGGGAACATTGCATGTAGGTGGCAATAATCCATTGTCCTCACGAGCTCAATGCTCCTCCAGTATGCCCATATCTAAAAATGAACATTATCTGAAGAACTTAGTGAATGATTATGGAGGAGCACATGAATCTGTGGGAGATAAGAATTGGAAGCATCATTGCTCGTTTTTCAATACACCAAATGGATGCTGGAATGACTTTAAATGCCACTTCTGGCATGATGTTGATGCTCGTTATGCAAAGAGAAGGAGGGCATAACTATGGCGGATATGGCGGGGAGAAGTGTCAAAGAGAGAGGAGACGGGAAAGTGTTTGGATATGGCGGGAAAGTGTTTGGATATGGCGGATAATGAATTATATGCTTTCAGAAAGAAGCACTTCTGGAAGAAGCACTACATTTGCTTATTTCAGAATCAGCACTTTGAATGGCGGATACCGAACCGCCCTTGCCCCACAGTGGGACAGGTCAATCGGCGGTGGGCCACCTTTAGCAGAAAGGAAGATGAAGGGAGAAATTAGAAAGAATCGCAGTAACATAGAAGATGAACTCTGCTACGGGAGAACGCAGCAGATGAAGAGTCTAGATTTAGGGTTTGGATGGGACCTTATATACGTTGGACTTATGGGTACAGTATTGGGCTGACTATTTAGATTTGGGCCAATACAAATATTTAAAATTGACTTGGTATCATTTGGATTATAATTTTCAGGCTAAAATTTATGTATATGTGTTTTGTGGGCAAATTATTGCGTGGATCGTGAATATCATGTACATTTTTAATATAAAAAAAAGTATATCCCTTTCAAAAAAATAATAATAAAAGTATATCACTTTTGTATTGAGAAGATATATTATTTTTGTACTAAAGGTACATTAAATAAAATAACGTACTTTAAAAAAATCTATTTTACATACATAAATAATGTATTTTTAGTATATTAAAAATATACGGAGTACTTTTTATTTATGGTCCACAGAACTATGTGGATTATGGTCCGTGAAATAATAATATGTGTTTTCACTTTAATTTTTTTTGCCAATAATTATTATGTAAAAGATGTATTTATTACATATTATATAATAATATATATATTATATTTTTTGGCCAAGATAATATATACTATTTAATTTATAATAAATTCATTAACTCAAACAAATTATATGAAATATTAAAAATTATTAACGTATAAGTGCATTTTTGTGTCTTTAATTTTTCGATTTTGAAATTTCACGTTGAATTTTGCAACATTATTTATATTTTCTCATGAAAAATAAACAATCCTTTATTTATTGTATATAGTTTGATTTCTTAATTTTTTAAATTTGTTATATAAATAAATAAATAAATAAATAAATATATATATATATATATATATATATATATATATATATATATATATATATATATATATATATATATGCAATATTTTTAAATTTCATGTGGTATCTAATAACACAATATACTTTATAATATATGCTAATAGTATCTTGTGATGTTCAATATAACATCCGATTTTGTATTGCTAAAGAAAAATACATTTCAGAATGATTTTCATGATTAATATTTGATTTTATAAAGGTACCTAAATTTTATGTCGTGCATCGCACGGGTAAATACTTGTATGTATATACAAAAAATATATATGTTATTAATTTGTAATCTAGTAATGTATTTATTTTTATTCTTTAAAAAGAATTTTATGCTTATTTACAAATCGTGATTTTAATTGTTACTTTAAAAAAAAAAAAAAAGTTAAGCATATTTGTCCAACCCGTGGGGTCCGCCAAGGAATACATAACAATCATATAAACTAGAAAAATATTGAGAACATACACATGTATATATATTAGACTTATTATGATCTTATCACAATCTTCATTATATTACTTTACTTGATCATAATCCAAATTAATTTCTCCCATACCCATATATACAGCCCTTCTGTTGTGTTGGATTTGGAGCACCAATCCCAGGATGACAGCTGCATTTTTCATCATGTGCCCTTAAGTCCAATAGAAGAATTAGAGGAAAGAAAAGTGCGACCTCCGTGCAAAATCTGTGCTTCTTCTTCATAGCCAGTTGCAGCAAAAGAGAGCACATCAATCATCCATGGAAGTCCTACCATACCATCATATACAGGATTACAAATTGATCCTTCATTAATTGCTGCCACAGCTACAGTTGCCCGGCTTGCCCGTAATGATTTGATAGATCCTGATCTCTTGACCATATTTTTAAGCTACCCACAATTGGTTGAGCAGGAGATGAAAGTGCTACTAGCTACAAACCAGCTTGCAACTGAGAAAATACCAAAACTCAACATGGCTGCACAAAGAAAGCCTGAACACATATCACTTCCCCATGCAGGAATGCCAATTATGGCTGCTGGTACTTTTCTTTCAACTCCTTTTACATTTAAATTATATTTTTTTGGTGACGAGAGAAATCTGTAGTCACAATCCGAGGGTGTGCACTGATCACAAAGAGATAAACTAGTATAGGTTGCTCATAGCTAGGGATGTCAATTGGGCCAGCCCTCCAGGCTGTTGGGCTTATCGGCTAAGGCTAAATGGTTTTTTGTTTTTAACTTTTGGGTTGGGTTGTCCCTAACCCTAAACTGTGGGTTATTGGGCCAATCCATCGGGCTGAATCACTAAACAAAAAATGAAAAATAAGAGCGAGTATCCACATTCGGTGGAGCGGGATGAGTTTTGGAAAAATCTACCTATGATGTCGACGAGTTGGAACGAGATAATGTTGATAAAATTATATATATATATATATATATATATATATATATATATATATATATATATATATATATATATATATATATATATATATATATATATATAATCCGATGGTCTGGCTCGACAGCCCATCGGGTTAACACATTCAACCTAATAACACTACAAGACTAGTCCAGGCCAATTAGCTCAATTTTTTATTGTGTTGATTTTTTCCGATCCTAACCCTATAATTTTCAAGGCCAATTGGGCCAACCCATTGATTTTTTTCGATCCTAACCCTATAATTTGAGTCTGTGTGGTTAGTGGACACGACTTGGCACGGCTGTAGAATCGAATCAGCCTAAGGAGAAGATCCTGAGACCAAAGGTTTCTGCGAGACATTCTTAGTGGCAAAAGGAAAAACAGTTTCATCAAACTGCACATTCCTGCAAACATATATCTTATTAGTCTTTAGATCCATGCACCTATACCCCCTAAAAGACTCATGATAACCAAGAAAGACACAGGGAGAAGATCTGTAGGACATTTTATGACGATTATATGGTCTTAAGTGAGGGTAACATAGACAGCCAAAGACACGAAGGAAAGAATAGGATGCATGGAGGAGACTTGTGCAACATATGATGATGACTAGAATTGTTTAAGACACTGGAAGACATTTTATTAATCAAATAAACAGCAGTTTCAAAAGCAAAATTCCAAAAACGAGACGGAACAGAGGCATGAGCCATAAGAGTGAGCCCAGTTTCGAGAATGTGCCTTTGTTTCTGTTCAACACGCCCATTTTGCTCATGAGTGTATGCACATGACTGCCTATGATTAATGTCTAGTTGCACAAACAAAGAATGTATTTTCTTATATTCAGCTCCTAGATTAGATTGAATCGACTTGATTATACAATTAAATGAACGCTAAACTAAAGCACGAAATTGATCAGATATGACATAAATATCAGATTTCTGCTTCATAGGAAAATACCAGGTGTAACGAGAATAATCATCAACAAAGATGACAAAATAACGATAACCATTAAGAACATTGGAACTATTAGACTCAACACGTGCTAAAACATAAACTGGAATTACAACGAATAGTATGACTAGAGCCACTAACCGAACAAGACTGAAGAATTTGAGTAAGGATACGCTGAAGAGGATGACCCAAATGATCATGCCAAACCGAAGCAGAAGCACAAGCAAAGAGAAACGCGGAAGGAGACGAACTTGGAACAGGCAAAGTGTATAGGTCACCAGTACTGCCCCGTAGGAGGATTTCCTTGGTGGTGATATCTTTCACAAGAAAAAAAGAAGGATGAAACTCAAAAACACATTGTTATCTGTAGCAAAATATTGAACAAATAATAAAGAGGTAGACAGACCAGGAACATGCAATATATCAGATATCGTAAAAGACCTAGAAGGGGTATCAAAAGTAACATGACCAATACGACTAACAAACAAGTATGAGAATTTGACGAGGTTTTAGCACCCAAACCATTCTGAAACAACAAATTAGCCTAAGAACCCGGAACCCCTGAATAGCGCTGAAAACAATTGGCTCCCGTGTGATCGAAACCATTACAAATTTGACACTGATCACCAAAGCGCCAAAAACAATTGATTCCCGTGTAACCGAAACCATCAAAAATTTGACACCGTTTATTAAAGCGCCAAAAACAATTGACTCTCGTGTGACGAAAACCATCACAAATTTGACACTAAACTTTAAAGACACGTCCGCCACACTGCTGACCTCGATGCGGACTGCCACGATTGCAATTGCCACCACCTTGTTGCATTCTGTACTCCACTAAGCATAATTTGCATACGTTGTACCTATGTTATCTTTGGTGCAAGGGAATCTGTGCTAGCAGCATGTGGAATGATGAAAACTTTTGGGAATGTCTTCCTATTACATTAATGAGATGGTAATAGCGATGTATTTGAGGATGATGACGAATGGGATTCTGTAGTTCTTGGGTTTTCTTTGCTTCAGCTTCCGGCGGCCTTCAAGAAATCCGACGTCGTGTGGCTTCAAGAATAAGGACAAAAACAATTATTTATAACAATAATAATTATCATAAACTCTAGTTAATTGATACCAGATAAGAACTAAATGAATTGTATTGAATAAACTAATTGGAAAGATAAAGGATACTGGAATATATATAGTGATAGAAGGGAAACTAAGATAGAAAGTCATAATCTAACTCAAATACACAAAATCCTAATATAGACAATATGCGTTTGTTTCTCGACAAGAACAGACGCCTATCGTTTTTCTAAAAATAAAAATTTAAACCATAGAGGTATGTTTCTCAACAAGAACAGACGCCCATTGTCCTTATTTTTAAAAAAGAAAAGTTAATTTTTTATGACACATGATTAACCAATTATGTGAACACAAAGGCGAACAAAGAACGTACAAATGCAAATTCTCCAAATCGAGCCAGTATACAACTCTTATGGCAGATACGATTGAAATACCAAAAAAGTTGACCAACTAAAGCAACCAAAATTGTTTTTCCACCAATTAGAAGTCCTAATACCCCCATAATAACTAGAAAGTTTGAGAGAAGAAAGCTTGGGATCATAAGATAAAAAATGGGCGAGTTGCGGTTACAACAAAGCCATATTTACACTCTTAAATTCATGAAGAAAATATTCTCACAAGGCAGAACTGCTGAAAGCAACAATATCTATACCACTAAAACTTTAAAGATTGATTCTCTGCAATTTGCTTAGAAATTGGCCTAAGAAGCTGTAGACCATAGCCAAAATCCAAAATATAAATGTTCAAATATGTGTTGTACTTCACAACACAGCCAAATAAAATCCTAAGGAAAATCTAAATAAATTTGCTTTTAGAATAAGTTTTTTCAACGATTTGGTGAGAAGGATTAAGATAGCCTATCGTATGATTGAGTTACAACAATAATGGTAGCACTAGCAACAATTGACTTAACAGCAGCCAATCCAAGGGCTTCAGCTATAGCCGGAAAACCAACCTAAGGAACATAAGCAGCTTGTTGAAACAATGCAATCACAAAAGTTACAACAATCATAAGCAAGCATATAAGGTGTTAAGGTTTTCTAATATACTAATTGAACCAAATGTTGCCACAAGTCTGTGACTGTGCAACTGTCGAAACCAGAAGACTCATATGAATAGTTGTTCAAGCATAGAAGGCTCAAAGAAGCCAAATAGGTGCATATGAAAATATTGACCAAAGAAAACCACAAATGTCAGTGAAAAGGACATTACCCCTCCTTTGGATGAATTAGGTGAAATAAGAGGTATGAAAATTAGCAAAATTAGCCACTGCTAAATACTGAAGAGAAGAAAAAGAGAGCCAAATAAAATAGGTAGAAATAATGGTCTTACTCGCCTGCGCACACACACATACACACACATATATATACACGCACATATATAGACAATGGACCAGAACATCCACTTTTGGTTCTAGTATTGTTGGGTAATATGGTTGAAAAAACCCAAAAATAATAATTCTACAGAAAAATTATTATATGGGAAAAACAGAAAACTGGGAAGGAAAAGGTAGAGTGTTTGGATATAGGTTTAGCATGAGTTCGAACACAAAGTTCTTTTCCTTAAAACCTTATTTGCTACCTCCTACAAGTGCTAGGAGCGTTGTAGCCTAGGTTTCCCAGGATAAAACGTGGTACGATTCTTTGTTTAAGCACCTAAACAAAGAACCTGGTAAACAAAGCAAAGCTTAGAACACTGCTGGGTAAAGAAGAGAGTAGAAGCAGAAGTCTTGAAGCAAAACAGTACTGGAATTCCTTTGGTTTTGTGCTGTGTAAAATGCTTATGTCGGTTTTGTTTAAGCACCTAAACAAAGAACCCGGCAAACAAAGCAAAACTTAGAACACTGCTGGGTAAAGAAGAGAGTAGAAGCAAAAGTTTTGAAGCAAAACAGTACTGGAATTCCTTTGGTTTTGTGCTGTGTAAAATGCTTCTGTCGGTTTTGGCCAGAAGTTTGGCATAACTTAGCCCGCAAGGCCAGCCAATTTCCGGACGACAGCAGGTGCCGGCGCACCCGAGCTCGGGCTTGAATCAAGCCTTTTCGATCTCTTCTAGTTGGATTTTGATTTGCACCCCCCCCCCCACCCCGCGCGAGAAAACCTCTATGCTATACAATTCTACAAGCTTCAAAAGAGCTCTTGTATATAAGGGGGGCAAATCTTCTTTCCAAACCAATGTGGGACAAAGTCTACTATTTCCCTTCATTTCCCAACTCAAATGGGTCTACTTTGAGAATCAATATCTCATTCACCCATTATCCGTTTTGAGCGTACAATATTTCAATCTCTTCGTCTCACTACGAAGAACCCGAATCCACTTTGACTTGACCCAAATCGAAAGTGGACCCCACTAATAATTGTACCACAAAATAGTCACTTAATATGCCATTTTAAGCTAATTTTTCCAACAATCCCCCACATGAATGAAAATTGATTTTCGGGGTAGTTTTAAAATCGGAAACAACTGTGTTCAACGGTCGATCCCTGCATAGGATAGGTAGGGTCACACCCTTTGAACCTTCCCTCGTGAAGATACATTTACTCTACTAACTGTACGGTAGAACGCGATGTCTTTGAACCGACTGCCGTTTGTGTAGACGATGACATATCTCACACAGGAACCTCCCAACCATGCTTTGTTATCATGATTGTGCCCATTTTGGTCGTGGGTCACCATTCCTGGTTCTGCAAGAGTTTGTGAAGAATTGTGGCCGTCAATTCTCCTTTGTAGCGACCCTCACTTCTCTCTCACATAGGTGATTCTTTCCCGAGTATCCCGCATACTCACATATGTCAACCGACATTCGAATCACTAAAGCATTTAACATGTTAACCTTGTGCGGGAACCATTGTTTCTAACGAGGAATGGTAGGGAATCCGAGACCCCCACAGTGACACGCTCCGTTCCATAATTTAGTTGTCCCATTGAACCTAGGTGCCAGCTAGGTTGGGTGTCCACTATAGAGCTTTATACCAAGGGCTTTAGACCCATTCCTCGTCTCAACTTCTCCACAGTTACTCTACATAACCCTTTGGTTAGCGGATCCGCTATATTGTCTTTTGACTTTACGTAGTCAATCGAGACAACACCAGTTGTGAGAAGTTGTCTAATGGTATTATGTCTACGACGCACATGTCTAGACTTACCATTATACATATGATTCTGTACTCGTCCAATTGCAGCTTGACTATCGCAATGCACACACATTGGAGGTACAGGTCTTTCCCAATTAGGAATATCCTCTAAAAAGTGGCGTAGCCATTCAGCCTCTTCGCAACACTTGTCCAAGGCTATCAGCTCAGATTCCATCGTGGATCTAGCTATCACGGTCTGTTTAGAGGATTTCCATGCAACGGCTGCACCGGCTAGTGTAAACACGTAGCCACTCGTGGACTTGGAGTCCTTAATATCGGATATCCAGCTAGCGTCGCTATACCCTTCAAGTACAGCAGGATATCTGCCATAGTGCAGTCCAAGGTCTCGAGTATACCTTAAGTATCTCAGAACATTCACTATTGCCGTCCAGTGCATGGCACCGGGGTTACTCGTATATCTACTGAGTTTACTAACCGCAAAGGCAATATCTGGCCTAGTACAGCTCATTAGATACATCAAACTACCAATAACCCGAGCATATTCTACTTGAGAAATACACTCCCCGTGGTTCTTGGTTAGATGAACGCTTCGATCTAATGGCGTCCTAGTCTTTTGCTGATTTTCCTTGTTAAATTTTTCAAGGATTTTATCAATATAGTGTGATTGGCTCAACACAAGACCATCAGGTCTTCTAATGATTCTAATCCCGAGGATTAAATCAGCCAAACCCATATCCTTCATGTCAAATCTCGCGTTTAACATGTTTTTGGTAGACTTGATCATTCGATCGTTACTATGTGGAGCATTTGGATCTCGTGCAACGGCAGTATTAACTTCCATGATTTGGATAGGACCATTTGTGATGACTTCCCACATTTCGTCATTTAGAGCAGATAAGTGCACCTGCATTCGAATTTTCCGGTCATCAAATTTGTCAAGTGAGAAAAGCAGATTTTGAGCGAGAACTATATCTCTCTTCATCTTGAAGATTTTGAGATCTATCTAGCAGTTAAAATTGACTCAAATAGACAACCGCTCTTATACCACTTGTTGGTCCCGAAAGGGTGGCGAGAAGTCTAGAGGGGGGGTGAATAGACTTCTCTAACTTTTTCAAACTTCTTCTAAAAACACACAAGGCAAATAACACTTTGGTAATTTCAACTCTAAGTAACAAGCATCAACAAGTTAATCAACTTAGAGTGTGCAGCGGAATAGGTAGCGATAAAGTGTTATGCTTAATAGTGCGGTGCACAAAAAGAGATTCTAAACATGCAGTACGTTAGAAACACTTGATATGGTTCGAAGGATGATGTACGTAAAGTTTGGCTTGCATGCAAACGTGGGAACTATCAAACCCAGACAGATAAAGATATGCGATAAAACGTAGTCGGGTTAGTTCATAGTTAGAATAAGCATGCACAAAATATATGAGCAGTAAGTAAAGAGAGGGAGAGATTTATAGTGGTTCGGAGATGGTGTAATTCTCCTACTCCACTCTTCTCCTTTCACTTCAAGGAGGAAATTCACTATTCTTCGATCATCCAGATACAATAGTGAATAAGTGTCCACCGACACTTCTCCGAGTGCTTCGCACAAAGCTACACTCCTCCAAGGTTTTTCGCAAGCTCCTCTTGTTACTCCGCATTCCCGAGTACTTCGCACCAAGCTGTACTCCTACACAACGAGAACTGCGCACAAAGCTACGCTCTCACAGGGTTTTCACAAGCTCCCCTTGTTACTCTGCCCTTTACACCGAGTGCTACGCACAAAGCTACACTCAACCAGGGTTTTTCACTCTCTCTAGTTACTCCGCCCTCTTTCTACACTCAGTAGAGAAGTTTACAATGAAATAAAATATTTCTCTCACTCAGACTTGAATTCTATCGTATATAGCTCAATATATCACTTGATGATTGATTGGATATTCTTCGTTGTTTTTCGTGTTCAACTCTTGTTCAAGTATTTTGTCTTCAAGTCTGCTTGGGCAATTTATAGCCAATGAAAGCTATTTGCCCGTTGATCAACTTTCGATCTCGATCGTCCATCTTCATATGTAGTTGATCAAAATAAAGTTGTCAACTTGATCTGAAATGTTAGGCAGTTGTCTTTTCGCCTTTTTTCAGATGATTTGAATATTTTGCCCGTTGTCGTGTCTTGAATTTTGTAGCCTCCAAAATTTGAATAAGTTCGGCGCGGCAAGCTTGACATTTCTTGTCCTTCATAAATGTTCTGACATATCAAGTTGATCAAATAATTCATCTGCTGATTCTTGCTTGAGTATGAAAATATATCTTCGTGAATCAGCCTTTTTCGAGCGTCTCCGGTTCCATCATAAAAACATTGTTGTTCAGACGAAAATATATCAGTTATTTTCTCCTTAACTATCCATGTAGAATGATATATTGGAACCTCTGTAAAAACTTCATTGTTGTTCATGGTGAGATGCTCTGTTTCGATTTTGTGCTTGGTCCACCTTACTTGGTGTGTTTCTTCATCTGTGCATGGCTTTTGTGAGAGTTGTGCATTCGACTTAGTTAGTCTCCTTTTTACTTAGTCTCCACCTTGCATAATCTCCAAGCTACTTAGTCTCCCATCTTGGTTAGTCTCTTTCTTGCCTAGTCTCCCATTTTTGCTTGCTTAGTCTCCTATTCGAACTCTTTACTTAGTCTCTCGTTCGAAATCATTGTCTTGCTTAGTCTCCCATTCGCTTGGTTGCTTAGTCTCCCATTCGCATGGTTGCTTTGCTTAGTCTCCCATTCGTATTTATGCTTAGTCTCCCAAGTGAGACCAAAAAATGCTTCTCATGAGATACAAACCAGGGACAATTTGCCCTAGCTCACACGCATTTCATCCAACTCTTCTAGCATGGTTCTTGGTGACTTATCCGCATCATAATTATGTTAAGCTATAATCCCGCTTAACTTCTTCAAGTAAATTATGATTTTCAAGACTTGTACATGGGTTGCATGATATGGGTGCACCATACTCTGTAGACTCAAAACAGACTCAAACAAAATAAAATTGGGGACTACTTGATTTTTCAAAAATACATTCGGCTCATCAAAATTTACAATTTATTCCTAACAGTAAGCAACAGCTAATCGGTTGATTCATTTAAAAATTAAAAGTTGTCCGATACAAACGGGACCGGGCTCCCGACTGAGTTAAGATACAAAAATTTTAACAAAATAAAAACAAACTTTAGGGTCGGTCGGCGATCACCCGACCTTCCCTTCGGCTTTTTCACTCGCACTTGGCTCGGCCGCGGCTCCTGATGCGGATGGCTCGGTAAAGGGCATGGGCCCGGGGTCGGGGATCTCTTCTGGAAGAGTGGTCAGCACCGCCTTCAGATCCTCGCCCTCGAAGACCTCCTCCATTATCGTTCGGGTCTCTTCCCGCATCGCCCGTTGACCAGATGCATAGGCCCAATGGCCGAAGGTCCAGACCTTCTCTTCCCCGAGCTTGTTCTTCATGAGGGCTCGGAAGAACTTGTCAGCTGAGGACTCGTCACGACACAAGAACTTGGACAGGGCCTCCAGATTGACTAGTCGGGCCTTCAGTTCGCCCGCTTTCGTTCGGGCAACTCGAGCTTCTTTTTCGGCCGCCGCTTGAGCATCCTTAGCGGCCTTCAGCTCTTTCTGAAGGTCGGAGATATCCTTGCCACGCCGCTGGGCGACCTTCTTCAAAGCCTCGGCTTCATTGGCCAGCAAGGCCCGATATTGAAGACCGATGATCGCTTGTGAAGCCTGCAAGAAAATGATGTTAAGTTAAGCGATCGACTTGAAAATGGTCGAAAGTTAAAAATGGGGATAAAACAAACCTTGACTAAGTCCCGAGCCCTTTTCTCGGCTATCTGGGCCGGCGACCAACTGCTCATGTCCTCCCCGATTGGTTGTAAATTGTTGATCCGGGAGAGGAGGGACAATTCCCCGCTCGTCTGTCCGCCGCTCGGGACGACTTCGGACGGGGGGCTTTGTCTACGGCGACGCTTGAGAGTGCCCGCCTCTTCTGCGTCCTTCCCGGACGCTTTCCCTTTGCCCTTCCGTCCGGGGGCTCGTGGAGCCAATGGGTCGGCTGCAACGTCTGCATGAAGGACCCCTTCGGATGTGGTCGTGGAAGCGCCCAATGGATGCGCAACCGGGATGGAGGTGTCACCGACCTCTTGGACGGCTAGTGGACCGGTGTCAGTAGTCTTTTTCCCGAGCGTCATCTTAGCTTGGGGAGCGCTGGCAGTCGGGAAGCCACGGGTTGGACCCATTCCTGCAAAAAAAAAAAAAAAAAAACAACAAAAAGAGGCTACAATGTTAGTTCGTTGTTAATCGGCGTGGAAAGTCGAGGAAATGTAGCAGGAGGTGAACCTTCATCGGTTGGTTCGGCATGAGGGGCCGCTACGGTCATCGACACCGAAAGGGGTCGTGGCGTGTACTTCATCTCTAAGTCGTATTGGGGTGGAGGCAGGCGAGCATTCTCATATGCCTCTCTCGATCGGAATATCTTGTATTCGTGAAACTCGCATGAGATGCGGAAGGTGGCTCCTCGAAGAACCCGAGTAGCCGGTGACTGTACGTGCTTCCTATAGTGAGTCCCCCACGTTCGGTCGACCGGCAGGATCCAAGGGTCGTATTCGACCGAAAAGATCCTATTCTTCCATCCTCGATTGTTTCCGGGAAGGTGGGCGATCGAGCATAGGTGATCCCGGGATTGAATCATCAGGAATCCCACACCATATAGGGCCGGCAAGGGCTTAAATATGTAAATATAGTTAAAAAGCTCCATCGTGCACATGGCCTTGTGCCGAGCGCAAATTTGCGGGGAGCATGCCAATATCCGATGGGCATTCGGGCAGATTTGGGTTGGCAGTACCCGGTAGTAGCCTAAGAAGGCGGTCAACGGGGGGGGGGGGGGAAAAGGGAAAGCTGATCGGGGCTTGTAGAGAGTCGAAGTGCATCCCGATCCACTTCCCTTGGTGCCGTTCTTTGATTCCCCCAAGGCTCCTGCGAGTGTCGAACTTCACCCGCCCGTTTAGTCTGGCCGAGATTTTTGCCGCCTCGTGGGCCGTTAATAGGCACTCTTGTTGATCGACACTCTCACTGTTGAGGAAGACGAATTCGACCTCTGCAAGTACCGCTTGGCTTGGCCCTTCGTCGGCCGAGTCGTGCGATGTTTCTCGAGCGCAGGGAAGTGCATGATCTTCAGAACCGGACCCGATCGTCCGGGTGGGCGTTTCCCGAACGCGATCGGTCGGGGACTCGCGTGAAAATCACCCACTTGCGTGAAGTGATCGTTCCAGATCTCAAGGTGCCTATAGGCTGACGCGTGTCATGAGCGAAGACAGCTAGAGGTCGGGGCCGAAAGCCCGAGTGACGTAATCTTCTCATCCCACGCCGTTTTCTCTCGAGCGGTCAGAAACGGCCCGGGTTGGGAGGACTCTTGGTAGGATATATCCTGACCGACCTATGTTCTTCTCCCTCTTGTTTCGGGACAGTTCCTTTGACCGAGCGCGGTAGTGAGGAGGCGGTCGATACCGGTCGTCCATGTAGCCTTGTGTTGACCTCCTGAATAGAGACGTTCGGACCCGACCGGTGTTCTGCTCGACCGTCGTACCTTTGTTCCACAGAGAAGCGATATCGCTAGAAAGGGGCACGTGGCAACGCTAGGCACTGACAGAGAGTAGCCATCAGGTTGGGGCACGTGGATGTTACGTGGAGCACATGCCGGTGGCCCGGAAGTTGTTCCACGGGAATAGGCTATAAATATCCACAGCAGATAAGGCGAATAGGACTTTTGGAACAATCAATAGGCTAGTTACAGAGCTGCCTGATCGCAGTCAGTCGGCCCTCGGAGTAGTCATTTAGATTGTATTAGGTCACCCTTTTATATAAGATAACTTCTTCTTATTCATACCATTGTTTTATATACAGTACGTGCACCGCATACACGTGGACATTAGTACTATCACACATATTATTATTATTATTATTATTATTATTATTATTATTATTATTATTATTATTATTATTATTATTATTTGTAGTAAATAAATCAATCAATATTACAAAATATATTATTAAAAACATCCCATCTATATATCTTCTAAATGGTACTTATATTAATACTAGTCTTTTCTATGCGCGATACGCAAAAACATATGCCAATATTTATATTTTTTAAAATAACTAACAAATCCCTACTAAGTAAAATGTATATGAAATCAAATTTATTAATTATAATAATCCAATATATAATATCTACAAATATTATTATCATTAAAGAATATAAGAAAATATATTGTGGATGCATGTGCATGGTAACAATAATAGAAAAGATAACGAAAGTTATAACGATAGGGGTATTTTTGTCCAAAAAATTATATAGTACAACTCTTAAAGCACAATGTACTAAATGATTAACATAAAAAACATAGACATAAATGAGTGATATAACTTTGATTGAGACTTATTATGTTTTTAGATATTTTGAATCTTAGTTATTTATTGATGAGTTTGGAATATTGATAAAATGTACATTCTATATTGTGAAAATGAACCACTAGTATTCTTTTAATTAAATTATTTTTTTTTGAATGCTACTAGCTCTATTACATTGTAGTATCCGTTCATGTACTTTCTCAACCTACTGAAACACAAAGAGCTAATAACGCCTCCAATGAGGCTTGAACTCACAACCTTCCTAATGGAAGTCCAACCCAGGTACCATTGGACCACATAGTCCTGGTAATTAAATTATTTTAAGTTCATTTATATTATATTGTAGTTGCATTATTATTGTAAATATGAACATTCAATATTGTAAACATGAACTATTAAATAGCGGCATGCCATCATTGTAGTAGTTGTATGTCTTTATACCATCTCCAATCATGTGCACCAAATTTTGTACCAAATTTTGTACCAAATTTTACACCAAAGTGATTATTCTCAGTATATTCTTACACCAAATTTTTTTTCATCTCCAACTATTACACCAAATTTTTTTCATCTCTAACTATTACACCAAATTTTATTTCTTTACTAAAATAATTTGTTTTCTCATAAAGTAAGTGTTGGTCCCGAATGGGTGGCGAGAAGTCTAGAGGGGGGGGGGGGGGGTGAATAGACTTCTCTAACTTTTCAAATTCTTTCGCAAAACACACAAGGCAAATAACACTTTAATTATATCAACTCTAAGTAACAAGCATCATCAAGATAAACAACTTAGAGTGTGCAGCGGAAAAGGTAGCGGTATAGTGTTATGCTTAATAGTGTGGTGCTCAAAGAGAGATTCTAAACATGCGACACGTTAGAAACACTTAATATGGATCTAAGATAATGTACGCAAAGTTTGGCTCGCATGCAAACGTGGGAACTATCAAACCCAGACAGATAAAGATACGCGATAAATCGTAATCGGGTTAGTTCGCAGTTAGAATAAGCATGCACAAAATATATGAGCAGTAAGTAAATAGAGAGAGAGATTTATAGTGGTTCAGAGGTGGTGTAATCCTCCTAGTCCACTCTTCTCCTTTTCACTTCAAGGAGGAAATTCACTATTCTTCGATCACCCAGATACAATAGTGAATTAAGTGTCCAACGACACTTCTCCGAGTGCTTCGCACAAAGCTACACTCCTCCAAGGTTTTTCGCAAGCTCCTCTTGTTACTCCGCCTTCCCGAGTACTTCGCACCAAGTTGTACTCCTACACCACGAGAACTACGCACAAAGCTACGTCCTCCAAGGGTTTTCACAAGCTTCTCTTGTTACTCTGCCCTTCACCACGAGTGCTACGCACAAAGCTACACTCAACCAGGGTTTTTCACTCTCTCTAGTTACTCCGCCCTCTTTCTACACTCAGTAGAGAATATTACAAAGAAATAAAATTTCTCTCTCACTCAGACTTGAATTTAATCGTGTATGGCTCAATACATGACTTGATGATTGATTGGATATTCTTTGAGTTTGTATACTGCTCTTGTTCGTGATTCAAGTCATTCAATCACTGCTTGTCTTCAAGTCTGCTTGGGCATTTTATAGCCAAAGAAAGTTATTTGCCCGTTGATCAACTTTCGATCTCGATCGTCCATTTTGAATTGTAGTTGATCAGATAATTTTGTCAACTTGATCTGCAATTGTAGGTAGATGTCATTTCTCCTTTTTGTCAGATGATTTGAATAAATTGCCCGTTGCCGTGTCTTGAATTTTGTAGCCTCCACAATTTGAATAAGTTCGGCGCGGCGTGCTTGATTTTCTTCTCCTTCATAAATGTTCTAACATGTCAAGTTGATCAAACAATTTATCTGCTGATTCTTGCTTGAGTATAAAATAATTTCTCCGCAAATCAGCCTTCTTCGAGCGTCTCCGGTTCCACCATAAAAACTTGATGTTCAGATGAAAATATATCAGATATTTTCTCCTTCATGATCCTTGTAGAATAATATACTGGAACCTCTGTAAAAACTTCACTGTTGTTCATGGTGAGATGCTCTGTTTCGAATTTCAAGCTTAGGCCACCATACTTGGTATGTTTCTCCATATGGTGCATGGCTTCTGTGAGACTTGTGCATTTGCCTTAGCTAGTCTCCATATTAGCTAGTCTCCTTTTAGCTAGTCTCTCCTTAGCTAGTCTCCATTCTAGCTAGTCTCTATTTCAAGCTAGTCTCTATACGGTTTTGTATACTTGGAGCTAGTCTCTCATACTCTTCAAGCTAGTCTCCCATACGGTTATACGGTCCAAGCTAGTCTCCCATACGGTCTTCGTATACATTGAGCTAGTCTCCCATACTTGGAGTTAGTCTCTCATACGGTCCAGGCTAGTCTCTCATACGGTCCAGGCTAGTCTCCAAAGCAAGCTTAAAAATTGCTTCACTTGAGATTTGAACTAAGGATCACTTGGCTTAGCTCACACGTGTATCTTCCAACTCCTCTAGCATGGTTCTTGGTGACTTTTCCGCAACATAATTATGTTAAGCTATAATCCCGCTTAACATCGAAAATCAAAATATGATTTTCCAGACTTGTACTTGGGTTGCATGATATAGGTGCACCATACTTCGTAGACCAAAACTGACTCACATAGAATAAAATTGGGGACTACTTGATTTTTCAAACATACATTCGGCTCATCAAAATTTACAATATATTCCTAACAATTTCCCCCTTTTTGATGATGCCGAAACTTATACCCATGTCATTTTGGCTTTGTCAATTTTGAAAAATAATTTCTTTTTAATCAATTTTATTTCGACTAGCCAATTGACGGGTTTAACAAAAATTGTGACTTAGAGATTTTAATTTTGGACGACCCTAAACATATATTGAGATTATAACGCGGGGTTGCGTATTGATTTTTATCTTTTAATTTTTCTTCCCCCTTTCAATTTTATTTTCTCAATTATATGCCTCACATGCAATTCCTAAGTCCAATTTTAAAATCTTGTGACATAAACACAAAATAAATAAAATGACTAAGACACACTTAGTATGGTACGAATAGATATCATCATGCATTAACAACCCATTTTAGCTTAGCAATATATAATATGTCAAAAAGTGCTAGCTAAAATATTTTTGTACACCAAAAATTGAAACTTGTCTTTCGAATTTTTACCTTCTCTTTAGCTTGTCATTGATGAACTCCCTCAATTTCTTGAAGTCCCTTTCTAGCTCTTTGTTTTGAAAAGGTGCGGTCACTTGCCCAGTGATGTAGTTGCCATAAGCCTCTCTTATATTATCTCCTTTCAACACTTCGGCTTCATGCCAAAAGATGCATTCGTCAAGTGTTCGGCCATCACTCATTTGGTCACTTCGGTGTCCGAACTCCGTTTGAAGCTCTTGCAATTTTTGTATTCTTGTTGCAATTGGCTTCGGCATTTGTGGCATTGGAGCAATCGGCCTTGGTGGCAATACATCAAGAGAAGTAGAACTTGAGCTAGCACGAGTTTCTTTAAAGTAGTTCAACATACTTACACGGCTTGGAGCTCTTGGTGTTGGTGGCCGAATTAGCTCAACCAATGGTCCTCTTGGAGCTCGGGGTTGCGCATATGCTTGTGGCACAAAATGACGTGCCAATCCTTCCCCCTTTTCGGCAGCATCCATGAAACGTTGAAAGCTCTTTGTGGAAGAATCTTGCCTTTCACGCACTCCCTCTAGAAGGTCCATGTGAATACGCGATTGTGTGAGTAAACCTTGTACTTGTTGTTCCAAAAGTTTGAGCCGCGACGTAGTATCGGACCCATGCTTTCCCATTTCATTGAACAACTTCAACACATCTCGCTTCAACTCTTCCTTGGCCGTGTCAATTTCGGTCTTTAATAGGCCTTGCCTATTAAACAATTGTGTTGCACGATCCACCATCTCCTTGTGGTAGTCATCAAGCTTTGTATCCATTGTGTCCATCTTTGTTCTCAATCCACCCGAAGACTCTTGTACAATTGCCTTAACATCTCTAACAATTTTTTCTCTTAAGGCTTGTGCATTGTACAAGGGTTCATGTTGCACGGGTTCGGTTGGAATTGGCAAAGGGTGTGCAAAATCATCTCTTGGTGTGGTGATCATTGTATCGGCAAGATTTGCTTCGGCTTCTTCGGGGTTGTAGCAAATCATCAATGTGTTTCGGATCCTCGGATGATCTTGATCATAAAACTCATAGGAAGGAGGCAAAGTTGGCAAATTTCTTGTTTCATCCAAGTTCAAAGAGATCCCTTGACTTGGTGCATTCCCTTCCTCAAGAATGGATCCCGTAACCTCCGTTTCGGGATGTGGAAAATAGGACTCAAAGCTTAAATTCTCATTCAAGTTTGCATCTCCAAAATTCGCAGGGTATGGATCAAATGCCAAAGGCCTTTCTTCATCATTTCTTATCAAGGATCCTTCTCCGGGTCCTCTTCGTGTATCAATCAAAGACATGGCGGTGGCACGACGAATATGATTCGGATCAAATTCTCCTAATGGTTCTTCGGTAGTGGCCTCAATCATCACACCTTTTTCGGTTCTTCTCTTCTTGGCAAGCTTGGTAGAAAAACAAGACTTAATAACCGAAAGTCGGGTAGCCTTTGCAAGATCTCTTGTGCTCAACCATCTCAACACAAATTCTTCATTTTCCAAAGTATTTGGCCCTATTGTTTCGGCCAACACACTATGGGTTCCCAATCTCCATGATCTCCAATCTAGTGCTCTTTTAAACTCTTCCAAGAGCACACAATCCGCCCCGAGAGTAGAAACTTCATCATCACTTCCAACTACAATCTCATCATCCACAACAACATTCTCCTCAATTTCAACAAAATCTTGACTTTCAAGAATGGGATGGTTCGGGTGGTTCGGGTTTTGGGTGGGTAAGGGTGTAGAGCTTGGGTGGCTATGATGTTCCTCATTGGATCTAACGGCGGGAGAATTCGAACCTTCATTACTCGGTTCACGGATAAATTGTCTTAGATTTAGGAAAGGGTTGGGTGTTTTTCTCTTTCGGGTGGGTTTAGGTAGGCTTGAGGGTAAGGAGGGATTTTTAGGCTCATTTGAGTTGGGTGGCCGAAACAAGTAGCTATGGTTGGTAATGTGTTTGGCTTTTGTAAGGGTTACATTTTTGGTTCTCAAAATCTCACCAACGGCAAACCCGTAACCAATCTCTTGTTGGAACCATCCATCAACTAAAGGTTTGGCCTTCCTTATAGATTCACACAACCTCCCAAATATGAAAGCTCCCCAATCCACACAAACATTATTCAAGAGAATATCCATAATCATCAATTTCTCCTTAGAAAATCTATCACGGCAATGATAACGAGATTCAACACACTTATGAATTATATCCAACAACAATCCATAATCCTTTTTCAAGTCTCTTTTAACTCCATTCACCTTCGGAGATAGCGGTGCGTTTGCATCGCGTACCTCGGCCCACACGGCACTAATATCATACACATGGTTTTCAACTTTCAAATTTGATTCAACAAGGTGAAACATCCTCCGAAAATCACCGAGATTAATTTCCACATCAACTCCTTTGATCATGGAAATAATAGAATCATTCTCAATTCTAGCATTCATATATAATTCGGTCACTTCAACCTTATAAAATCCAACATATCTAAAAGTGCAAAAATTTAACAACCCACTAGATTCGAGAGAGTTGATAATTTTTACCCCAATAGACTTGTTCTCCACATGCTTGTTGAAGTCATTGACATCTAGGATCATCCCGCTTAGCACACGACTTGACCTTCTTGATCCTCCGGTTGTAAAAGACTCCATCTCCACTTGATGAGCATCCATTTAAGTAGAAAAGAATTTTTAGGAAATTTTTTTGGGTGCAACTTTGGGTATTTCGGCAGTGAGGTCCGAAAATAAGGTAAGAAGGGATGGGTTTTTGTGTAGAGAGGTTATTTGGGTAGGATTTTGGGTTTGGGTGATGGGTTTTTGTGTGTAGAAGATTTTGGAGTAGAGAAATTTGAGTGGGTATTTGAGCAATGGTGAAATTTTGGCTTCTCCTTGTGCTTGAATTCCGGCCGGCGAGAGGAAGAATGGAGAAGAGTTTGAGTTCTTCTTGATTTTCTCTTTCTACCCGTTAGGAATGAGGGTGAAGGGTGTAAAATTACTCCTTTGCCCTCTAGTGGGTAGAGAGAGAGTCTTGATCTCCTTGGGGACAAATTTGACCTTCCACATGATTTAAATTTGCCAGCTCAGATTTTTATACTTCATTTGTGAGTACATGGCGCCAAAAATTGTGCTTCAAATAACCGCCAACCTGGAGCAAATCAGATAAAAAATATCTCGAAAATAATCTGTTAGTCCAATAAATATGCTCCAGATAAATAATGTTAATTCAATTTCATATTTCAATAAAGCTGATTTTCTGAAAAGTTTATCTGATAAAAATTTAACTGATCTGACAGATACCTAATATCAGCAAAGAATAAAAATTTCAAGTTCCCAAATTAGTTGACTTTGCAAATTGGGCCATCAATTTTGACTTTTGAGATCCAAAGCTTTGTGGGCATTTAACTTCATCAGAATAAGCCTTTTTTAACAACATAACCCATTTAAGCATATAAATTCCTCCTTAATCACATACTTAGCATAATTAACCCAAATAAAAGAAAATTCCCCCTAAATTGCATACTAATTTCAAATAAGCAAATTGGGCAAATAAATTACACAAATTAAATATTTCAAAAACATGACAAATTAAACACACGTACGTAGCATACAAATAAATCGTAAAATTTAGGTACGTAGACTTCGTAAGATAAAATTATAACACATTTAGGCACATATAAATTATACGAAAACATGTACACAATTAAACACATACCATACGTACATACCAATTAAAATTAAAACACATAAGACACATAAATCACATGCACAGTACGTATCAAAAATTAACAAAAATTAAGAGATTAGAAATTTCTTAGCTCATTTCGATCATTCCCATTTCATGCCTTAGAGTGGCAAAACGAGATTCACACAACGGCTTTGTGAGAATATCGGCAATTTGATTTTCTGTGGGAATATGATCGATCTTCAAATCCTTCTTTTCGACGTGGTCGCGGATAAAATGGTGTCGAACATCAATATGCTTGGTTCGCGAATGAAGCACCGGATTTTGGGTTATAGCGATTGCACTTGTATTATCGCATAAAATGCTAACATTTTCGCACTTAATCCCATAGTCCAGTAATTGTTGCTTCATCCACAAGATTTGTGCACAACAACTCCCAGCTGCAATATATTCGGCTTCCGCAGTGCTCGTAGCTATGGAGTTTTGCTTTTTGCTGAACCAAGAGACCAATCTTCCCCCTAAGAACTGGCATGTCCCTGAGGTACTTTTTCAGTCTATTTTACAACCTGCAAAATCTGCATCTGAGTAACCCGTTAGTGTAAAATCTCCTTCTTTGGGATACCATAATCCCACATTGATTGTTCCCTTGAGATATCGGATTATCTTCTTGGTTGCAATCAGATGACTTTCTTTGGGCTTTGATTGGAATCTTGCGCATACGCCAACCGAGTAGGATATGTCTGGTCTGCTCGCGGTTAAGTATAGTAACGATCCAATCATCCCTCGATACATCGTTTGCTCGACATCTTTTCCTTCATCATCTTTATCCAATTTTTGAGATGTGCTCATGGGAATTTTGACTGAGGATTTTCCATCTATGCCAAATTTCTTGATAAGATCTTTTGTGTACTTGGCTTGATTGATGAAAATTCCTTCTTCAAGTTGCTTGACTTGCAATCCCAAAAAGTAATTTAATTCTCCCATCATACTCATCTCGAACCTATTCTGCATGAGCTTAGAAAATTTCTCACATAAAGATTTATCAGTACTTCCAAAGATAATATCATCAACATAAATTTGTACTAATAGAATGTGATTATTTTCTTGAATTCTAAAGAGGGTTTTATCGACTAGACCTTTGGTGAATCCACAACTAATTAAGAACATTGATAAGGTGTCGTACCAAGCTCGCGGAGCTTGTTTTAACCCATATAATGCCTTCTTTAATTTGTAGACTTGATCACCAACGTCTTTTACCTCAAAACCGGGTGGTTGTTCGACGTAAACTTCTTCTTCAAGTAAGCCATTGAGAAATGCGCTCTTTACGTCCATTTGATACACAATAAAATTCTTGTGCGCTGCATATGCTAGGAATATCCGGATTGCTTCGAGTCGTGCGACGGGGGCGAATGTCTCATCAAAATCAATTCCTTCTTCTTGTGAATACCCCTTCGCAACTAATCTTGCTTTATTCCTAACAATGACACCGTCTTCGTTTGCTTTGTTTCTAAAGACCCATTTAGTGCCAATTACATTTTGGTGCGTTGGTCTCGGAACAAGTTTCCATACGTCGTTGCGCTTGAATTGATCTAATTCTTCTTGCATGGCATCTATCCAACTTGGATCGGCTAATGCTTCATTAATTTCTTTTGGCTCCAGTTGCGATAGAAAACATGAGAACATTGCATCTTGTTGTTGATTCCTAGTAGATGATCGCGTTTTCACTCCGTCACTTGGATTTCCAATGACTAAGTCATGTGTGTGACTTCTTAGCCATTTTCGATTTGGTTGGAGACTTGTTGGATTCTCAGAGTTTCCTTCTTGTTGTGATTCCACTTGGTGTGACACCACTTGTTGTATATTATTGACGGGTGCTTCTTCGGGTTCAACTACTGGAGTTTCTTCTTGTGCAATTTCGGGTGCAACAGGCATGCGTGACATTTCGGGTTCCTCATTGCATATTGCCTCAAATTGGTGAATACCCATGTCACTTAATTCTTCTACTTCCTGCAACACATCATCTTCGAACAACTCATTAGAATTATTCAAATCACAATTACCTTCACCATTTTTGCCATTTTTGTCGTGATTCTCGTCGAACACAACATGAATTGATTCTTCTACCACCATTGTTGATTTGTTGAATATTCTGTACGCTTTGCTGGTGGATGAATATCCCAAAAATATTCCTTCGTTCGCACGTTCGTCAAAAGTCTTTAATTGAGACTTTCCATTAACAAGTACAAAACATTTACAACCAAATGTATGAAAATAGGTGAGATTGGGTTTTCTCCCTTTCCATAATTCATATGGTGTTTTGTTATAGGACTTGTGGATTAGACTTCGATTTTGAGTATAGCACGCCGTGTTAATCGCTTCTGCCCAAAATCTCTTTGGTAGTCCGGCAGCAGTTATCATGACTCGTGCGGCTTCTTTGAGTGTTCGATTTCTTCTTTCGGCTACACCATTTTGTTGCGGCGTTCGTGCGGCAGACAATTGATGTAAAATTCCTTGTGAATTGCAATAAGATTGAATTACTCTGTTCACGAACTCTGTTCCTCGATCGGTTCGTATTGTTGCAATCTTCATGTCCTTTTCGACTTGCAGTAGCTTCAATAGCTCTGGCAACTTTGATAAGACTTCATCCTTTTTCTTGATGAATATTGTCCATGTGTACCTAGAAAAATCATCAACAACAACCAAAGTATATTTCTTACCACTTATACTTACTGGGTCTACTGGACCAAATAAATCCATGTGTAGTAGACTTAAGGGTCTTGATGTTGACTCTTGAGCTTTGACTTTGAATGATGCTTTGATTTGTTTTCCTTTCTGGCATGCATCACAAATTTGATTTTTCTTGAACACAATGTTGGGTAGTCCTTCAACTAGATTATTCCTTGCAAGCTTGTTGATGGTTTTGAAATTCAAATGATTTAGCCTTCTGTGCCATTCCCAACAAACTTCATTCGAATTATTTGCCATCAAGCATACGGATTCCTTCGTTGTACTCCAATCTACAACATACATGTTTTTCTTTCTTGATCCGGCGAGTACGACTTCGTTCGTAGATTCGTTCTTGACTTGACATTTGCCTTTGTAAAATTCTACGAGATATCCTTTGTCGCAAAATTGACTTGTACTAAACAAGTTGAATTTTAATCCTTCGACATAAGATACGTCATCAATTCGTAGACCATTTTTCACAATTGCGCCGGTTCCTTTTGTCATTCCATATCGATCGTTTCCACCGAACACTACTTTTGGTCCTTCGATACTTTTGAACTCAACTAGACTAGCTTTATTGCCGGTCATGTGTCGAGAGCATCCGCTATCGAAATACCAAACTTCCTGCAAGAAAGATTAATTATTTTTAGGTACCCATGCTTGATTGGGTCCTTTTGTGTTAGTAATTTTTGGCATCCAAATCCACCTAGATCCCACTGATCCAAGAGTAGGTGATTTGTAACCATTAAACGCATTATAATCATAACGCACTTTCGAATAATGATTCGGTGCGGGTTGGGAAGCTAATAGTTGCTTGACTCTATGAAACAAATTAAATCTGGACTTGGTCCATGGTTTATGTTCAAGCGACCAATCTTTTTCTGAGGGATATAATCTCCCAGCCCCAATTCTCGGAATTCTTCCCATATTCCTATGAGGTTTTATTGCACTAGACTCGTTGGTTCTCCTTTGAGATACAAATTTTTGCCTTTTAAAATTTTGTTGTCTTGCCAAAATGTCACTGTGTTGTTTCGGCCTAGCAACAACTTTCTGGGCATTAATTTTGTTTCCAACTCCTTGTCTCATTGTGCTATGTTGACTTTTTACAAATTTTACCACTGGAACTTTATTGATTAAAGTAGTAGTAGAATTAGTCAACTTTTGAGGGGTTTTAGAACATGATGGATCGTAGCCAAGTCCGGCTTTATCTCCAGCGGGTTTTTGCATGTTTACCATTTTATCCATTATTTTGGATGAATGCGTAAATGATGCAATAACTTCCCGAAGGTTATGTTCTCTAACCTCTCTAGCTTTGCACTCTTCTTGAAGTCGAATATTTTCGGCTTTCAATTTACTCATTTCATTTAGAGCATTTTGCAATTTTTGCGCCATTTCTTCCTTTTCAAGAATTAATGAATTATTGCGCTCTTTGATTTGAGTATGAGTGTCCATGACTTTTTGACAATCTTCCACGAGACTTTGAAATGATTCTTGAGTCTCGAAAGAGGTGTCAACGGAACTAAAAGAACTAAAAGAACTAGAAGATACCTCTCCGTCGGTTTCGCGCGCCATTAAACATTCTTTATGTTCGAATGATTTTCCAACTAAGCACAGTAGCGCCGTATCTTCTTGTGAGGAATCACTCTCGTCACTAGATGAATCTCCAGATTCACTTGCTTCTAGCGGATCACTTATCAACGCCTTTCGTTTGTCCTTCTTGAATCTCTTTTCCTTTGACTTGTATTCTTCCTGTGAAGGGTTAGTAGCATTCGAATTTTTGCTTACCTTGGGGTGTGGACATTCTGCCATAAAATGTCCAGGCTTTCTACAATTATAACACACATTTGTGTTATCTTCGATCGGTTCCTTTCTTGATCTTCTATTTTCTCGAAAGAAACTTGCTTGTGGTGATCCTTTGTTCTTTCGCATGAACTTCCTGAATTTTCTAACAAATAGAGAAAGTTGTTCGTCAGATAAAAAATCATTATTTCCTACTGACCTTGATGTAGACGGTTGATCGGCCATCAATGCGGATGTTCGTTCATCACGTTCTTCCTCGACTCGTGTCTTCATTTCGAACTCATACGCCTTGAGATCACTAAAGAGTTTATCCGTAGATAATGTCCTTAGATCTCTATGATCTCGCATCGCTGTTACTTTCATATCCCAGTTAGAAGGTAGTCCACGCAAGACTTTGAGTGATATTTCCTTCTGGGAGATGGTTTTTCCAAGATCACTTATTTCACCAAGAATCTTGACTAAGCGTGCTTCCATGTCGGTAATACTTTCGTTAGAAAGCATTTTGAAATCTTCAAATCTTTTCATGGCGATGGTTAGCTTGTTGTCTTTTTCTTGTTCGTCGCCTTCACCGATGCTTATGAGCGTATCCCATATTTGCTTTGTCGTAGTGCACTTTCGAATCTTTGGAAATATGGTGTCATCGACTGTTTTGAATAAAATATCTTTGGCAATGTTATCCAAATTATTTCGCCCTCTATCTTCCTTTGTCCACTCCATTTTTGGCTTTGGAATATATCGTGGAGCATCTGGATCTCGTGGAGTAGCAGTATTGGCTTCCATAATTTGGATAGGACCATTTGCGATGACTTCCCACATTTCATCATTTAACGCAGATAAGTGCACCTGCATACGTATTTTCCAATCATCAAATTTATCAAGTGAGAAAAGTAAATTTTGAGCAAGAGCCATATCTCTCTTCATCTTGAAGATTTTGAGATCTATCTAGCAGTCAAAATTGACTCAAATAGACAACTGCTCTGATACCACTTGTTGGTCCCGAATGGGTGGCGAGAAGTCTAGAGGGGGGGGGGGGGTGAATAGACTTCTCTAACTTTTCAAATTCTTTCGCAAAACACACAAGGCAAATAACACTTTAATTATATCAACTCTAAGTAACAAGCATCATCAAGATAAACAACTTAGAGTGTGCAGCGGAAAAGGTAGCGGTATAGTGTTATGCTTAATAGTGTGGTGCTCAAAGAGAGATTCTAAACATGCGACACGTTAGAAACACTTAATATGGATCTAAGATAATGTACGCAAAGTTTGGCTCGCATGCAAACGTGGGAACTATCAAACCCAGACAGATAAAGATACGCGATAAATCGTAATCGGGTTAGTTCGCAGTTAGAATAAGCATGCACAAAATATATGAGCAGTAAGTAAATAGAGAGAGAGATTTATAGTGGTTCAGAGGTGGTGTAATCCTCCTAGTCCACTCTTCTCCTTTTCACTTCAAGGAGGAAATTCACTATTCTTCGATCACCCAGATACAATAGTGAATTAAGTGTCCAACGACACTTCTCCGAGTGCTTCGCACAAAGCTACACTCCTCCAAGGTTTTTCGCAAGCTCCTCTTGTTACTCCGCCTTCCCGAGTACTTCGCACCAAGTTGTACTCCTACACCACGAGAACTACGCACAAAGCTACGTCCTCCAAGGGTTTTCACAAGCTTCTCTTGTTACTCTGCCCTTCACCACGAGTGCTACGCACAAAGCTACACTCAACCAGGGTTTTTCACTCTCTCTAGTTACTCCGCCCTCTTTCTACACTCAGTAGAGAATATTACAAAGAAATAAAATTTCTCTCTCACTCAGACTTGAATTTAATCGTGTATGGCTCAATACATGACTTGATGATTGATTGGATATTCTTTGAGTTTGTATACTGCTCTTGTTCGTGATTCAAGTCATTCAATCACTGCTTGTCTTCAAGTCTGCTTGGGCATTTTATAGCCAAAGAAAGCTATTTGCCCGTTGATCAACTTTCGATCTCGATCGTCCATTTTGAATTGTAGTTGATCAGATAATTTTGTCAACTTGATCTGCAATTGTAGGTAGATGTCATTTCTCCTTTTTGTCAGATGATTTGAATAAATTGTCCGTTGCCGTGTCTTGAATTTTGTAGCCTCCACAATTTGAATAAGTTCGGCGCGGCGTGCTTGATTTTCTTCTCCTTCATAAATGTTCTGACATGTCAAGTTGATCAAACAATTTATCTGCTGATTCTTGCTTGAGTATAAAATAATTTCTCCGCAAATCCGCCTTCTTCGAGCGTCTCCGGTTCCACCATAAAAACTTGATGTTCAGATGAAAATATATCAGATATTTTCTCCTTCATGATCCTTGTAGAATAATATACTGGAACCTCTGTAAAAACTTCACTGTTGTTCATGGTGAGATGCTCTCTTTCGAATTTCAAGCTTAGTCCACCATACTTCGTATGTTTCTCCATATGGTGCATGGCTTCTGTGAGACTTGTGCATTTGCCTTAGCTAGTCTCTCCTTAGCTAGTCTCCCTTTTAGCTAGTCTCTCCTTAGCTAGTCTCCATTCTAGCTAGTCTCCATTTTAGCTAGTCTCCATTCTAGCTAGTCTCCTTTTAGCTAATCTCCATTCTAGCTAGTCTCCTTTTAGCTAATCTCCATTCTAGCTAGTCTCCATTGTAGCTAGTCTCTATACGGTTTTGTATACTTGGAGCTAGTCTCTCATACTCTTCAAGCTAGTCTCCCATACGGTTATACGGTCACTTGGAGCTAGTCTCTCATACTCTTCAAGCTAGTCTCCCATACGGTTATACGGTCCAAGCTAGTCTCCCATACGGTCTTCGTATACATTGAGCTAGTCTCCCATACGGTCCAGGCTAGTCTCTCATACGGTCCAGGCTAGTCTCCAAAGCAAGCTTAAAAATTGCTTCACTTGAGATTCGAACTAAGGATCACTTGGCTTAGCTCACACGCGTATCTTCCAACTCCTCTAGCATGGTTCTTGGTGACTTCTCCGCAACATAATTATGTTAAGCTATAATCCCGCTTAACATCGAAAATCAAAATATGATTTTCTAGACTTGTATTTGGGTTGCATGATATAGGTGCACCATACTTCGTAGACCAAAACTGACTCACATAGAATAAAATTGGGGACTACTTGATTTTTCAAACATACATTCGGCTCATCAAAATTTACAATATATTCCTAACAGTAAGACTTTGTATTATAACTTTAAATATTTTTATATAAAATCCAAAAACATAATAAGCCTCAATTAAGGTTATATCCTTGATTTATGTCCCTCTTTTTGTATGCAAATAAAGGTGTACATTTTACTTTAAATGTTGTACATTCTAATGTTATTAGACAAAACTATCCTTACACCGTTATAACACCGTTAGTGTTTTAATTCTAACATTGATAACACATCATTATTACCATACACCTATATCTATCATATCTTTTTTTTTTAATTATTATTTTATTAAAATCATTATATATTAATTTAATACTTAATTATATTTTAATTAAATTTCTATGAATGATAAATTATATATGTGTGTGTACAAAATACATATATTATTTATGTATATATAATTCAAATTATAATTTTTAATTATTTGTATTTATCAATGTTTTAATATTCGGCATAAATTTTCGCGCATCGCGCGTACAAAATGCTAGTATAATTATAATGCAAATATTATTTTATTCCACAATATTAAATCATAGAACATCCATTACATTTAATTTTGAGAATTACTTTAAGTATGTTTAAAGTAATTTTAGATGTAATTTGCTTTAATTTTGGTAAATTTATACTTTATGTACTTTCATTTTTAATTAATCTATGATCAATATTAGTCTTGTTTTAATCGTCTTGATGAGATCAATCAAATGATATAAATTTATTTTTAATAATATAAAATTTATATTTAACAATTTAACAAAATATACAAATACATTAAAACCAAATCAAAAACATAAAATGAATTAGAAATAAAAGCAAGGGGCAAAATGGAAAGAAAAAATCCACACCAAAATGGTGTGAGATGAAGGAATATGGCGCTACACTATTCATGCTGCACCAAAATTTTGGTGCAATGATGCCCCCGTTTGAACAGGGGCACGCTATTTTTTTTCTCTATTTTGGCGCAATAACGTGCCCCTTGGAGATGCTCTTAGATCTCCTAAACCTAACCAACCTTACTAAATAACAAACACCTTAATAATATTATAACAACTTGTAATCCTAAAGTTATATTAGGAAAAACGTTACACCGTATGCAATCATATACTTAGAATTGGGAAAATAATAGGGAATACAGAACAGCCATTGAAGTTCTCAACACAACTAACTACTAAACAGAGTTTAAAAAAAAAAAAAAAAAAAAAATCTGAAATTGATGAAATGAAAGAGGCAATTATCTGTGCTTCACTACTCCAACTTGTAAACTGCTATACCAGACATTAAGACACTGCCCATCCACAGTTTGCCATCCCTCTCCTCCACCTCACTAATAGCCCTCACAACTTTCCCTGGTCTGTCTTCCAAAACTTGCAGAACCTTACCTTCTGGGCTATACTTCACCGCAATTGCATGAAGGTGACCCCCGATGTGCATCAGGTAATGCAGCTTTGCAGAAATCGGAAGCTTCAGCAAGAATTTCCTAAGTTTCGGGTACACACTGCATATGTAACTGTACAATGTTCGACGACAGTGGACTGCTACCCAGAATTCACCCCTTTCGTTAGTTCTAACGTTGTCAGGGTAACCTGGCAGAATCGCCATAACTTCTGTTGTCCCTGATTTCTCGCCTTTCAGCCAGTACTTGGATAATCTACAAAGGGATACACACTTCTAGTTTTAACACCATCCATAACGAGATCACGAGAGAGCAAGCAAGTTCAATCACATCTATATATATATATTCACATGCCATTCTGAGTTCAAGCATTGCATCTTTTCATTAGTTCTTTTTTATTTTTGCTTCAGAAAACAGATTACGGGGGTGTTTGGTAAATAGATGTTAGCTGATTGGGTTAGTGGGCTTGATTAGATGATAACATTAGCTGATTGTAGAAAAGTGTTTGATAAATTAGCGGTTAGCTGATGATTACATGCAAAATAACTTTCTAAAAAAGCTGCTTTGAGCAGCTTTTTGAATTTTAGCATTTTAGAGTAATAAGCTGTTACAAAAAGCTAATTAATCAAACACTCATATTAATTGTTTAACCAAATCAAACAAGTAGTCAAATAAGCCAAAATTGACTGATAAGCTAATTATGTTACTAAACAGGGTCTATATCAAATTCTCGACAATGCCATATATATGAACTAACTGTAACCTTACACAGCTTTAGATTTTACCCCACAAAGCAATTTCTTTGGGTTGGAGGATCAGAACGCGAAAGAGGGGAATCAAAAGTTCTGCATATAGCCTTAGCATACACAAGATAGATCTACATAGATTAGGAGACATAACAATTGTAATGAGAACTTTACCACCCGTCGAGCATATAATACATAGAAATAATAAATATGCAATCTCAATATCAGGCTTAGGGTTTTAGTTGAAAATCCTTCAATTCTACCGTATATAAAACTACAATGTGAGAAATATAACGCACCTGCCCTTGGAACCTTCACAATATACAAAGAAGGACCCGTCCTTACTTAGAGACACACCATTTGGAAACTGGAGATTGCGCACTAGAACGGTGGTTTCTTTTGTTGCTTGGTTGTATTTGAGAACCCTCCCTGAATCTTCTGCCGAGAAAACCAGCTGCAAAAAATTCCTGAAGGCACATACGAAAGTTATGAATCTTGCAACCAGATAATAATGACGTTTAAGGTTACGCTTTGATCAAACCCCTTAATGCTGTGTGGACTTTAGGTGGAACCGTAAAGCTCTGAATTCGAATTAAAGATAGAAAACAAACAACACCAGGAGATATATGCAAACCGCTACCACTTAAAAAGAGAAGAATCCATAAGTTACCTTCGGCGATATTTAGTACTGCTATCTGTAAAATAGACGTTCCCTTCATCATCAACATCCACATCATTCCCAAATGTAATAGGCACTCCTTCAGCCTCAGTTGATAGTGTTGTTGCTAGCCCACCTTCAGGTCCAACCTTCATCAACCCAAAATATGCATCTGCAATGTATAAGTCACCAGTTCTTCTGTCAAATCTCAAACCTAAAGGTCTGCCACAGATGTGCTCATCCTTTACATAGCTCACAGGGGTTGGGTTTGGTTTTGGGTCACACACACTAGACCTGAAACAGGACAACAACATAAACAGATCACAAACATTACATTACATTAAACCCATCACCAAGAACTGTATATAGTAATGTTTTCAAGAATATTTGAACACTGCCCACATGGGTAGCACAATTGGTTCCTTGTGACAGATTGTGGGCAAGGACACAGGATCGAACCACTGACAGCAGTGTGAGAGTTACACCCAATATTGTGGATGTTGGATTTAATAACTAGAAGTTGTTAGTCAATCAAATCCCTGCTCAGAATAATGCCCAATACACCATCTAAGGTTCTTAGTCGAGTATGGGACAAAACGGCTAACGTTACTTTGCAGGTCTACCGTTCAAGAGGCAACAAAATTGAGAGGACATCAACTATGGCTGGAGATCAATATCGCAAGTTTCTCGATTTTGTCATATCAACATTAGACTACATTTATATCTATCAGTGGATTCCTAGTGGGCACCTAGATACTAGCCCTCCACCTAATAGAACACTAATAGGGCGTTTGAATTGCAACTACATCCAACTAAACAGCCCGTAAGTGGATTTACCAAAGATCCCACAACGGGAATTTCGCCTTTTGTGACAAGAATAATTGAGAAGTTAAGGACTTTGGTTGACCTGTTAGCGGAGGTATAGGCAAATTCGATCCATTTCTCGCCGTTCCACATCAAAACCCTGCCGTCGGCGACGCCGGTGTAGGGCCCCTGGCCTTGCGGGTCGAAAGCGATGCTCTCCGGGCCGTGAATTTGGCTGGAGAACTTAATTTCCGACTTCTGAAGAAGGTTCTGGGTGTCCTTCTCCAGCGGAAGCTCTGACCAAGCCGGCGTTTCCACCTCGTACACCTCGAAGTCCGGGAACTCCGAGAATGCGCCGTGCTTGAAAGGGTCCAGAGCGCAGTACACTGCCACCAGTAGGAAAACTCCGGCCAACACTCCGGCGGGCTTCATCGCTTCAGTAATTTTAGTTTCTTGATCAATTACTCAAAGATTAACAACAAAAAATCCAAACACATATAACTTTGCAGTTATATCAGCCCAAGAATAACCTTAGTTTCTTGATTACTTACCGGTGTGTATATTAATATATTATAGTATTTGAGGGGTAAGAAGAGCGTTGGCTAACTACCCGGTAGCTACTACACAGCAGCTTTTCAATTCTTGGCTTAGTAGACGTCATCAATGTCATCAATCCGAGAGGAATACCTACCAAGGGCCAATGGTGTTTTCTTAATACCTACCAAGGGCTTAAATTAGATCGACCCCTTTTATAATCATGTTTAATAACTTTCACTAAACTATTTTTAGATACATCATATCTATTTCAATTCACTATAGAGTAGTTTTATAATGTTCCTTCTATAAATTAATAAAAATAAAGATTAATATACATAAACATTACACTATATGCACATCACATTTTAAGTGACGAGAAAAATCTGCAGTAACTATCCGATAAACATGCACATCGCATTTAATAACATTTAAAATGTATTATGTTCATAATATTTGTTTTATATGATTATAAGTTCAAATGTTAATGTACATTAACATTAAATTGCAAGTCTATTATATATATTTTCATATAGTAGATTCATTATGTTTATAAAAATAAAACTTAATGTACATAAGTATTACATGCACTACATGTGTATCATGGCTACAGCGTGTTTAATGTTAATGATTGTTAACTATACTACCTTAAAATGATGTCATTTTGGATCAGGAATCGCCTTGTAAGATAGATCATGGTTACCGATATAATGATGGGAGCCAAGGTCAATACATTACAAAATAATAATAAGGGTATGTGCAATAATTTAATTCATGTGAAAATCATGCACTCATTAAACAATTAGGAATTAATCAGAATCGTTCATCTAGAAAAATATAAAAGATTTGAAGCAGTTAAAAAATATATGCAATAACATTTTTATAAATAATTCAAATTTTAAAGTGTAATTAATAACATTATAGAGCACAATCAAACAAAATAGAACGCATCAATTGATAAATCCTGAAAATTACACCGAAAGACTAAACTCAAAGGTAAACCATAAACACTAAACTACTAAAAAACAAAAGGTGAACCCCAAAACTAAATATATAAAAAAGAATTAAAAAATTGAAAAAAAAAAAACTAAACCCAAAAAGAAAAATAAAATTAAATAAACTGTTAAATTTTATATGAATAAGTAATTAACCTCATGAATTTTAAAATTTTAAAATTAAACATATCAATACATCAATTATTATTGTAAATATAATTCACATGTTAATAGTTTTTCCCTCTTAATTGATATGGCATATTATACTGTATCTACACCAGAAGGGTGTTGTCCCCTTCTACTTGAATCTACACTTGTAGTGAATTTTATTTTATTTTTTCACTTTTAATCTTACATTTTTTAATATATTTTTTTTAATTACCCCTAAAACTTTTGGAGTATTGCCCCATAAAACTCAATAACTAAATTGTAATTGAACTTATTGAATTTTGAATGCAACAGCATGTGTCGCGAGAGGCCCTTCTTAATGAAGTGTAATGTTAGCTCAATTATGACAGAAACTAACACATTTATTATCCATACGATGAGTTATAACAATATTTTTTTTTTGAGTTATAACATTATTTATTCCATGGTTGCAATAGGCGCTAGGCACTAGTCGGGCGGTAGAGTAGCGCCTAACGCCTAGACGGCCTAGGCGGGGCCTAAATGGTCGCCTAGGCGGCTAACTGAAAAAATGAAAAACAGTGCACATGTGTAGGTGCATATATGTCATATTATACATACATACATACATACATACATACATACATACATACATACATACATACATACATACATACATACATACATACATACATACATACATATATATATATATATATATATATATATATATATATATATATATATATATATATATATATATATATATATATATATATATATATAAATGAAAAAATTAAAATTAGCAAGGTCGAGTCGGCAGGGTTAACTCGGCTAACTCGACAGAAATTGACGAGTTAATTCGGCGTAATCGGCCGAGTTAGGCGCTAGGCGGGCGCTTAGGCGGCCAGTCTCTAGGCGGGAGCCTAGAGGGGAAATCGCCACGGCCTAAGGACGCCTAGCGCCTAGACGCCGATTACTCGGTGCCTAGGCGGGATTTTTGCAACCCTGATTTATTCATATAATTTATAATAATAATTTATCTATAAATTCATATTCAGATAATAGACTTATTATACCGACTCGATCAAATAAGTGTTGCTACACAAATATGTATATATTTTTACTTAAAATACCAACTTTATCAAATAAGTCTTGTCACACAAATAATTTTTTTTCATCCAACTTAATCATGTTCATGACAAGTGTTGCTAGAAAGAGAGGACATCAACGTATGTGTTTATTCTATTTTCTGTGTCTTCTTCACTGCTACAATTCAGATATATATACTACAACAATGGGCAGTTTTACAAACTCTTCACTTCCTAGTCTATTTATTTTTATGCATTTCCATCTTCTTTATTTCTAACACTATCCCAGCTGGAGCATAGATATTAATCATGCCCAGCTTGTTATAAATATACTCAACCCTGTCCCGGCTAAGCCCTTAGGTGAACACATCAGCTAGTTGATCGCAGCTACGAACATGAGCCATGCAAATGAGGCCTTGTTGAATCTTTTCACGCACAAAATGACAATCTACCTCAATATGTTTGGTATGCTCATGGAACACTGGATTGTTTGAAATGTGTATAGCTGCTTGATTATCACACCTTAAACATATGAGCTTCATCACTTCCACACCAACCTCCTTCAACATATTGTGCACCCAAGTTATTTCACATGCTACATGAGCCATCACCCTATACTTAGATTCTGCACTGGACCGAGCCACAACAGTCTGTTTCTTGCTTTTCTAAGAAACCAAATTACCTCCTACGAACACATAATACCTTGTTGTAGACTTCCTGTCACTCAACGAACCTGCCCAATCAGCATTTGAAAACGCCTCAACTCTCACATGTCCATGATCAACATATATAATGCCTTTTCCTGGTGCATTCTTGAGATACATTACAATTTGAACTGCTGCCTCCCAATGAGTTCGCGTGGGTGCTTGCATGAACTGACTTACCACACTGATTGAAAAAGCAATATCAGGACGCGTAATGGTCAGATAATTCAACTTTTCCACCAACTTCCTATATCTTTCTAGAGAATCAAAGGCCTCCCCCTCACCAGCCACAAGTCTCACACCCTGCTCCATAGGGGTCTCACATGGTTTTGATCCCAGCAACCCAGTATCATCAAGCAAATCTAGCACATATTTCCTCTGGAAGAGAAATATGCATTTCCGAGAGAGAGCAACTTCAATCCCTAAAAAAATGTTTCAACACTCCCAAATCTTTCGTGTGAAACTTTTCTTTGAGGAAAGATTTAAGAGCTTCAATACCTACTGCATCATTACCTATGATTACTATATCATCAACATAAACAATCAAGAGAATGCACCCATCATTAGTATGCTTGAAAAAGATAGTATGATCACACTGACTCCTCTGCATACCAAACTCCATAATCACACTACTAAATCACCCAAACCAAGCTCGTGGAGATTGCTTCAGGCCATATAGAGACTTTTTCAATTTACACACTCTTCCAGACTCCCCCTGAGCAACAAACCCAGGAGGTTGCTCCATGTAGACTTCCTTAACCAAATCACCATGCAAAAAGGCATTTTTGACATCTAGCTAATACAGAGGCCAGTGGTTAGACGCAGCTAAGGAAATAAAGATACGAACTGAAGCTATCTTAGCTACCAGGGAGAAAGTTTCTGTAACACCCCGTGTTACGACCTTTAATCCCAGATTAATTATTTAATTGATTCCGTTAATAATAATTAGAAAGGATTTAATTTGGTTAAGATTCCCTTTAATTAATTGAGGTGGCCCACCGTGGATCATGGACCCTAACCAAATCCTTAATCCTACAAGAAATAGGATAAGTGGACCCTTACTATTCAGACCATAGATGGGACTCCTAAATCTATATATATAGGGACTTAGGAAGCATTTAGAAACCCTACCACAGTCAATCCTATCACACAAGATATTCCCAGGGAGAAACCTACAGAGGAATCCCCCTGCCACCAAACGTAGGAGAATCCACGGGAGAAAGATCTTAGAGAAGCACCTTAGTAGCCAAGGATATTGATTAGGGCTAAGAGGTAACACATGTCTCGACAAAACCTATTTTCCTTGCTATATCTTATTCATTGGCTCCTTTGATATATGATTCTGTGCTAGAGTCTTGATATTGCCTAGGGTTTATATTGTGTTTATGTGATAATCTTGATGTTCTTGATACTATGATTGATTATACGAATGATCTTGTATTTTGATTATGTCTAGAGCCCTAGGTTTATATCGTGAATCTTGTACTATGATGTTCTTGGAATATTTGGGTGGGATTATGCATGATCGGGTATTGAGTTTAGCCTAGGACTTGTGTTTAGGACTTTGCATATAGATTTCTTGGTGTTCTTGTGGTGTCGGATGTTCCTGTACCGTTATATGATTTATGTTGGGTCTTGGTAAGTTTAGGAATCATGTTAGGATGTATTTGGTGTGATTCTTGGTTTAATTTTGTTAATTGAATACGTGGTGTGTCATTATGTGTTTGAATGTGTTTGAACATGGTTTCGGGTTCCACGAGAGATCTCAGGACCAAAAGTTGCCTGTGTATCAGTGGGGGTAGGTTGGGGGACTGACCACCCGCTGCCCGTGTCACCGTTCCAGCGGACAGCCGGCGGGCGGTGGTCTGCCCGCCGGCCACCCGCTGGAATAGTGTGTGGCCGCCGGTGGGTGGCTGGCGGGTGGTCCTCCACCCGCCACCTACCCTCTGGAATCCCGGCGTGGTTCGTGGTGTTTTTCCCCGTTTGATATTTCCCCGTATCCCGTTGTGTCCCGTCGTACCCCGTTTGTCGTGTATGAGTCTCGTTTGGTGTTTTAGGCATCGTTCTAGGATTTTATGTGTGATACGTGTCGTCGTTGTTGTATCTTGCTTGTTATGTGATTCTGTGTTGATTGATTGATGATGATGAGTATCGTGGTCATTGCGCAATGGCCAGTGTGACTGATGATGATGAGATTGTAATTGGTGGTAAATAAACTGTTGGCGGTTGGCACCACTTGTGCCCGGTCATTGTACTAAAGGTACATGCCATAGCGGTGACTGTGCTAAAGGCAAACTCACCTTCAACTAGCTTGTCGTTGAGCATGGGTTAGGTTATAAGTGCTGCGGTGTCATGTTAGAGCTATATGCGCTAACCCCTTGGTATTGGCACTAGAGGTGCGGATCATTGAATGGCACTACGGCACCATCTTGATATGTTGGTGGTTGAAAAGTGGTTTGTCGGTGGGGGGCATGTAGTTGCCCGGAGGCATAAGGGGTGGGGATATAAGGGTGGCCTGGCGGTATAGGTTGGAACTGATATAAGGACGGAGGGGAGCTACAAGGTTGGAACTTGGTATAAGGTTGGAGGATGATTTGTGTGCTTTGTTGACTACTTGCTAATTGATTGTAATGATTTCCTTCGTTGCCTCTACCTTGTTATTTGCATGCATATCTGCCTGTCATGTCTTGTATTGCATACTTAGGACGCCTATTAGTTCGTATGATTATTCCATGATACTGAGTCTGTTAATATGCCTTGAGTCTTGATCTTGGATTTAAACTAGAGTCTCGTAAGTATATATATGTATTCCAGTTTCAAAATGAGTTTCTTATACCTACCTATATTGTACTTAACGCGTTGGAGTGGGTTACCAACATTATTTGCTGACGGTTGTTATACCGAATGTTTTTCAGGTGATGAGCATTAGCTTCGGAGCGCGCTAGTCAGAGCCTTGGACTTAGCTTAGTTAGTCTTAGCTCAGTAGTTAGCCTGCGTGCCTTGGGATTGTATTGAATATCAATTTGAGAATTCCTTATGCTTGGTTAGTTTAGCCTGTGCACCTAGGTTCTCAAACCTAGGTGTGGCATAGCACCCCGACACTTACGGATAGTTGTATGCCCTATTTGGGGGTTTAATCAATGGATTCGCCTTTATTTTATAAGTTTTAAATATCTCAAAATTTAGGGGTGTTACATTTTCTGTATAATCAAAACCATAAGTTTGTGTATATCCCTTTGCTACTAGACGAGCTTTAAGTTTAGCTACAGACCCATCAGGGTTCATTTTCACGACATAAACCCACTTGCAACCAACTACAGTCTTACCGACCGGGAGGGGTACCAAATCCCAAGTATGGTTGTCCTCAAGAGCAGCCATCTCCTCCTCCATTGCCTGTCACCACCCATCATGTGCTAAAGCCTGACTCAAAGTGTTTGGAACTGACATAGAATCTAAACGTGATACGAAGGTGCGAGATGACAACAACAAATGATCATAAGACACAAAAGAGGAAATAGGGTTTTGACAACGGCGTTTACCTTTACGAAGGGCAATGGGAAGATTCAGATCATTTGACGAAGATTCTGGTAAGGAAGAAGTATTCACTTGTGGTTCGGGTGGTGCCACTTCATCTCTCGGCCGCCGAGTATAAACCTGTGTAATGGGGGGGTCTAGAAACAGACTCGACAAGTATGGTAATAGTATATTTAAGAAAGTCATTGTCTTGAATAGACCCATACCCAAACGACCCAACACCCCCAGTGAACACCATGTTTTCAAAGAAAGTAACATCAGCTGACAATAAATACCGCCCCAAATCAGGTGAATAACATCTATAACCGTTCTGAGTATGCGAGTATCCCAGGAATTACACTTAAGAGATTTTGGATCAAGTTTTCGGCGTTGAGGACGAACATCCTGGACAAAACAAGTACATCCAAATATTTTGGGTGGGAGATGAAAAAGAAGTTCAGTCGGATATACTAAAGAATAAGGAATTTGACCTTGAAGGACAGACGAAGGCATCTGATTGATCAGGAAACATGCTGTATGAACATCATCAGACCAAAAGACTTTAGACACTTTCATTTGAAACAAAATTGCCCGAGCTACTTCTAACAAATGACGGTTTTTCCTTTCTGCCACTCCATTTTGCTGAGGTGTATACACACACGAGGATTGATGAACTTTCCCATGTTGGCCCATATAAGTGGAAAAGGGTTTAGAGAAATACTCTTGTGCATTGTCACTTCGCACACACTTAATAGTTTTATTAAACTGGGTTTTGATCTCAGCACAAAAATTACAAAAAGTTGTAAACAACTCATCTCTAGATTTCATAAGATATAACCATGTACATCTAGAGAAGTCGTCCACAAAAGTTACGAAATATCTAAATTCATTCTTCCCTGTGACATGGCAAGGACCCCAGACATCAGAATGAACAAGTTCAAATACAGATCGTACTCTTTTATGGACACGAGGAGGGTAAGAAACCTGACAATGCTTAGCAAACTCACACGACTCCCACTGCAAAGTAGACAATGATTTTAAGCAAGGGAAGAGTTCCTTTAGGACCGACAGTGATGGGTGACCATACCGACAATGTAGCTGGAAAGGATAGGTATCACTCAACATGGCCTTGGACGGAGATATAGATTGTTCTAACACATATAGTCCTCCGACTTCCTTCCCCTTACCAATAATCTTCTTCGTCAAAAGATCTTGAAAGAAACAATAACTCGGAAAAATGAGACAGAACAATTCAAAGACCGTGTGATCTAGCTAACAGAGAGCAAATTAAAGGGAAACTTTGGAAGATATAATATAGATGACAAGGGTAATTATGAGGCTGCCCCAGCACTACCTCTACCCAAAACTGGAACGGACGACCCATCAGCTAGAGTAACCATAATCCCAGGATTAGATGGAGAATATGTGGAAAAAACCTTAGAATTACCTGTCATATGGTCACTAGCTCCGGAGTCAATGACCTACTGTGTAGATGAAGAAGACACACATGCAACAAGATTACCTGTTTGGACGAAGGTTGCCGAAGAAGACGGTTGATTGGAGGGAAACTGGGATGAAGATTGCATAGGAGAAGACATTTTCAGTTGATTGAACGCGGCTAACTCCTCATCTGTCATAATTACTATATGTCCTTCAGATCCAGATGTTGTGTTAGCAAATCTTTGTTGCCTAGGTAGTTTAGGACATTGATTTTTGAAATGGCCCGGTTCTCCACAATTGAACATACCCTTGGTCCTCCACGACCTCCTCCACGTCCTCGATGGCGACCACCTCCACCTCGACTATTATACCCTTCATTAGTATAATTTGCTTGAGATACAAACACACTTCCATCACTATTGCCCCCTTGTGATATAAAAACACTCTTCTCAACTGGTTCATTATTGTCAGCACTTACTACTGCATTTTGTATCTGAGAGAACACTTGGTCCAACAACCCTAATTCTTTGTTTCCCAATAATTGTGACCTAAGAATCTCATATTCTTTGTCAAGCCCGGAAATCCAACTAAAAGCAATTAACTGATCACATTGTGTTTTCATTGTTTTCACATCAGTTGTAATATGCATTGTAGTGCATAAAGCTTCACTTAAGCTTTTAAAATCATAATAGTAGCCTCTCATATCTCGATATTTTTGATTAGGTCTATAGACATCCTGAGACAATTGATATAATTTCCTCAAATTACTTGTCCCACTGAACCATTCAAACACTAACTCCCACATTGCTTTAACCGTGGTACAATGTTGCATTGATAAAATTACCTTCCTATCAATACAATTAATTATCTGTGATAATAAAGCTTTATCATCTGCTTCTCATTCTTTATTATCTGCAGGGCAATCTTGATCTAAATGGTTATCTTTCCCCATTCCATCTAAATTAATTTTAGCCAAGAATTTCCATTCAGCAAAATTAGACCCATCAGCGGCCAATACTACATCAATTAATTTAGATGGAGTAGGTACAACAGTAATATTCCTATTACTTCCTTCTACCATGACTGCCTATTCACGTTGATGCTATTACAAATTAATTTTGAAAGCAATTGATTCAACAACCCAAAACTTAAGGAGAAGCAACAATGAATTGTTCCCTATTCACATTAAACCCAGGACTACAAACCCTAAGTGCAAACATCCACAAACCAAAACTCCACAAAACATACCTGGGCAGAACCTACTACTCACGGCGAGTCCCTCGAAATAATCGCCATCGACGAAGGTGGCCGAAGAACGCCTCACACGTCGGCATGTGGTGTTGGAGCAGCTGGACGGCGGCGGCGCGTGGAAGCTCCGATGGCGGCGCGGCTCGAGCTCTAGCGTCGCCTCCCCTTTCCGAGAACGGCCCACTACTTCACTCTTGCCGGCTCTGATACCATGTTCCTAGAAAGAGAGGACATCAACATATGTGTTTTTTCTATTTTTTTGTGTCTTCTTCACTGCCACAACTCACAGATATATATATATATATATATATATATATATATATATATATATATATATATATATATATATATACACACACACACACACACTACAACAATGGACAGTTTTACAGACTCTTCACTTCCTAGTCTATTTATTTCTATACCTTTTGATCTTCTATAACTGTTTATTTCCAACAAAAAGTAAAATCTCAAAGAGTGACAAATAATAATTATATTATGGACATCCCACATTACCGTTTTAAGGTAGCATAATTAACAATCATTTATACTTTTCACTGCACACTACACCCATAATGCACCTATACATTAGGTGCAATATAATTTGCAAATGGTAAAGCACTCTCTCATACATTTTAAAGTAATTACATTTTCAAGACTTGAACACAAAATATATAGTTAAGTTAAAAAAGACTCGAGAACCATTTCATCACACTCATATTTTCATACAAATATTGATTACTAAGCATAGAATTTTCTGGTTATTGAGAGAGAGGATGTTTAGGTTGACTGGTAAACTTTCGGTGTACGTGGGCAGGGCTGATTTGGAACCATAGGTTGGCAAGCCGGCCCATTCTTGACAGGTCCAAGCCTACTAATATTAATTACTTTTAAACTTAAGTTGAGTGGGCCTAAAATTTAAAACTCCAAAACCTATTCGTGAAAATTTTCTTATTTTTAAGTACTATTGACTCTATTAGAGTGTAGAATGACAATTTATATCGTGCACCAGAGCGCGCATTGCATTGTGCGCCCTGGTGCAAAACGATGTCATTTTGATTTTTTTTTTTGAGAATTCCGCTTCCCTGTGCCGACTGTTAATTTTCTTAAAAATAAATTTCATGTTTCGAAAATGTACATAATTGTATACTAGAATGTACATAATTTTATAACAAAATACACATACTCTTTTTTGAAAAGATAATACACATAACTTAACATAATACATAATATACATAAACTTTTAACACAATACACATAAACTCTTAATATAATACGCATAAATTCCCCGTTTCGGATGTACATAATTGTATAAAAATGTACATAATTGTATAAAAAATGTACATAATTGCATACTAGAATGTACATAATCGCGCCAACTTCCTCCACAACTTAACAAAACGACGTCGTTTTGGCAGGCGTAGGGCGCACATTGCTATGTGCGCTGTGGTGCAGGGTATAACGATTGGTGTAGAATCTGCCTAGGACCTTGTGGTCCAATGACATCACGTTGCTCCCTCATAGGGGAGGTTGTGAGTTCGAGCCTTAGTGGAGGCAATATTGGCTCTTTGAGTTTTATTTGGTTGATAAAGTAGTAATATGTTGCATGATACAACATATTATGTGTCTGCAGTTAACGGTTTATGTATATATAGTTACCATATTATGTGTTGTAGTTAACATGTCACAACAATCTGCACTGTAAGCAGAAAAAAATGAAACAATTAAATACATGATCTTCAACACAAATCATAAACAATCACAATATTCTACTAAAATTAGTAATTAGTGATTCATTCAAGATCAATGGATAGCTTCCCGTGCGGTACAATATTCTACTAAAATTAGTAATTAGTGATTCATTCAAGATCAATGGGTTCACGTGCGGGTATAGTTTCTCGTGCGGTTAACGCACCTTAAGCATTAAAATGACGCACCCTAAGTACACAAACCACGCACCTTAAGTTCACTTCACTCTTTGACCACAATTGTCCAAACTGTATTCAGTTTCAAAAGCTAAATTATTGTGAGAACTTACTGTAGATTCATGCAGAGCAATTCATTCACTGAAACACGTGTGAGTTTCTGTATGAGTCATTTCCATTTTTGGTCCTAGAGTTATATGAGCGTGGACAATTTTCATCCTCCATAATTAAAATTGCCAATTAATAGTCACACTTATTGGTCGTTGGACACTTTTGGTCCTCCGTCTTGAAATTCGTCTGTTGACCGTTTCATTAAAGGGCAAAGTTGTCATTTTATGTTGTCTTCTTCTAATCGTAGTCAAATGTTTGTTGACTTCTAAACAACAACTTAAACGAAGCTGAGCATTTCGAAGAGAACTGCAACCATAATCAGTTCGAAGTTGATGTCTACCTAAATCGAACCGTTTGTTACCGAATTCGAAGCAATTGCTATCTAATTGGAAGACCCACACCATTCAGTAGTTCGACATTGATTGTAGAAGGCAAGGACGAGGGAGCAAGCAAGCACAATGGATGGTGTCGAACAAGGCGACTGTTGGTCCCAAAAGAGGTAAGGTGAAAGTCTAGAGGGGGGGGGGGGGGGGGGTGAATAGACTTTCAAACTTTTTCGCACAAGATAACAAAAGGTAAGCCAGAGATAAACCAAGACTCTTAACTAGATTGTTAGAGTCTGGTGCACAGCGGAATTAAATAAACGATACGGTGTGTGTGTAGATCGTGTCAAGATTATTGACGTGAGAAGCAAGCAAGAGCAGTAAGTAAAGAAAGCAGTAAAGAACACAAGGCAATTTATAGTGGTTCGCGAGGTGATGTAATCCTCCTACTCCACTTGCTCTTTTCTCCAAGAGCCAATTCACTATATCCACCACTTCTTGGTTCCAAGATACAATGAATTCCGTGATCTAGTGCTTTGATCACCAAGCCCACACTAATCACGCCCAGTGCCTCCAACACTGCTGCTTCGGGTTTCACGTCGCCGCGTTACTTTCCCAGGATTTCACAACTCCGTGCTACTTTCCCCCCCGTCTTCTACGATCCGGTAGAAACGTATCTTCCGTGATCTGGTGCTTTGATCACCAAGCCCACACCAATCACGCCCAATGTCTTCCCGACACTGCTGCTTCGGATCTCACAACTCCGTGTGACAATCCAGGATTTCACAACTCCGTGTTACTTTCCTCCTTTCCCTTGTTTTGCTCCAAAACAAGTTTTGCCTTGCTTCCAACTTTGAGATTCTGTAGATGATCTTCGTTGATGCGCTGAATCTCTTGAAGTTGATGAAGATTTTAACACTCTTGGATATTTCTTTTCTAAGCTCTGTATCACTCTGAGTGTTTATCTCACAAAAGATATATCAATTTAAGCTCCTGAGATGGAAAGCTTTCTTTGAATTTTGTATGCTCTGTTTAGCTCTGTTCTTGCTCTTATTGCGTTCTTGCTTCTTTTTTCCCCCTTTCTTTCCACTGCTTCAATCTTCATCTATTTATAGCTGGTAATGAGAATATTTCCGTTGGAGAGAAACGTTCTCATTTTTGAATTTTGCTTAGCTGTATAGCCTTTTGTCAGAAGATAAGATAACGTTGCAGATCTTGTCAGATATTTCAAATTGAGCTTGAGGTTTCAGCAAAAATGGCGTCCCATGAATCTCCATCTGGTGTAGATCACGCCTCTTGGGATTTTTATCTTCAAAATATATTCTCCAATATAATCCCTTACTAGTTAGACTAGTATTTTTGCTTCTGCAACTTCTTCTTATATTTTCTTCTGTACTTCGCGTGTCTGGGTCTGTAGACTGCTTCCAGACTTCATCTCTTCAATTGACTTGGGAAATCTCTTCCCTTGTGAAACTTCATCCCTTGCTATTTTGGGAAATGAAATCTCTATCCCTTGCTAGATTTGTCAATTGAATTCTCATCCCTTACTTGATTTGGAATTGCAATCTCATCCCTTGCAATCTATATCTCCAATTGAATTGAAGCCTTGTAAATCTCATCCCTTCAAATTGATTTCCCTGTAATTTCGGGGTTCCAATTTGATTGGGATACCAATTTGAGAAACTGCATCCCTTCACTTGTAAACTTCATCCCTTAGTCAATTTGGAAATCTCATTCCCTTTGACTTTGCAAATTGAACTGAAGGGGGGTTCCAATTTGATTGGGATACCAATTTGAGAAACTGCATCCCTTCACTTGTAAACTTCATCCCTTAGTCAATTTGGAAATCTCATTCCCTTTGACTTTGCAAATTGAACTGCATCCCTTCACTTGTAAACTTCATCCCTTAGTCAATTTGGAAATCTCATTCCCTTTGACTTTGCAAATTGCATCCCTTGAAATCTCATCCCATAGTCAAGTTGGAAATTTCATACGCATACATCTTCCTCTTTTGTTTGCCATTTTCACTAGACAAATTCTTGATTTTTGGCTTGATATCTTCTTCATCCATTTCCTCAACTAATGAATTTATTTTTCCCTTTCTTGGTCTAAAACTCGACTAGTCTAATAAAATAAAATTGGGGATCTACGAATTACAATATGGCTTATCAAAATCTATTACAATTTATTCCTAACAATTTCCCCCCTTTTGATAATGCCATAACCTATACTCAAACATTGGCTTTAAGTCTTTGAAAAATATTTTTATTTTTACTTAATTTTATTTCGACAAAGCCAAGATGAGTTTGACAAAAATAATTCTAGGGAAAATAAAACTTTGTGAATTAGTTTAGACAAGTCCTATACGCATCCTTGATTAATTTTTTTTTAATCAATTTTTATCTTTATCAAAATTTTGCATGCGTTTAACAACTCTTGTCTTTTTAATTCACCAACTAATTACATGATGATAGCCAAAAAAAAATAAATCATAAACAGACTTAGATCAGACCAAGGGAATTTTTATTCATATTAGTCGAAAGAGGAAATATTGTAGCTAGCCAAAATCATAGAAATTTAAAACATCATATTTCTTGAGGAATTTATGCTTGATTACCTTCTGGGTTTCTTGACTCCCATGTCAGCTTTCAATATATCCTTGATATGTTCTCTCATCTTGCAGATATCATTCTTGAACTTCTCACATTCAAATTTCTTGGTTACATTCCCAGCCATGTAGTGTCCAAAGGCCTCTTTAATATTGGTGCCCGGAAGAGCTCCGGCTTCCCACCAAATTATGCATTCTTCAAAGCTTCTTTGGAATCCCAAACTTTCACCATTATTCTTGGTATAGTCTCTGAGCTCATACCACATTTCGGTTTGCTTTCGTTTCGCTTCTTCTTCTTTATTCTTGTCCGAAATCCATTTAGCTTGATCAGCTTTTGGCCATCTTTTCACCACAGCCGGCACATTTTCGGATGTCCAGACTTTCTGCGGTGTTAAGGTTCCTTTTGAGCATTCGAGCCATCCTCGAGTTTCGGCCACTTTCGAAGAGCTTGATCCAAGACTCGGACTTGCAAATTGAGCGAAACCAACTTGGGATTGTTGACCACGTCCTCGTCCACGGCCTTTTGTTGGTGCGGCGGTCAAAACTGGCTGTTGCGGCTGATTTCCAATGATGAATTCATGTTGTTGTAAAGCCAGATGATTGAGAATTTCTTCCCCCCTTATGGCATTATCAATCAAAAAGCCAAGGGATTTGGAATCTTGTTCTTGATTGGCTTTAACAATCTTAACTCCATCATGTGTTTTGAGAGAAACATCCTGCAAATCAGACAATTTATTAGCCATAGAGGATAATTCTACCTCAAGGTGATTTATCCTTGTTTCTTGATCTTGTATGGCTTTGATTTGTCTCAGGTGTCTTTCATTGTTGATTTTCTCTGTGGCTTCTCGTTCCTTCTTCATCAGCTGGATGATCTTCAATAAACCTTCAGTAAGATCTCCTTTCAAATGGCGTTCGGCTCTTTCAATTTTTGTCTGCAAAGTGTTTTGATACTCCAACAACTCCTTCAAATTTGTTCGTGTGTTCTCAAAATGTTGCAAAGAGAGATGTCCTTGCTCGGTGAGAGTTGTTCCAATCTTTTGACACACAACATCACTTGTCTCTGTGACTTTTGCAAACAAAGAAACCAATAAATCATCTTCATCTTCTTCTCGGGTTCGGCCTCCTTGCATATTCAAAGAGCGTAGACTCTTGAATAAATTCCTTCTTGAATCTCCAAGAACCGGATTTTCGATGAGTTGTAAATTCTCTTCTGGTGATTCGGCTTCTTCAAGATGATTTTCCACTTCTTCTTCAATTACCTCTGTTCTTGAAATAAGCTCTGCATTTAAAGTAGCTTCCAGAGAGGTATTTTGAAGTGACAATATAGGGGTGTTATCGTGTACTGGCACTTCATGTGAATATTCCCCCCCAATTGATGGTCTGATTTCACCATCAATTTGGTCTCTAAATTCATCCCTTGTAGGGTCCATAGCATTTATATCAATGTTGGTGGGGGTCACATTTGATATCAAAAGTTCAGCACAGTGAACTCTGACAGGAATAGACTCATGCGTTTCAGAAGCTGAAATTGGTACCTCAACAAGTGTACTTCCTTCATTCGCCCTTTCTCCAAAATTTTCAAGAAAATCATTGGCTATATTAATTGAGGTATCACCTGGATGTCCATGAGTGTCAGTCAACGATCTGTGTAGAGCAATCTGTAATCTCACTTCATTCTCCTTTTCAATATCATTTGGAGAGACTTGATTGACATCTTCTTGAGTTGTTGCGGCTACTCCCTTTCCTTTACTGTTCTTTTCTTGAAGCTTCAGCCTATAAACTTGATTTGCATCCATGTTTAGTGCTTCAAGCATTGAGTTAGTTCCTAGCCATTCAAAGGCTAATTCTTCACTTTGTATCAACTCTGAATCAACTTTGGAGATAAAAGAGTGATATCTTTCAAGTCTCCATTCCTTCCATGCTTGAACTCGGTTTAATTCCTTCATCAGATCTTGATCATCTCGGGTTGTTGTTGTGTCAAACACAATAGGTTCAACATTAGTTTCTACTGCCGATTGACTCGAGATTCTCCTTTGCAAGTCATTTGAAACTTGCACTTCAACTCCTACAAACTCCATTTGGGTGATGTCTTCTTCAGTTGGCATCACGTGTATGTCCACTTCATGAGCTTCACATTCTGCTACTTCTTGAGATGGAATAAGTGCTAGAGCTGAGCTTACGGCTTCTTGATCTCTGTTGCTTGGGTTGCTCGAACCCATGTGTGCACTTCCTGCAGATGGAGTTTTACTGTTTCTTTTTCGAGAGCTTTGAGGTGTGCTTGTAGAACCACCTCCTTCTGATCCTTTTCTTCGATTTGTCTTCTTGCCATAGTCAGGTCCAAATTTTCTGAAGAGTGTTCTGTAGATTCCAACATTTTTGTGTCTTCTGAGAGGCACATTCTTCTTTCTCAGAATTTCTCCAACAATAAGTCCATACCCAACTTTATGCAAAAAGTGATTTCCTTCAAGTGGTCTGCCATGAGGTTTTGCATTGTTTACAAAGAATAATAGGCGATTGAAGATGTATTTTGCCCAGTTGAATTTTATTCCTTGCATGATTCCATTCATCAGACTCACGGATGTTCCAGATAAATCATCCACACTTCCAAGCTTATTGTCCAGAATCTTGTACATCATCTCTATGAGCATATCATATTCCGGTTTCAGCACGTTCTTTGGCTTGGTTGAGTCGTGAATCACAGGTGCTTTTGGACCACGAATTTCGTTCCAGAAGGATTGAGCATCATAGTGGTGAGCTTCTGGCATTAGCTCTGAATCAGGAAATTTGAAGCACTCCTTGATGTCTTTTTCACAAATTTGAACATCTGTTCTTCCAACTTTAGAGTGAATCACGTTGTTCTTCACAGTGGCATGCAGATAGAACTCGGTCACATCTGTTTCAAAAACTCCAACATATTTGTAGGTGAAGAAATCGTATAGTCCACAATCCTTCAAAGCATTGAGAATCTTCTTTGCTAATTCCTTGTCGACGGCTCCAAACATGAAAAACTCCGGATTGAGTGTCATCCCATCGATCAATTGTTGTTGTAGAGTAAGCAGATTTTTGGGTTGCATGGCTTCGGTTCCAGACATGGTGTTCGCCGGTGAGATTGAGAATTTGAGAGAAAAAGATTTCTGATCTTGATAGAACTCGAAAAATTTCGTCTGAGAGGAATACGAAAGGTTTCGTATGGTTTAAGAAGGATTATAGAAGAGGTATAAATCTCAGATAGAAATCTCAATTGAGACCTTTAGAATAGGTGTGGTGACAAGGCACTTTTAAGGGTGGAGGTGTCTTTTGGTTAAGGTGTTACTAGGAGAGAGAAAAAGGTTATCATTAGCAGACAACGGCATTAAATGCTTCACAGTCTCTTAGGTACTCTATATACGTAAGGTGTATAGAGTAAGATGATTATGAATGGACACCTTTGATTATTTTTGAAGATTTGAGAGAGAGGTTGGATTTGGGAGGAGATTTACGAGAGAGAGGATCTGATTTTGTGAGAGAGGGTGAGATTTTTGTGGGATGTAATTTATGGGTGGAAGTTTAAGAGGTATAGGTTTAAAAAGTGAAGAGTTTTAATGGGATTGGGTTTTATGGGGTAGAGGTTTAAAGGGTGGAGGTTTTTAATCCAATCTGATCTCTTCCTTCTTTATCATCTCAAAAATATAAACGTTAGATGTATCATTTATAAAAATATAGTCACATAAATATAATCACACACAAATTACACATAATTTCGGAAATCTCACATATAATTACACAAAATTCTGAAACATATATGAATATTAAAAGAAATTAAAACACATCCATATATAAACAAACATATACACGGTAAACTCCCAATTAACATAATCATAGATTTAGGAAATTAGACAAATTTCAATTAAACACCAAAATTAAACATACATATATACGGTAGATTCTAAAACACATTTTTAGTCAAATATTCAAGTATTTAGAAACTAACAAATTATTTTAGATACCAATTAAAAAGATTAACTAATTAAAAACAATTAGCACATAAGTATAAACCAAATTATAGATCATATATCACAAATAAATTGTTCATGCAAACAAATTAACATAAACATGAACATAACTTGCGGTCCAAGTAACGATCAAAACATGCAATTCAAAAACAAATTAGATTAAATAAAAATTGCACATTTAGTCACATTAACTTGCATGGCATATAAAATCACGTTAAATACTACATGCAAATACATAATTGAACACTTAACACATTTAGCAAATTAGCTTTTGTGAAAATTAAACACATAGAAATATGTAAACATGTAAAACATATATATATAAAAAAAACAGACACGTAAAACACATAGTAGCATATAAATACGTAGAACACATAATATGAGCATATGTATCATTTTAGATCTAGAAATTAAGTTCAGTGATACTTAGCTCATTTCCAACATTCCCAATTCATGCCTTAAAGTAGAAAATCTCGTTTCGCATAAAGGCTTCGTGAGAATATCTGCAACTTGGTTCTCCGTAGGGATATACTCGATTTTTAGATCTTTCTTTTCAACATGATCCCTTATGAAATGATGTCGTATGTCGATATGTTTGGTTCTTGAGTGAAGCACCGGATTGTGAGTGATAGCGATTGCACTAGTATTATCACAATAAATACTAACGTCATCACAATTAACTCCGTAATCCTTCAATTGTTGCTTCATCCACAAAATTTGCGCACAACAACTTCCTGCAGCAATATATTCGGCCTCGGCGGTACTAGTTGCGATGGAATTTTGCTTTTTGCTAAACCAAGAAACAAGCCTTCCTCCCAAGAATTGACACGTTCCGGAGGTGCTTTTTCTGTCTATTTTACAACCTGCAAAATCCGCATCTGAAAAACCAGTTAGCGTAAAATCTGTACCTTTAGGATACCACAATCCAACATTGATTGTGCCCTTCAAGTATCTTATGATTTTCTTTGTTGCGGTGAGGTGGCTTTCTTTTGGATTTGCTTGGAATCTTGCACACACCCCCACAGCATAAGAAATGTCCGGCCTGCTTGCAGTGAGGTATAGTAGTGAACCAATCATTCCTCTATACTTCGTTTGTTCGACATCTTTTCCATCTTCGTCTTTGTCTAGCCTTATTGATGTACTCATAGGAATTTTGATCGATGATTTTCCATCAAGGCCAAACTTCTTTATCAAGTCACGGGTGTACTTTGCTTGATTGATGAATATTCCTTCCCTCAATTGTTTGACTTGTAAGCCCAAGAAATAATTCAATTCACCCATCATGCTCATTTCGAATTTATTCTGCATAAGCTTCGAGAATTTCTCACACAAGGAATTGTTAGTGCTTCCAAAAATAATATCATCAACATATATTTGCACTAATAAAATATGATCACCATCTTGAATTCTAAATAGAGTTTTGTCAACAAGGCCTTTGGTGAATCCACAGCTTATCAAGAACATTGACAAGGTATCATACCAAGCTCTAGGTGCTTGTTTCAACCCATACAATGCCTTTTTAAGTTTGTAGACTTTATCACCTTCGCCTTTTACCTCAAAACCTGGGGGTTGTTCGACATAAACTTCTTCTTCGAGTAGTCCATTCAAGAATGCGCTTTTCACGTCCATTTGATAAACGGTGAAATCTTTGTGTGCGGCATAGGCTAGGAAAATCCTTATAGCTTCGAGTCTGGCTACCGGTGCAAAGGTTTCATCAAAATCTATTCCTTCTTCTTGAGAGTATCCTTTTGCAACGAGCCTTGCTTTATTCCTAACAATCACGCCTTCTTCGTTTGCTTTGTTCCGGAAGACCCATTTGGTTCCTACAACATTGTGGTTCATTGGTCTTGGAACAAGTTCCCAAACGTCATTTCTTTTGAATTGATCGAGTTCCTCTTGCATGGCGTCAATCCAACTTGGATCATTTAGAGCTTCGTACACTTCTTTTGGTTCAATCTGAGATAGATAACATGTGAACAATGCTTCCATGGTAGATGATCTTGTTTTCACGCCATCTCGAACATTTCCGATCACTAATTCTGGTGGGTGATTTTTGAGCCATCTTAAGTCTGGTTCAAAAGGGTGCATGGTACTGGGTGGATTTACTGGTTGAGAAGAGGTAGCACTGTTTCGAATTTCTGCTTCATTTTCTAGATTTCCAACTTCTCCAGTAATTGCATCCAAGGGCTGATTTGCAATTTCCACTTCAACTTCATTCCTGGGTTGATTAGCAATTTCAATACCAATTGCATCCCTGGGTTGATTTGCAATTTCAATACCAATTGCATCCCGCACTTCATTACTTACTGGATGAGAGATGGGATTTTCTAGAGAATTAGTTTCCAACTCATCCATTCCCTGCAAAATATTTTCTTCACACGTATCATCAGTATCACAAAAATCAATATGACACTTGTTACCATTTTGCTCAATATTTTCGCCATTTTCGTCCAGAGCATCAACATTGACGTGTGATTTTTCATCAAATACCACGTGTATGGATTCTTCAACCACCATTGTTCTTTTGTTCAAAACTCTGAATGCTTTGCTGGTAGTCGAGTATCCTAGAAAAATTCCTTCATCTGCACGCTCATCAAAAGCTTTTAGATGCAATTTATCATTAATATGAATAAAGCACTTGCATCCAAAAATATGAAAATAGCCAATATTTGGTTTTCTCCCTTTATATAGCTCATATGGCGTCTTCTTGTACTGCTTATGGATCATGCTTCGATTTTGCGTATAGCAAGCAGTGTTGATAGCTTCCGCCCAATATCTTTTCGGGAGACCGGCTGCACTAATCATCACTCGTGCGGCTTCTTTAAGCGTCCGGTTTCTTCTTTCGGCAACACCGTTTTGTTGTGGTGTTCTAGCGGCAGATAATTGATGAGAAATTCCATGTGAATTGCAAAAAGCTTGTATAACTCCATTCACGAACTCGGTTCCACGATCGGTTCGGATTTTTGATATTTGCAATTCTTTCTCATTTTGTAGTTGCTTCAACAGCTTCGGCAACACTTGTTCAACTTCATTTTTCTTCTTGAGAAACACGGTCCAAGTGTACCTGGAAAAATCATCAACAACAACAAGAGTATATTTCTTACCACTTACACTTATTGGATCAACCGGTCCAAATAAGTCCATGTGCAACAAGCTTAGCGGTCTTGATGTTGATTCGTGCGTCTTAGACTTGAATGATGATTTGATTTGCTTTCCGCGTTGGCATGCATCACACACTTGGTCCTTCTTGAAGATAATACTTGGTAGTCCTTCAACTAGATTTTTCTTTGCAAGCTGATTGATAGTCTTGAAGTTTAAATGATTGAGCTTTTTGTGCCATTCCCAATTTGCTTCATTCGAATTTCTGGCCATTAAGCATACTGAATCTTTGCTTGTGCTCCAATCAACAACATACATATTCTTTCGCCTTTTTCCAGTGAGCACAACTTCATTTGAGAGCTCATTTTTGATTAGGCAATTATCTTTGGAAAATTCCACAAGATAGCCTTTATCACAAAATTGACTAGTGCTCAACAAATTGAACTTTAGGCCTTCAACAAATGAAACATATTCGATCTTCAAACCATTTCTTTCAATTGTACCAACTCCTTTTGTAGTTCCATAATTTTGATTTCCTCCAAATATAACTTTTGGTCCATCGATTTTCTTGAAATTCACTAGACATGATTTATTTCTAGTCATGTGGCGTGGGCAACCACTGTCGATGTACCAAACATCCTACAAAAAAGATTAGTTGGTTTTAGGTACCCATACTTGCTTGGGTCCTTTGCTGTTAGTAATTTTTGGTAACCAAACCCACCTAGATCCTATTGAATTAAGATAAGGCGGTTTGTAACCATTTGAAACACGATAATCATAATTAACTTTTGAAAACATTTTTGGTGCCGGATTTTGAAAAACATTTTTAAACTTAGGCACCCGGGAAGAGGATTGTTGCTTTGGTCTATAAGAAGCATTTAAACAAGATTTACACAACCAATCCTTTTGAGTGGAATAAAATCTTCCATCTCTATTTCTAGAAAAGCTTCCCTCTTTTCTAAAAATTCTTTTTGCACTTGACTCTTTGGCATATCTTTGCTTGAAGAATTTTTGTTGCTTTGTCGTAGTATTGAACTGTTTCGGCCTATCAACATTCAACTTTGCTTTTGTTTGATAGCCAAGTCCTTGTCTCATTGTGCTATACTGACTTTTAACAAATTTTACCACTTGCACTTTATTAGTTAAAGGAGTAGTAAGATTAGTCAGTTTCGGAGGGGTTTGAGAACATGTGGAGTCATAACCGATTCCGGTTCTATCTCCTGATGGCTTTTGCATGTTTACCATTTTATCCATAATTTTGGACGAATTAGTAAACGTAGCAATGGTAGCCCGAAGGTTATGTTCTCTAACCTCTCTTGATTTACACTCTTCTTGAAGTTGAATATTTTCACTCTTCAAGTTACTCACTTCAAGTAAAGCATCTTGCAATTTTTTATTCATCTCTTCTTTTCCAAGAATTAGAATATTATTGCGCTCCTTGAGTTGAGGATAAGTGAGCATAATCTCTTGACAATCTCGCATTAGACTGCCAATAGATTCACGAGAAAAAGAGGAATTAATAGAATTGAAAGAATTAGATGTTACCTCTTCTTCCTCTGCTCCAAGATCCATAAAGCACTCTTCGCTTGAACTCAACTCAATTGATTTGCATATTAGAGCCGTGTCATCTTCCGAACTTGAGCTTTCATCACTTGATGACAATCCATTCGATTCATCATTTTCATTTGGTTCATTGCTAACGAGAGCTTTTCTTTTGTCGCGCTTGAACCTTCGATCTTTGCTTTCGGATTTATTCGGTGTAGATTCAACATTTATGCCTTGATACTTGCTAACGATCGGATACGGACAATTTATTTTGAAATGTCCGGGTTTGCGGCAATTGTAGCATAAATTGTTGTTTTCTTCGGCTTTCTCTTCTTGTGTCGTGCGAGAGACATATTTTCCACGAGCAGAATTTTTGTTGTCTCCTTTTCGCATAAACCTTTTGAATTTTCTAACAAAAAGAGCAAATTGTTCGTCAGTTATAAAATCAATATTATCTACTGACCTGGAGGTTGACGGTTGTTCGGCCATTAGAGCTGGATTTCGAATTTCATGAACTTCATCGTCTTTGGCCTTCATTTCGAACTCATATGCTTTAAGATCACTAAATAATTTGTCGGTTGACAATATTCTTAGATCTCGGTGATCTCGCATAGCCGTAACCTTCATATCCCAAGTAGATGGTAAGCCTCGTAGAACTTTGAGATTAATTTCCTTTTGGCTAATATTTTTTCCAAGGTCATTAATTTCTCCAAGGATTTTGATCATTCGAGCTTCCATATCAACAATGGATTCGTTTGAGAGCATTTTGAAGTCCTCGAACTTCTTCATAGCAATAGTGAGCTTGTTATCTTTTTCTTGTTCATCTCCTTCTCCGATCTTGATGAGAGTATCCCAAATTTCTTTTGCACTTGTACATTTTCGAACCTTTGGGAATATTGTATCATCAATGGCTTTGAACAGAATATCTTTGGCAATGTTGTCAAGATTGTTCCTCTTTCTATCATCCGGCGTCCATTCCGGTTTTGGTTTTGGTACGAATTGTTGAGCATCCGGTGATAGAAGAAAAGCCGTATTCACTTTCAATATTTCGATCGGGCCAGTGGAAATAACTTCCCACATTTCATCGTGTAAAGCTGATAGATGAACCTGCATACGAACTTTCCAATCATCAAATTTATCAAGCGAGAATAATAGATTTTGAGCTAAATTTTTATTCATCTTCTCGGTGGATACGAGAGACAAATAATCCAATTTACACACACTGGGTAAGATGGATCTGTCTAGCAGTCAAAAACAAGGTTGACCCAATTAGGCAGCTAGCTTTAGAAAGCAAATTGGCCTAAATAGGCAGCAGGCTCTGATACCAATTGTTGGTCCCAAAAGAGGTAAGGTGAAAGTCTAGAGGGGGGGGGGGGGGGGGTGAATAGACTTTCAAACTTTTTCGCACAAGATAACAAAAGGTAAGCCAGAGATAAACCAAGACTCTTAACTAGATTGTTAGAGTCTGGTGCACAGCGGAATTAAATAAACGATACGGTGTGTGTGTAGATCGTGTCAAGATTATTGACGTGAGAAGCAAGCAAGAGCAGTAAGTAAAGAAAGCAGTAAAGAACACAAGGCAATTTATAGTGGTTCGCGAGGTGATGTAATCCTCCTACTCCACTTGCTCTTTTCTCTAAGAGCCAATTCACTATATCCACCACTTCTTGGTTCCAAGATACAATGAATTCCGTGATCTAGTGCTTTGATCACCAAGCCCACACTAATCACGCCCAGTGCCTCCAACACTGCTGCTTCGGGTTTCACGTCGCCGCGTTACTTTCCCAGGATTTCACAACTCCGTGCTACTTTCCCCCCGTCTTCTACGATCCGGTAGAAACGTATCTTCCGTGATCTGGTGCTTTGATCACCAAGCCCACACCAATCACGCCCAATGTCTTCCCGACACTGCTGCTTCGGATCTCACAACTCCGTATGACAATCCAGGATTTCACAACTCCGTGTTACTTTCCTCCTTTCCCTTGTTTTGCTCCAAAACAAGTTTTGCCTTGCTTCCAACTTTGAGATTCTGTAGATGATCTTCGTTGATGCGCTGAATCTCTTGAAGTTGATGAAGATTTTAACACTCTTGGATATTTCTTTTCTAAGCTCTGTATCACTCTGAGTGTTTATCTCACAAAAGATATATCAATTTAAGCTCCTGAGATGGAAAGCTTTCTTTGAATTTTGTATGCTCTGTTTAGCTCTGTTCTTGCTCTTATTGCGTTCTTGCTTCTTTTTTCCCCCTTTCTTTCCACTGCTTCAATCTTCATCTATTTATAGCTGGTAATGAGAATATTTCCGTTGGAGAGAAACGTTCTCATTTTTGAATTTTGCTTAGCTGTATAGCCTTTTGTCAGAAGATAAGATAACGTTGCAGATCTTGTCAGATATTTCAAATTGAGCTTGAGGTTTCAGCAAAAATGGCGTCCCATGAATCTCCATCTGGTGTAGATCACGCCTCTTGGGATTTTTATCTTCAAAATATATTCTCCAATATAATCCCTTACTAGTTAGACTAGTATTTTTGCTTCTGCAACTTCTTCTTATATTTTCTTCTGTACTTCGCGTGTCTGGGTCTGTAGACTGCTTCCAGACTTCATCTCTTCAATTGACTTGGGAAATCTCTTCCCTTGTGAAACTTCATATTGACTTGGGAAATCTCTTCCCTTGTGAAACTTCATCCCTTGCTATTTTGGGAAATGAAATCTCTATCCCTTGCTAGATTTGTCAATTGAATTCTCATCCCTTAGTCAATTTGGAAATCTCATTCCCTTTGACTTTGCAAATTGCATCCCTTGAGAAACTGCATCCCTTCACTTGTAAACTTCATCCCTTAGTCAATTTGGAAATCTCATTCCCTTTGACTTTGCAAATTGCATCCCTTGAAATCTCATCCCATACTCAAGTTGGAAATCTCATCCCATACTCAAGTTGGAAATCTCATCCCATTGACTTGCAAATTATATCCCTTCGGCCAAACCATCGCCTCTTACTTGATCAGATGGAATTTTAACTTGGCTTCTTAAAATATATGGGATGTGAGATTCGAACCTATGACCTTGCACATAATATTTCAAACTTCTACCATCTCGTCCGTACAACCTATTGGTTATCTTCTTGTTCCACTTGATGTACTCCTTTCTTTCCATAGATGCTTGATCTTCAAAATAGCTTCATGCAAACTTCTAGTCACGTTCTTTCTTCTTCGGGATTTCTTGAGGGATTTTCTCAAATTTCATACGCATACATCTTCCTCTTCTGTTTGCCATTTTCACTAGACAAATTCTTGATTTTTGGCTTGATATCTTCTTCATCCATTTCCTCAACTAATGAATTTATTTTTCCCTTTCTTGGTCTAAGACTCGACTAGTCTAATAAAATAAAATTGGGGATCTACGAATTACAATATGCTTTGCCCGTTTCCCTTTTTTTGTTGCTTTGTGCACTTTTAATTTGTAAAGTGTTTTAATTTTGTACATAGATGGATGAAGTAACACAACTCAATTCAAGCTGAAATTAAGACATGGTGGCAGTCCTAAAACACATGAAATTGGATATATAGGAGGGGTTGTTAACAATTTTTATTTAGACATTGATTTGTGGTGCATGATAACTCTTAGGGAAACAGTTGAGGAATTGGGATACAATATGTTAGACACCTTTAAATATTTCACCCCTACTAGCAGTGACACAATATTTGAATTAAGTAATGATAGTGATTGTTGGGTTATTTGCTATGTTGGAATGTTTCCAAAAGAGATTGAGGTTTGGGTAGTAGGTGGTGGAGAAGGTGAGGGTAAACCACAATCAGTAGAAAATGAGGGTGACTCTGAATCTAGGGAATATTTAGATGACTTTGAGAATAGTGCTGATAGTATGGGAAATGATGACCTAGATTTTGAGGAAAATGTTGATAAAAATGTAGAGTTTGATGGAGTAAGAGAAAGTCAACAACCTGATAAAAATGTGGAGCTGGATAGGTTTATCTGTCACCAAGAAAATGAGCATGGTTTAAATTTGTCTGATGAAGACAGTGGTAAAGATAGTGAGGAAGAATGAAAATTGAAATGTCCAGAATTTAAGGCTAGCACTCAAATGCAATCCCATAAATTCTGTGTTGGCTTAACATTTGCATCAAAGGTAGAATTAAGAGATGCAGTCCACAGATATATGCTTATAGCAATAGTAAGCAATTGAAGTTTATTAGAAATGACAATAATATGGTTTATGTTAGATGTAGACAAACTGACTACCCTTTCAGAATTAATCTTTGGAAAGTGAAAAATGCCATGTCTTGGAGAATTGCTAGTTATCATGAAGTGCATGATGGATGTGGGTGGGTCTATGAGAACATCATGGTTAAATCAACTAGGATTGCAAAGAGATGGATGAAAGAGATTGGACATAACAGCAAGTGGACCACTACAGAATTTAGAGAGAGGGTGAAAGTAGATGATGGATTTGACTTGTCCAAGAAGAAAGCCTATAGAGCTTTGAGAAAAGCAAGGGAAGTCATTGAAGGAGAAGCTGTAACACCCCGTGTTACGCCATTTAATCCCGGATTAATTATTTAATTAATTCCGTTAAAGAATAGTTAAACAGGATTTAATCTGGTCAAGATCCCTTAATTAATTAATGTGTTCCACGGAGGACCGTGGACCCTTGATTATAATAAGGACTTTAAGTCTGTTAGGAATAAAGAAAGAGGGCCTTTACTAGTCAGATTCTAATTAGGAATCCTAGACCTATATACATGTTAGGAATAGAAAGTAGGTCTTTACTATTCAGACTCTAATTAGGATTCCTAACTCTATAAATAGGGGATTAGAAAGCAATTAGAACCATTCCAACCCATATCACACGACATTACCCAAGAAACCTAGCCAAGGCAATTCCCCACCACCAAGCCTAGGGAGATCAACTAGGAGGAAATCTTGGGAAAGAACATTAATAGCCAAGGAATGATTAATTAAGGCTAAGAGGTAACCCATGTCTTACAAAACCTATATTCCTTGTTATATCTTGATTATTGGCTCCTTTGATAATTATATGTGTGATTCTGAAATTTAGTCTTGATAGAGCTTTGTCTAGGGTTCATATTGTGTTTATTTGGTAATATTGGTGATCTTGATGTTGTGATTGATTATATGTGTGATCTTGTATTTAATTATGTCTAGAGCTTGTCCCTAGGGTTTATATCATGAATCTCGTGTTGTGATGTTCTTGGCATTCTTGGGTGGGGTTTATGCATGCTCGGGTATTGATTCTAGTCTAGGACTTGTCTTTAGGGTTGTGCACATAGATTTCTTGATGATTATTGATGTTCTGGATGCTCCTGAACCGTTATGTGATTGATGTCGGGTCTTGACATGTTTAGGAATTGTGTTAGAACGTAATTGGAACGATTCTTGGTTTAATCTTCGTTAATTGAATCCGTGATGTTGTTGTTACGTGTCAGAATGTGTTTGGACATGGTTTTGGGTTCCACGAACGAACCCCGAACCAGAAATTCTACCTTCGTACTAGTGGGGGTTAGGTGGGGGGACGAGTCCCCACCACCTACCCGCTGCCCGGGATGCCCAGTTCCAGCGGGCAGCCGGCGGGCAGTGGTGTGCTGGGAAATTTGTGGTGTGCCGGGATGTTTTCCCCCGTTTGATGTTTCCTCGTGATCCGTTGCACCCCGTTGTACCCCGTTTGATGTTTATGAGTCTCGTATGATGTTTTGGGTACCGTTCTAGGAATTTGTGTGTAGTGTGTGTCGTTCGTTAATGTGCCTTGATTATTATTGTTGATTACATGTTGATTGATGGAATGATGATGAGTATTGTGATCATTGCACAATGATTGATGTGACTGATGAGAATGAGATTGTGATTGGTGGAAATGAATTGTTGGCAGAAAACACAACGAGTGCTTGGTTATCGTGTTAAAGGCATGGACCACCCCTTAGATTTGCTGGCTAAAGGCTTGGGTCAGGGTATAAGTGTCGCGGTGTCATGTTAGAGCTATATGCGCTGACCCGTTGGTTGTGGTGCTAGCGGCACGGACCATGCGAATGACACTTCGGTGCTACCATGTTGGTGGTTACGGAGTGGGGCATGTAGTTGCTCCGGAGGAATAAGGGAGGCGATAGAAGGGTGGCCTGGAGGTACAGGTTGGAACTGATATAAAGATGGAGTGGCGTAAAGGTTGGAACTTGGTATAAGGTTGGAAGATCGATTTTGTGCTTTGATGATTACTTGCTAATTCATTGTCATTGGATTCCATTGTTGCCTTTAATTGCTATATATGAGCTTACTTGTCTATTATGCCTTGCAAACGTAGGACGCATGCTAGTATCTTTATGAGGATTCGTGATGCTAAACCTATTGTTGTGTCTTGAGTCTTGATCTGGTTTTAAAGCTAGAGTTGCTTAGGATTATATATGTATTCCAGTCTCAAAATGGTTTTCTTATATATACCTATATTGTACTTAATGCGTGGGAGTGAGTTACCAGCATTATTCGCTGACGGTTGTTACACCATATGTTTTTCAGGTGCAGATCAGTAGCTCCAGAGTGCGCTAGATGGATACAAGGACCTAACTTAGATAGTTTAGTATTAGTTAGACGGCCTGTGAGCCTTGGTTTGTATCATGAATACTAACTATAGTTTATGCGTGTTCAGTTAGTTTAGCCTGTGCGTGTAGGTTCTCAAACCTAGACGTGGCATAGCACCCCGATACTCATGTGGTTAGTTCCGCTTTGTTTGGATGGATAACGATAGATTTGCCTTTATTTCATAGGCTTTAAAAGTTTTATAAAATTAGGGGTGTTACAGTTGGTATCAGAGCCTAAGTTCGACCTTAGGACAATGCCTTTAAGATAAGACTTTAGGATATTAAGCTTGAATTCTAGGCATCTAAGTACTTAGGTTGTAAGAATCTTAGGATGTGCAGTGAGATTGTGAGTTTATTTATCGCTTTTGATAAGTTTCCTATACTTGCTCTAAAGTTGTGTTATTCTTGCATAGTTTTACATGCTTTGTCGCATATCATTCTTTGATTATTACTAACTGTCCACATAAGGGCAGCTCGCATCTGAAAATTCTGCTTCTTTGAAATATCATATGTTTGAACACCGACTTCCCATAATTGGTTTAACTCCGCAATAAGTGATTGTAAAAAAACATCTATATTTTCTTTTGGATTTTTTGGACCTGGAACCAATACGGTCAAGAACATAACTCCTCCTTCATACACATCCAAGGAGGCAAGTTGTACATTGTTAGTATCACAGGCCATGAGGAGTATTGTTGTCCTGACTGTCCAAATGGTTGAAAACAATCGGTGCACAGACCTAACATGACATTTCGAATTTCAGAGGCAAAGTCAGGATAAATTAGGTTAAAATTCTTCCAAGCAAGCGAGTCTGAGGGATGACGTATGATTCCATCTTCAACTGAATTTGCATGCCACTTCATATCATTTGCTGTAGCATTAGATACATACAACCTCTGCAGTCGAGGAACCAGAGGAAAGTAATACATTTTTTTGTATGGTACATTAGTTTTCTATCATTTTGTAGCAAAACGAGAAGTTTGTTTAAGTCGAGGGTGGGCACAAAACTTACACGTTGTCATATCTATATCTGACTCCTAATATATCATGCGATTGTTCTTGCAACAATCAATCTTCTGAATCGGCAATCCCATACCCTGTAAATTACACGGTAATAGCCTTTTGGTTTTGTAGAAGTTGTCAGGAACTAGATTATCCTCAGGAACAACTTCTTTCAAAAGTTCAGTGAATTCATTGAAACATTTTTCTGATATGTGATTCTCTGATTTCAAGCTCATAAGTCGAGCTACCAGAGACAACTGCGATTTTTTTTTACTCCCAGGCCACAACTCTTGATCTGCAGCTTTCAACATATCATAAAACTTTTGGGCCTCGGGATTTGGCGATTCTTCTATTTCATCCACATTAAATCCAGGCCCAGCAGCATCCATAACCATTGTGTGGTAAGCATTAGATGCTTCTTCACTAGCCATTTGAGATGGGTCACCAACGTCTCGATCAACATCTACACTCACATTGCACTCGCCATGGAAGCACCAAACATAGTAGTCCGACACAAATCCATATTTTGCTAAGTGGAATTTCACGGTAGGCACATCTAAAAACTTGGTGTTTTGACACTTGCGTTGATTACATGGATACTTAATTCTTTCCCCGTGCATCCAACTATGTTGACTAGTAGCAAATTGGATGAAAGTTTCAAGACCAGCCAAAAACTCTTCAGTGAGAAGACCATTTCTAATTCGTGTATACATCCAATGACGATCTAAACTCATTGTATGTATCACCTATATTTTTCAATGCTACATTTCAATTTAAAAAAAAAAAACTACACTTGCAACCTTGCATATTTTAGCCGGAGAAAAAACAAGTGCCGGTACCCATAGACCGTTTAGCCGGCAAATAAAGAGATTCAAATAAACAATCATGCATATTTTCATAAACCTCCGGTACCCACAGGCAGTTTAGCCGGAGAAAACACAAGTGTTGGTACCCACAAACGATTTAGCCGGCAAATAAAGAGATTCAAATAAACAAGCATGCATATTTTCATAAACCTCAAAAGTATTGGCTGGGAATTGCGTTATTACACTCAAAATTCTTCAAGCTCTTCTTCGATTGATAAGGTTTGAACAATTACAAATTTTTTATTTGTTGTTTATTTGCCGACTAAACCGCCTGTGGGTACCAGAGGTTTATGAAAATATGCATATTATTGCTCTGATACCGTAAATTATTGCTCTGATATCACATGTCACCCACAACAAACTACTGTGAGATTTTTATTTTATTTTTTTCATTTTTTACAATTTTTTTTGCGTGATTTTTGAATTTACATACATGCTAATGTCGCAGAGATATGAACATTCGAATAATTGTCTCATTAGGATCTATGCTCTTCTGTTGTGTATTTTGTTGAATTTGGAAGATGAAATGGCCTGGCGGGTGGAGAATAACACCACCCGCCAGTTAGGCGGAAGCAATATGAAGAATCAAGGAATAGGAAATGTGTATAAGAATGAAAATATATTAATATTCTCTCTGTTTCTAATACAGAAACACAGTACATATATATACACAAATACATAACTGTAAGTAACTACCCATAACTACCCATAACTGACACCTATTCATAAACAGACACAACCCTATAGATAAACCTAACTCTTTAGTTTTCAACACTCCCCCTCAAGCTGGAACATCTAGAAGTTCCAAGCTTGGATTAAAACATACACACTACATTACAAATGAAGATTAAAAGCAGCTAGAGAATAACAGTGCTAGATGGCTTCGGAGGGACAATGATATACACAATCCTTGGGAAAGAAGGCACCAGGGGCGATTAACACGAACACCCTCACAGCAACATAAGCACTCCCTTGAGAAGCCGATGTCCGCGGTAGCTTACTCTAGATGGCTCACACTCCAGACTCTTCTCGGCACTAGGTAGCCCTTTTCCCCTTTGGATGGCTTCACTCCAGACCTTATCAAGTACCAGGTAGCCCTTTTCTAGGTCGCCCCCTCCGCTAGACCGGCACCGGATGGGTGGACGGCTTCACTCTGGATAGCTTTCACTCCGGACTCTTCTCGGTTTCCTTTGAACCTTATCAAGCAGCGGGCAGCCCTCTTCCAGGTAGCCCTTTCCCACCACACTCCAGCCTCTCAACAAGAGCACCAAAGTAATGACAAATACACCCAAAGAGTGTGAAGTATGAATACCGAGAGCACCACATATGATTGTTGTTTATACCCCTTATTATAGGATAAGTGAATAACAAAAGAGACTTCCGGAAATAAACAAAAGGTACCAAACTTGAAAACCCTAGGGAATAAATATGTATACCGAAAGAAATAACTACGGTTATACCAAAAGCACCCCGGAAAGAAGTTTGGCAACAAACCCATAAGCCTTCAAACTTCACCAAAAGGTCCAAAGGGGAAAACAACAATCTGAAACACTTTAACTGGAAAAACACACCATAGCAAGCCCAACGCAGATGGAATCTCGGGTAACTGACGGAGATTTATGGAGATTTTTCGCCGGAAAATTCTGCCGGAGGTGGGCTCACGCGCCGGCGCGTGAGAGAAGGTCGCCGGCGCGTGACGCCGGCGGTGGCGCGTGATGACGACGGCGATGACGGATGGCGATGAAATTTTCCAGATAGGGTCGAAATAAGGAGAGGAATTCATCAGTGTGGGAGGTGAGACCAAAAAACCACCAGAGATGAAGAGATCTGAGGAAAACAATTTGTGCTCCGGCAAACTGTGACGGCGCGTGTGGGCGCGTGCAGCGGCGGATGACACCGGCGTTTCTTGGGTAAGGTCGCGACGTGATTCCGAGAGTGACTGTGGTTGTAGATTTTGAAGCAAACCACCATAGATACGTCGGAATTCAAGAGGCAGTCTCAGGCTACTGTTTACGCCGGAAAATGTAAGGAAAAAGCCCTAGGAAAGTGGCTCTGATACCATGTTGAATTTGGAAGATGAAATGGCCTGGCGGGTGGAGAATAACACCACCCGCCAGTTAGGCGGAAGCAATATGAAGAATCAAGGAATAGGAAATGTGTATAAGAATGAAAATATATTAATATTCTCTCTGTTTCTAATACAGAAACACAGTACATATATATACACAAATACATAACTGTAAGTAACTACCCATAACTACCCATAACTGACACCTATTCATAAACAGACACAACCCTATAGATAAACCTAACTCTTTAGTTTTCAACATATTTATTGGAAAATTCTGTTGTAGTGCTTGTCTATATTATTGTTAGCTACTGTGTTTTATATGTTGTCTTTGTAAGCTCAAAATGGATGTCTAAGCGCCCAATACTATCATTGTATAATTGCAGTTTCAAGTTGAGAATCAAAAGTATTGGCTGGGAATTGCGTTATTACACTCAAAATTCTTCAAGCTCTTCTTCGATTGATAAGGTTTGAACAATTACAAATTTTTTATTTGTTCTTTATTTGCCGGCTAAACCGCCTGTAGGTACCAGAGGTTTATGAAACTATGCATGATTGTTTATTTGAATCTCTTTATTTGCCGGCTAAACCGTTTGTGGGTACCAACACTTGTGTTTTATCCGGCTAAACCGCCTGTGGGTACCGGAGGTTTATGAAAATATGCATGATTGTTTATTTGAATCTCTTTATTTGCCGGCTAAACAGTCTATGGGTACCGGCACTTGTGTTTTCTCCGGCTAAAATATGCAAGGTTGCAAGTGTAGTTTTTTTTTAATTGAAATGTAGCATTGAAAAATATAGGTGATACATACAATGAGTTTAAATCGTCATTGGATGTATACACGAATTAGAAATGTTCTTCTCACTGAAGAGTTTTTGGCTGGTCTTGAAACTTTCATCCAATTTGCTACTAGTCAACATAGTTGGATGCACGGAGAAAGAATTAAGTGTCCATGTAATCAACACAAGTGTCAAAACACCAAGTTTTAGACCTGCCTACCGTGAAATTCCACTTAGCAAAATATGGATTTGTGTTGGACTACTATGTTTGGCGCTTCCATGGCGAGTGCAATGTGAGTGTAGATGTTGATTGAGACGTTGGTGGCCCATCTCAAATGGCTAGTGAAGAAGCATCTAATGCTTACCGCACAATGGTTATGGATGCTGCTGGGCCTGAATTTAATGTGGATGAAATAGAAGAATCGCCAAATCCCGAGGCCCAAAAGTTATATCCATGTTTGCCATAATATGTGGTATACTATCCTTGCATATGTCCTTAGGGACATGGCATCAGTGCCTCAGAACCACTACCCCCATATCTTGTGGTCATAGAATGATTATAGGGTCACTTATATGGAAGAGGATTATTATGGTTGAGAGATAGCCATGGATCCATTTCTGGATGGATAAGCAAGAACTCCATGGGAAGACTTCACGAAAGACTTAGAGAAAGTGGTTTTTGAATAAGAACTGAATAGGGATGTGATCCCAATAATAGCCGGTGCTAGAATTAACCTTGAAGTTGAGTTCTTTGTTTTAAGAAAATTTCTTATCAGTTCATGGCAATTTTATCATATCATGAAATTTTTAATACATGCGTACAATGATACTAATCCACCTAGCTAAGCATAAGGTCATGTCAAAAACAACTGATAGCAATGTCTCCAACTGGTAAAGACTACAGAAGTATAGTATTTCTTCACATATAGATTCATAGTAGTTTGTTGTGGGTGACATGTGATATCAGAACAATAATTCAAGGTATCAGAGAATATAAATATATATAGTAAGTTATTTTATGAAACAAAAATCTAACATTTGAAACATATTAAGTATTTCCATCTCAAACACTTTGTGGTGTGCATGTATCGTGCGTGCGTCGTCCATGCATGCGTTATTTGAATGTTCAGATCTGCGACATTAGCATGTATGTAAATTCAAAAATCACGCAAAATGGTGTAATAAAAAACTGGTGACTAAGAATGGCTTATTTTCATGTGACAAATGTAGCAGAATTTGGGCAGAAGGTATCTGGAGGTATATCTTGAAAGTTAGAGTGGTAGATGTTAATGGGAATACCCATTTTTGCTGTCGGATAGAGAATGTTCTAATCTGATAAGAGTGTCAGTTGCATACTTAAAAGATTTATATCCTATGGTAAGCGATGTCTAAATTGGTTTCATATAAATTTAACTTTTATTCATTAAATTTAAATTATAATTGTGGCACTATTTTTTAAAAAAACGAAAACAGACTTTATTGTCGGCAAACAACCCGATGAGAGGCAAAGCCCCTTTGATCATACAAAACTGCTAACCTGGCCTTTTCGGGCAAAGAGCTAGCGTCATAAAAAATTCTGGAATATGGAAAACTCAAACCAGCTGTCGCTAACGCATTTGCCACCTGGTTGGCTTCCCGATAGACATGTCCTATCGTGGAGCCCCAAGTAGCAAGGCTAGATCGAATAGAAAGAATCTCGTCTTTTATCCTCCATGGAATCCATGTTTGCTCCCCCAACACTAAAGTGGCGAGGGCCAGCGAGTCCACTTCAACCATGAACGGGTATTTTCCAAACGCCTCACACCATTGCAAAGTTAAACGCAGCGAGACAGTCTCAGCTTCCAAAGCCGAGGCAGCATCAAGGCGGAAGCATAAGCCAATTTGAAGAATGCCCCGAGAGTCCCGTAAGCACGCCCCACCGGCAGAAGCATCCGTTGTGAAAGCCGGATCAGTGTTAAGCTTCAATCTGCCGGCAGGCGGGGTCAACCATTTAACCCATATCGAAAGCAGTCTCGGCGGAGGCGTAAAACGCGCCACCAGGCCCATCGCCAGAAGAGGATCGTCGCTCGAACTTGATCGCTTAAGCTTATGGGTGGTGGAGATAGCCAGCAAGTCGCGTTTAACACACCTAACGATTTCTACTGCAGGTGGAGCTCGGCCATCATGAAGGCCCTGGTTGTAAGAGCACCATAAGGTTCATAGTGCAAGGCTCGGTATTAAGTTTGCGCACCAAGCCGTCGCCGATCCCGGAACCGCGAACAGCCACCAAGAATGACATTCAACTCTTATTAAATCAGCAGTAAGATTCCCCAAACCAAAAAGATTGCGAAAGTGTCTCCAAAGCTGCTGGGCAACTGGGCAGGCGAGCAAACAGTGACTAAGATCCGTTGAGGCATTTGAACAAAGAGGACAGATGGAAGGAATGCAGACACCAAAATTTTGAATGACATCTGGGAAAGGCAAAAATTGGCATAGGAGCCGCCACATGAAGATTGAGATTTCTGAGGGCACCCCGTCTCCTCAAATGCAGCGCGCCGAAAAGCTTCTGCCTGCCTTCGGCTTGAGGGCTTCATATGCCGATGCAGTAGGAAAATCACCATAAGGAGCCAGCGACCAGACCACCAAATAACCTTTGTAAACAACGTTAATATGTGCCTGCTGCATCCTCTTCCAAGTGAGTGAGGGAGCCAAACTAGGACGATTAAGGTACAAGGACTCCAAAAAATCACACCTCAAAGACCCCCCTCGAAGCAAATTGAACAACAGCTTCGCGGAGGCAGCCTTCTGGATTGTGTCTATTGAACGAATTCCTAGGCACCCCTCATCCTCGGGATAACATAGCTTCCTCCAGGAAGCCTAGTGCCGCTTTGGCTTACCATTGTCCACTCCCAGAAGAAATTTGCAAATTTTGTTTCAAGAGAGCGTTCTGTCTGTCTAGGCAAGAGAACCGACGCAATAGTAAACAACGGGAATGAAGACAAAATATGACAAATCAAAATTAGCCGGCCTCCCGGCGATAACACCTTTCTCTGCCAGCTCTGGAGACGCGTGTCGACCTTTTCAAGGAGATGTTGATAATAGAGAGGCCGATTCCTTCCTTTAAAAAGGCTGACACCAAGATACCGGAACGGCAATGAGGAATAGTCTAAGAATAGTGTCACAATTAATCATATTTTCCTCACTATGATTAATTGTGGCACTATTCTTAGACTATTCTATTATCTATTCCTATTTGATAATTTACAATATTTATCTTGTAGTTTGCTTACATGTTATTTCAGGTAATTTAATCACAAACTTGGACATGTATTTCGCAAGGCAAGGAATGAAGACACATGATAAACGTAGACTAATACGTGTGTAGCAAGGTGTCAACATGCTGTAAGAATAATTAAATATAAACTAACCTCCAGCCATAGTTGTTCTTAGAATCTTAGTAAAGCCTTGTAATTGCTGTAGTTTGCCTTGATGAGTGTAGAATACCTTAGTTGTTTTCTGCAGTGATTTGGGCAGAGTGTCTCCCACTAGTCTCAAGTATAATAGGATGGTGTATGTTTTGTCAGAATGACCGTACTTGAGTGGTGGGAGGACCTCACTTATATAGCCTATCTAACCATCAATATAGGCTTTGTAACAGTTGTAACGGTAACCGTTACAATTGTTACCATTAGCACTCCTTAATGGCCATTAAGGCCATAATAAATCTTGCACCAATCATGGTAAGATGTTACATTCTCCCACTTGGTGCAAGAACAAACTTAAAGAAACAAAATACATGAACCATAGAGATATGTCCTCTTAATACGAGTAGTATCTACTATAATCACAATGCAACTTGTTCTCTAAGTACTTTATGTGCTTTAACCAAAACTTAATGGATAAACCTTATGTTTATTCCAGGTCCATAAGATATATATTTTCTCAACAATATGTGCACAATATAATAATGAGAAAATATCTTAATGCTTTAAGAATTGCATAAAAATAACTGTATGTATACAAACTTTACAAAGTGGGCGCAAGTCCTATTTTCTCAACAAAATCCCTAAACTTGAATGATGGCATGCCTTTAGTTAAGGGATCAGCAATCATCAACTCAGTGCTTATATGCTCAATAACCACTTTCTTATCTTTAACACGCTCCCTGATAGCTAAGTACTTGGTTCGATATGCTTACTTCGACTCCCAAACTTATTGTTCTTAGCCAGGAAGACTGCAGCTGAGTTGTCACAATAAACCTTTAATGGCTTAGAAATAGAGTCCATAACTTTAAGCCCCGAAATGAAATTCTTCTTAAGCCATACACCTTGAGATGTAGCCTCAAAACATGAAACGAACTCGGCTTCCATGGTTGAGGTGGTGACAAGAGTTTTTTTAACACTTCTCCATGAAACAGCTCCACCGACCATGATAAAAATGTTCCCCGAAGTTGATTTGCGAGAATCAACACAACCGGCAAAGTCCGAGTTAGAATATCCAACAATGTCCAAAACGCCCATCTGTTTGAACACAAGCTTATAATCCTTGGTACCCTTGAGATACCTTAAAACCTTCTTTGCAGCTCTCGAGTGGTCTAAACCCGGATCACTTTGATATCGTCCCAGCATTCCAACAGCAAAGGCGATGTCCGGCCTAGTATAGACTTGAACATACCCGAGACATCCGACAACTGAAGCATAAGGAATATTCTTCATGGATTCTCTTTCAAAATCATTCTTTGGACATTGGTCCAAACTGAATTTATCTCCTCTCACTATAGGAGCTGGACTCGGTGAATAATCCTTCATCCGAAATCTTTCTAAGACTTTGTGGATATAGATTTCCTGCGATAGTCCGAGAATACCCCAGGATCTATCTCTATGGATCTTTATGCCAATGACATAAGATGCCTCGCCCATATCTTTCATATCAAAGTTCTTAGAAAGGAATTGCTTAACCTCGTGCAGCATTCCCTTATCTTTAGTTGCAAGTAGAATATCATCCACATATAAAACAAGAAAGCAAATTTTACTCCCACTTGTCTTTTGGTATATGCAATGATCTAAGGGACTTTCAACAAATCCATATGAAGAAATGACCCCATTAAACTTTATATACCATTGGCGGGAAGCTTGTTTTAAACCATAGATGGACTTTTTTAACTTGCAAACTAAATGCTCACCTTCACTAGAAGAGAATCCTTCAGGTTGTTTCATATAAACCTCCTCTTCTAGATCACCATTAAGGAATGCCGTTTTCACATCCATTTGTTGCAATTGAAGATTGAAATGTGCAACCAAAGCCAAAATTATATGAAGTGAATCTTTCCTTGACACAGGAGAAAATGTCTCCGTGTAGTCGATTCCTTCCTTTTGAGTAAATCCTTTAGCAACGAGCCTAGCCTTGTATCGCTCGATGTTGCCTAATGAGTCCTTTTTAGTCTTATAGACCCATTTACAGCCAATGGCCTTGGCCCCATTAGGCAACTCAACAAGGTCCCAAACCCTATTGCTTTGCATGGAACTCATTTCTTCTACCATGGCTTCATACCAAAATCTAATTCTTCACAGTTTATGGCTTGTGAAAACGTTTCAGGATCATTTTCGGCTCCAACATCAGACTCTTGCAGATACACTATATAATCACTAGGAATTGCCGGTCTTTTTCCACGAGTAGATCGCCTTAAAGTTGAACTACTGTCTTCTTGAGAAGTTAGCGGTTCAACTACCGCTTCAGGAATTTCCTGAATTGGTTAATCAATTGGAATAATATCAGCATTTTGTGGAACTTCTTCAATAGGTCGTTCAATACCCGTTTGAACTTGAGGGGTGTTTGAAACTATTATCAACCTATCTGATGACGTAGAAGGACATGATTCAATATGATCATGATTAGAAATCAAATCATTGAACCAATCCCTCTCACTAATCATGTCATCTTCAAGAAACTTAGCATTTCTTGATTCCACAATCCTAGTTGAATTAGATGGACAATAAAATCTGTATCCCTTGGAGGACTGTGCGTATCCAATAAAAAAACCACTAATAGTCCTCGGGTCCAACTTCTTTTCTTTCAAACACATATCCATACATATATGCACAATATTTAGGATTGATATACATAACACACACACACACACACACACACACACACACACACACACACATATATATATATATATATATATATATATATATATATATATATATATATATATATATATATATGGATATCAGGATATGCGAATAAAACAAAACAGTATTCAAATTGCATATAAAGAGAGGCATGCAGTATTTTTTCCAGAATATACTTTGACAAAATAATAGCAATTTGAACAACTAGGCAGAGATAAACAGGCTCTGATACCAAATGCAAGAATATTTAAACATAAACTAACCTCCAGCCATAGTTGTTCTTAGTAAAGCCTTGTAATTGTTGTAGTTTGCCTTGATGAGTGTAGAATACCTTAGTTGTTTTCTGCAGTGATTTGGGCAGAGTGTCTCCCACTAGTCTCAAGTATAATAGGATGGTGTATGTTTTGTCAGAATAACCGTACTTGAGTAGTGGGAGGACCTCACTTATATAGCCTATCTAACCATCAATATAGGCTTTGTAACAGTTGTAACGGTAACCGTTACAACTGTTACCATTAGCACTCCTTAATGGCCATTAAGGCCATAATAAATCTTGCACCAATCATGATAAGATGTTACATTCTCCCACTTGGTGCAAGAACAAACTTAAAGAAACAAAATACATGAACCATAGAGATATGTCATCTTAATACGAGTAGTATCTACTATAATCACAATTTCTCCCACTTGTTCTTGCACCAAGTGGGAGAATGTAACATCTTACCATGATTGGTGCAAGATTTATTATGGCCTTAATGGCCATTAAGGAGTGCTAATGGTAACAGTTGTAACGGTTACCGTTACAACTGTTACAAAGCCTATATTGATGGTTAGATAGGCTATATAAGTGAGGTCCTCCCACTACTCAAGTACGGCCATTCTGACAAAACATACATCATCCTATTATACTTGAGACTAGTGGGAGACACTCTGCCCAAATCACTGCAGAAACAACTAAGGTATTCTACACTCATCAAGGCAAACTACAGCAATTACAAAGCTTTACTAAGAACAACTATGGCTGGAGGTTAGTTTATGTTTAAATATTCTTACACATGCAACTGTGCAAGCCTTGATAAACAACAATTTATAGAAGACATCATAAATGTGTCAACCTGTAAATAAACATTACTTTTATTAAGGCTTGAGAAAGATGAAAGAAGCTGGGAATTATTCATGTGTATGAACTTGGAACCAATATTTTACCTTTTGTAATTCATTAGATTTAATGTTATCCTTATGAATTCAATAATATCTTAAACATTCACTATTCGTAACAATGAACCTACAATGGATATTCACAGGAGAACATTAGGCAATAAAGAAAACTTAATTTTCCGAAAATTAGATTAAGTAAAAAAGATTGCATTCCAAAACATATAATTTAGATTGCTAAGAAGAATTTTTTTAATTTAGTAGCCTGTGAATGAATAAATATTTAGAATTGTAATTACACACTTAAGCAATAAAGTTAATTAAAAAAATAGGCACAAAGCAATTAAGTTTTACAACACTCAGATTAAGTAAAAAAGTTTGCATACCAAAGCAATGAAGTTTTATTGCTAATTAAATAGGGTAAGTACTGCAAATTTGATTAAGTAACAAAGATTGCATAAACTCTACATTTAGTTAGGGGTTTCTACATTAACAATGTAAGGACATATATTTCGTACTAAAAATAAGGTTAATCCTAAAAGTCCCCAAAAATATGGAACTAGAATATATTATCATTTCACAATCGGGAATGCAATGTATAGAAATCTATGGAAAAAACAATATGCAGACCTTAGATCTATGAAAATAAAAGCAAAAACTACAAAAAAATGGATACTAAGCTATAGTGCTAGATGTTTTATATAATATATAACTTTTAGCTATAATGTTCTTTAATTACATGTAATTAATTTTTTTAAATTTTTTTATTTATTTTTTTATTATTATTTTTTTGTATTTGTAGAGAATGAATTTTTGAGCCAACGAGATATTACAAAACCGTTTCAACGAGAAGATTTAACTGTCCAATTAGTGAGTATTTCTGTGCTTTGTAATAAAATATATAAATTCACTTCTATTTTTTAACAATAATTTATATTACCTTCAAATATACATATTATACTATCAAAATAATAACAAATTCCCAGTTATTAACTTTAAAATATTTATAGACCGTGCATCGCACGGGTGGCATACTAGAGATGTCAATTCTAGATTTTGAGAACTATACATATGATTGTGATGCTCTAAAATAGGAGAATGAATTATTGGTTAATCAATTAACAGAAGAGCATAAGCTAATATACGATGAGGTTATATGAGATATTGAAAGCAGCGCTGGAGGGTTATTCTTTGTTTATGGATATGGAGGTACTGGTAAAACGTTCTTGTGGAGAGCACTGTCTTCGGCTTTAAGGTTTAATGGTGAAATTATTTTAAATGTTGCACTTAGCGGTATAGCTTCTCTTTTATTACCAGGGGGAAGGACTGCCCATTATAGGTTTGTCATACCTATCACCGCTAAAACTTGCAACATAAGTCAAGGTAGTCCATTGGCGGAACTCATTATGCAAAGCAAATTGATAATATGGGATGAAGACCTAATGATGCACAAATTTTTCTTTGAAGCTTTAGACCGGATAATGAGGGATTTGTTATGCTCCAGAAATCCGAATAGTTATTATATGACCTTTGGTAGTAAAACAGTAGTGTTTGGTGGGGATTTCAGACAAATTTTGCCAGTAATTTCAAATGGCACAAGACAAGATATTGTTGGGGCAAGTATAAATTTTTCCTATCTTTGGAGATCTTGTAAAGTGGTTAAGCTAACTAAGAATCTACGCCTAAGAGGGATACAATCAAAGATTGAAGCTGAAGAGATTGAAGAGTTCGCAAAATTGATAGCTAATATAGGTGATGGAGTAATTGGTAATTCAACTGACGGTAGAAAAATATTACAATACCAGATCACTTATTATTGAAGTGTAACGATGATCCTATTGTTGCAATTGTTGATAGAACCTTCCCTTTGTTTCGAAGCGAAAACGGTGATCTGTCTTATCTTATGAATAGGGAAGGCAATTTGCCCCATCCCCGACGGGGATCCCCGATCCCCACCCCGACGGGGATGGGGATTGTGAAAATTTTCGGGGAACGGGGACGGGGATACCCCTCCCCGCCCCGTCCCCGAATAATTTTTATAAATAAATTAGTAAATAAATAAATATATATATATATATATATATATATATATATATATATATATATATATATATATATATATATATATATATTATTTTTAAAATTAATACTTAGGTTTAGTTTTAAAAATTAAAAATTATAATAATTTAAATTTTTGACTAAGAGTTGAACGAGGACGGGGATTCCTAATTTCCTGCGGGGACGGGGATGGGTAGTACTTTCAATTCCCCGCGGGGGATGGGGACGGTGTTACACCCCACTTCTCTTAAACTTAATTAATAGACTAAACCTTTAAAGATAATCTAAAGAAGCGGAATAAACTTTACTAATCAACTTAATAGAGGTGTCATCGCCACAATCGCCCTTCATGGTGATTGCACATGCTAAAGATAAACAAACTAAATCATAAAAGGAAATCAAATATCATGCAACTATTCAATGCGGCTAGTAATGATTTTCCAAAATAGATATAAGTTTTCGAAAGAGTACTTAGGCTTTCTCTAAGCCACTTATGCACTTTAAGTCATGTTATGCTCGAATATGCAATTTACTGTAAAGCATACTTCAATTTCGATTCGCTGTGAACTCTCAACAAATTCTTAGACATGCTTGTAATTCATAATTAACCAATCTTCTTAGCAAACTCTTAGCAAGTAGTCAACATGCACTTGAATTCAAAATACTCAACTTATACTCATATACTGCAAGTTTAGCATTCAAGGAAAATATGCTCTGTACACTTCTACACATGTGATACTGATGCGCAGTATATTTGCAAACAAATAATACCCGGAGTATCGGGTAATCGATCCACAGGGAAGTGGTTGTATCAAGCACTAGTAACTAATTTATTCTTCAAAGCTAATCCTAACAATTGACTTGGATGATAGGTTGCATAAAATAAATAAAGTAAAACAATGATTCAGGAGTTTCGAAAACATGGGAAAAGACTGAGATTCCTGGGATTTAAGTGTTTATTCCCCTAATGCCTAACTTAATGTAATATTAAATCTGGGTTCATACGAGTGTAAGGATGCAAAGCGGTTAGAGCTACTCCCGTAGTCACTAATACTGGTGAATATCAACTCCCGTGCGATAATCACCCAATAAAAATAGAACAAGCATCATAAATTCCTAACTACTACCATCCCCCGAACTGGCAATAATCAAGAATTAAATCTTCCTAATAAATTACCATTTCCCAAGGTGCAACAATTAGGTGCAATTGTGTATGCCCTAATTTATGCCTAACTCCCGTTCTGACATGAATATGGCTATGAAGCAAGTAATTACGGTCATTTAACTACTAACAACAACAATACAAATCACTATTGCAACACAAGTATTAAACCCAAATAATAATATATTAAAGAATCTGAGAGTTCAGGCACATAGGTTCATAAACACTTTAACCCAAGAATCTCTAAAGAATTTAGCCAAGTATGGCTAAATTATACTTAGCAAATATAAATAAAGAATTACAAATCATCAAAAGAGTACAAGAATGAACCAGACAATTCTCCCGAATCTCCCTAATCTTCTTCTTGCTTCCCAAGATAACTTGTGGCTCTTGTTTTCTCCCTATCTTGTCTTCAAAAATCTCTGAATGAATATTAAAGTTGAGGAAAGTGGGATTTTATAGTGGGAATCAAGGCGGGACGACGTCGTAATTTAATTTCTTAAATTAGGATTGCCGCCCCTTTAATTTATTTAGAAATCTGTGATGTCCTTTTCCTATTGTAATTACATTGCTTTTTCTTTGGAAATTAGAGCCAAACACTTTGATTTAAATTGCTGTACTCCCCTTTTGTAATTAGCTTGAAAATTCCGCGCCACCTATTGTGATTAACGACGCTGCATGATGTTCGACTTCGACGCGTCGAGCTAAATGTTGCAAATTTAATCGGCATACTGCTAAATTTTGACGCGTCGAGAGCGGGACTTGACGCGTCGAATCTTCTGAGCTCCAAACTCGTCTATTTTGGTTACAAACTCGTCCTAAAACTTCCCTTGCTCATAGAATTGACCTATAACGGTTCAAAAACACTAACAAACACCGTAAAACATTCAAAATAAGTGTGAACTATAACTAAATGATAAAACAACGGATTATGCAATTAAATTACCATTTTCACGGAATTGAACCCAACAAATATAATCAATTTAATACTAGAATTGTGCACAATTAGGCTCACATCAGATACTCTTGGCAAAATTCTCAACAAGTCATAATAGACATTTAGGCATGCTTTTCTAGCAAAACTTAACAAATATTGATCATCTTTCAGTATCTAACAACCATATAATTGTCATGCTTCTAAAACAAATAGCCAAGAGCCAACACTTAACATTTTCATTTACTATAAATACTCTCAGACAAAAACTGTAGCATTCATCTTCACAAATTCTAACACAAAAAGCTCATTTCTACTCCAAATTCAATGAAATCAAAATCCATTTGTGCGTCATGATAGCCCCGAGTGTCCGAGCCTTAAGGGCCCGCGAGTCCTTGTCCGAAACAACACGTTGCTGAGCCAAAAGGGCTCGACCACTGCACATCTTCTGCTTGGCGGAGCTCTCGGCGGGGCTTGGGATGGCCCACCTTCTAGCTCCGCCCTTCCACGGCTCAGGGTCACGGCCTTCACCAAGGGTCGTGCCCTGGGGCCGCCTACTCATGGGGCTAGCCAACGGCTCCTGCCTAGGGCCGTTGGCTAGGCCCGTGAGATTATTTGGTGCACACTGCCTTGTGCACCAGATGGTTTGTTTCACCTGCAAAAAATTATTTCAGACATTCTAACACTTCCAAAACCTCAACAACTCATCATAGATCAACAATAGATCACTTAATAGCTCAAGCAATTCAATAAACTAGCATTTCTACTCATTTCTACCACAAAAATAGACTTCACAGAGTCTAAAAATAAGCTTTGGGAGTCCATGAGTTATACCTTTGTAGCCTCTTCTCCTAGAATGGATCTCAACCTCCTCTCCTTTCAAGGAACTCCACTTCCTTCACCACCTAAACACCCAAGCAACCACAACACTAGGCCTAAGAACTTCAGAGATGGGGAAGCTAAGGAAACAGCGGAGTGAAGAATTGAAAAGGGAGATACTTACTGTGAATGTTTTCTTATCAAATAACTTGGAGAGGCAAGATTTGAGATCAGGGAGCTAAGGAGTGAATAAGGTGGGTTTTATAGGGTACAAAACCCTAGGAGATCTCTTTATGATTTGTTGATGATAAAGATGAGATTCTTGATTGGTTCAAGAAAACATCAGACAGTGCTTGTATGCTTGTGGTCCACCATGCTTCATGAACCATGGTCTAGAACCAAGATTTAAAATAGTTTTGGGGTTAAAATGAATTTTCCAAAAATGACTTCTAGATGAACACTTGATTTAGGCTTCTCAGATTCCTCTCGGTCTCAATCAGAAAGGTTTTTCAGTTCAAAACTTGGTGCGCAATGTACCCGAAAATCTAGGATTTTAGATTTAAATCGTGTCTTAGTGTTGAATTTATTTTTAAAATGGCTCAAAATAATTTATTTCAACACCGATTTCATCGCAAAAATTTTATAGAGTGAAAAATGGCTATTTGGAATTTCTTAAAACCAAATTTATAAAATTAAATTTTGGGTTGTCACAAACGGGGACGGAGATTGTACTCCCCGCCCCGCCCCGCCCCGTTGCCATCCCTAAGCGAAGATCTTGTGTGGTACAAATGCAGGCACAAAGGTCTTAATTCCCCGGATATCACTAACACCGTTGGATCCAAGATTGCCTTTCAAATTCCAACAAAGCAATTTCCTCTAATGTTATCTTATGTCATGACAATAAACAAAAGCCAAGGGCAAACACTCTCAAAAGTGATATCGTTTTATCAAAAAACTGATCGAAAAAGATACTTTGAACATCTTTTTTTATTTTAGCATTTTGGAGCAATAAGTTGTTAAAAAAGCTAATTATCAAACACCCATATTGATTGTTTAACCAAGTCAAACGGCTAATAGTGGTCAAATAAGTCAAAATAGACTAATAGGCTAACTATTACTCCCTCCGTCCCGAATTGGTTGTCTCATTTGCTTTTTGCACGCTTTTTAAGGAATTAAAGTAAATGTTATGTATTTTTCAATTATGCCCTTCACTTTTTCACTTTTGGGAATAAAAGCAAAAGTCATAAGGGTAATTTGAGAAAAAGTAAAATGATGGTGATGTTCAATTTTGGAAAGAGGACAACATTTTGGGACAAACTAAAAAGGAAAGTAAGACATGCAAAATGGGACAGAGGGAGTATATTTTACCAATCATGGTCATTGATTGTTTAACCAAATCAAATAATAGTCAAGTAAGTCAAAATTAACGAATAAATCGGGCCTAGTTGAGTGGTTAAAAAAAGAAAATCAAAGGAAGCTGAAAGCTCTCCAATCTTCGTCCATCATCTGCTCATGCAGACAATAATTGCAGTCCCGTGCCGAAAAAGCCGTTGCCTTGCGTTGCTTCAATTGGTTCTGGTGTAACTTTTGATGCAGCCATTACATTTTCCAATTATGTGCAGTCTATGCCATCCACCACCCCCAGTCCCATCTGCAGGGTGGATTCATAAATTGATACGAATGAAGCAATTGAAAGCCAAACCCCAAAAGTAAAAGTTCACGAAAAGTATATATGTTGAATTGAAGCTGCCAATTCAACGTAACCTCAGCGCCCACCTGCAGCAAACCCACTTCTTTCCGCCACAAAAGCGCTAAGCCATCAGCTTGTGTCTCCACTCCAGTCGACCCTTCACTGACGTACTATATATACGGAGACAGGATCAAGTGAGAACATGATCATATGTAAAAAGTAAAAATTAATCTCAATGTTCATTAAGTTCATTAATTAATTGCTGAGCGTTTTATTAGGCAAGAAAAACTACCAATCAATTTTATAATTATTGAATATTTGTAAAAGTACTGTTCATTTTATAATTATTGCAAACTTAGAAATTTAATAATTGTAAAATCTTAACATTTGATTTCTCAGATCAAATGTGACCCTAGATAAATTCAAATGTGACCCTAAGATAAAAGATTACAAGAAGATAAACCAATTTAAGTTGTCCATAACTAATCGGTTCAAATCAAGAAGGTTAGTAGACAATTTCTATAAAAAAAAAAAACAACTAAAAACCTTATTGTTACGAATGTCTCAGTAAGTTGGTTGGGCTTACCAAACACCGAAGATTCTGTTCGTATATATGTATGCTTGTGGTGATAGATGTTGAAATTTGCTGCAATATGTACCATCCAACACAATTCGCGGTTGTCCTTTATTTTATTTTATTTTATTTTATTGTATTTTTATACATTAGCTTTCCCAATTTACATTACATTAAAACATGTCCATTCAACCTACAAAGGAGTCTTAATCTTTTACATCCTCCCAAATGCTCTGTCGGGCCGGGGTGTGGGGCCCTAAGGGTTGGAATTTAGCCTTTTGGAAGGAGGAGTCTTAATCCTAAGCCTGCCTGTAGACTGCACCAGGAGTCTTCATCACCTCTAATTAATTTATTTTGATCAATTTTTTGTGCTTTGGATCTCCTATTGACAATCCATGTCTTTAGTGCAGTGGGACATGGAATCAAACCCATCCTCTCAATGGTCCATTTCTTTGTGCAAAGTAGTGCTGCCAATTCAACAGGGCGGCTATAAACTAAGAGAATCTAAGATTTCCAAAACTTCGATCAGTGGATGGGAGCTAATATTGTTAACATGTGCCGGCCTGCAGCAACGTAACTTTACAAGAAGGTAAGTAGCACGCCTGAAAAGCCAATGGTAGTGAACTGAGTGTGGGTGGGGGGGGGTGCATAGATTTCCCTCCATGCTCCACTAGCAAGTAGCGACGTAATCTCTTAACCAGATCAGATAACCATCGTTACCAGCTGAGAAATTGGTGGAAAGAGGGGCGGGCTAATATTCAAAGCTCGACTTTATTTTCTTATAATAATTATAGGTTTCTCTTGTTATATATTCAAAATATAAATATATTTATATACACAAAACTCGCAATTGATCAATAGATGGAATATAACAACATACGTACAAGTTGTGAATTATATTGCTATATATATATATATATATATATATATATATATATATATATATATATCAAATGATAATATTCATCTTGACCATAACCTCCGATATGACTGTCACATTAGCATATGGAAGTACCCGGCTTAAAAAAAAAATAGTAACAATGCAAACAAAAAAGGAAACACACTGAAAAGGAAAAACACAAACTAAAGATACTATATTATATTACCAGAAATAAACGTTATATCTAATAGTGAAGGTGCCAACATTAGATGTCACGTTTTGATGACAGAATGCTGAGCTCAGCCCTCCAACCTCCCAAAACATATATATAGTAGGGTGAGTAATTATTATATATAATTATGAATTTATGTTTTGTTGGGCATTGATAATTTTATTATTGAGTGGCATCCTGATCTCCAACTGCATCATCCACATTGGCTTGTCTGTTCCCAACCAGATTTAGTCCAAAATGAGTGTGAGGAAAATGTGCCCACTGCAATTACCATTTAGTTACCAATTAGTATATTTTAGTCAACTTATAATGAAATTTACATACAAAAATGTCAAAGGGATGAAAAAAAAAAAGAAGAAGAATCCCTAACAATTAATGATTGAGCATCACAAAGTTACCAATGACCTTGTGGTCTAGTGACACGAAGTCGCTCTTCCAAATGGGAAGTCATGGGTTCAATCGCTAATGAAGGCGATATTGACTCTTAGTCTATTTACTTATTACCAATAAAAGAAGACAGCCTCCCCCCCCCGCCCCCGGTCCACCCCACACACACACCCCAACCCGACAGAGTATTTGGGCAAAGTACGGCGACTCAATGGCTAAAAGAAAACAGCCCCCTCCCCCACCTCGACAGAGTACTGGGTAAATTACAGCGACCCAATGGCTAAAAGAAGACAGCCTCCCCCTCCCCCCCGCGCGACAGTTTATTTGAGTAAATTACGGCGACCCAATAACTTTTGAGCAAATGTTCGAACATTGGTTGAGCTAAACCCGTGCGGGCAATATATATATACTATCTACTTTTTAAGATGGTTGCTAGAAAGGATAGAGTATTTATAAAAATAAAAAAATAAAAAAAGTAAATAAATAAATAAAGTTAAGGATACCTAACGGAAATGTATATTCAGGAAAAGTTTCCAACTTTATTTAATTAAAATAAAATATACGGAGTGATGGGTTTTCTTGAAAATGTATTAGTAGTAGCCATCCAACCGAGTAGGGTTTCTGGTCAAAAGGAAAGTGGAAAAAAGGAGTAATATAATATTGCTCGCAGTGTTACGTTGCAAACTGGCATCTTTTTGTTCCCCTCACTAGCAGCATGTATATATTCAATGAAGACAGCCAAGAAATTAAACCAAAAAAAAATATATAATACAAGTAATAATATCATTTTCAATAATATCTTAACAGTAGTAATTGGTTCAATTTTATTTTATTTTTCTGCTGTAATAATAACTTACATTTTTTGCAGCAGCGCTAAAGGCTTCTTTGTGGCTAATTTTTGGATTGTTTGATTTTATCCTATGGATCTCCTCCCTACCAATCAAATTAAACGACATCATCATACTCTCTTCACACACACACACACACACACACACACATATATATATAGGCTTGTGTTCATATACCAACACTTCCTTAACTGAGAACGTGCCACCAAACATGAATACACACAATTTACTCCAAGATTTTCATCATCATCGAGACATGTCTGGAAGTAGATTGTGTGCATTTATTCTTGTTCGCACATTCTCATCTAATAAGTGTTCTCATATGATCTTGAGCGCGCGCGTGCGCGCGCGCGCACACACACACACACATATATATATATATATACTAATGTTCAAGTACATTCACTTGTTCCCGTGAGTCGCGTGAAACCCTTCAAAATGCACAAAATTTACTATAAGAATGCACAAAAGGTAAATTGTGTGCATTCATGTTGAGCAAATTGTACACAATCTAGTCTGTGTGCATTCGTGTAGTACATTGTACGAAGGGTCTCACGGAACTCACAAGAAAATGTGGTCTCATTTGATATATATATGCTAAGGATCCTGTAAGAACAGTACCATAGAAGAAAAGTAAGAATCAATCTCAGTCTTACATCTGTAAAATTTTGATGGATCTAATCAGATTAAAAAAAAAAAAAAAAAAAAAAAACGCGATTGTGTTTTCGTAATTATCATCAACTTCACTATGCAAACTTGAACACCTGAATATCCAATCTTTAACAACAAAATATGCTAACCTGATAAATTTTATAAAATCAATGAAAAAGCTAAATTTTAAATCTAAACCGTAAATGTTAGATCTTAGTCCTTGAGCAGTAAAAAGTGAACCACTAAACGAAATAAAACAAAAAACTCAGTCATAAACTTTAAAATCGAAATCCTAAGTGCAATACATTTTTGCATGTGCAATCTTTTAATACTGAATGTGCAAAATGTTAATACTAGTTGTGCAAACTTGGAAAAGTATGAGAATTGCATATTTTAGTGTTGAAGTTTGCATAGTTCAATTCGTAACAATTACAAAAATGCCACTATTTTTTTTTAAAAAATTTGATCTGATCCGTCTGATTTTTTCAAATGTAAGTTGAGATTGTTTATTGTTTCTCTCCTATGAACTTGTTCTCATTTGATCCAACACACACACACACACACACACACACACACACACACACACACACACACATATATTTAGGATAATCATATGAGAACACTTGCTTAGGTGAGAACGTGAGTACAAATCGTGTGCATCCATTTAATATTTTTTAATGGTCTAGATTAGATTAAGTGTGTTTGAACGCGAATTAAATGTGTGCAAACGCGATTAAGTGCGTTTGGACACAATCGCAATCGCACACACTGAATCTAATCTAGACAATTAGATGGATGCACACGATTTGTTCTCACGTTCTCACCTAAGCAAGTGTTCTCATTGGAACCCTCCTCTCTATATATATATAGTTGAATAAATTTAATAAAATCAACTTAAATTAGATTTTAGAAATGTAATTACAATATCCAACTTACTTGATGAATCGGTTGTATGCAGAAGGAGCACGTTGTCTCTTCTCTAAGGCTGCATAAAATGATATAACATTAATAGATGAAAAATAGGCACAAACACGTATACATACACTAATGAATATAATTAATTGCACGATAGTAACGAATAACATCAATTACAATAATAAACTATAAATAACATAAAAAAATGTAACTTAGTTATAATGAAACAAATTAAAATTTCAATAATTTCATAACATATTACTATATGCCAAGAATATACAATAGAATATAGAGTTGTGTCCATGGAAATTGGAATATATGTACACTGCAATCTACATACTTCCATACCCACCACCATCATCCAAGAAACTGGAGGTGCGTGAGTTGCATAAAGATGCAATGTCACAATCAAATTAAAGTAGATAATAAAATTAAAGCAGATGAAGTATGATATGTGATTAAATAACTTAATCCTTTTTTTTTTTTTTAGCTGTACCAGGGTTTCCACCATCAACGTTTAAAGAGTCAAAGCAACTAAAACAATCAATATTAATCATAAAAAATCAAGAGTTAATCTAAGGGTGTGTTTGGTTGGTGGGTTTTGCCCAAAGGAATGGGTATGAAAGTGATTGTTGTTGTTTGGTTGATAGGTTTTTAGAACACTACTATGGGTTTCGAATACCCCATCAATTGAAAAACCCATACCCAAATACAATAAGGATTTCATTCCCTTATTCATTTTCAAGCACTACTATTAATAACCATTCTCATTCCACCCTACTACCAAACATGTTAAATACTTTCACCAAAATCCATTACCATTACCAAGTATTTGATACCCATTCCGATTTTGATTCCTATGTGCAAACCAAACACACCCTAAGTACTTATACAAGAGTCGTTGCACTTTGACAACCTTTGTACTTGGACTTAATATATAGCTACGGTAATAAGCAAGGGACACACGTACTTTAAATTTGTACTTATATTCGACCCTAGCTAAGAGTTCTATCTCTTGAAACTTACTACTCCATTCACAAGCGTTTTATGTATCTAAAAGCATTTCATAAACCTAAAAATTCTTCAAAAACCTCTTTCCTAATCAGGGAATGAAGAGGGAGATAAGGAATTCATCACTCAATCCTTCTTTTTAACTATATATGTTTTAATATTCAAACTTGCATTGTGTGTACATTATATGTAATATATATATATATATATATATATATATATATATATATATATATATGTACTCCAATAGTATGTATATATGCTTCAAATTACACCCACAAAGGCACAGAGGTATACATATATGAGAGAGAGAGAGAGAGAGAAAACTAACTGCGCATAGGAGTGAGTATAGATTGCTCAAGTAGTTGATCATGAGACTCAAATACACTAAACATGTTGCAGTTGTAATTAGATGGAACCGACCCCATGGCATCTTCAAATTGATGTTGTTCTTGTTGCTGCTCATTACAACAAACAATTTTGCATCAACATAAAAACTTACTAATACCCATTAATTTCTGGCCTAAGTTTCAATACAAAAAAAAAAAGGAGATTTGCGTGATTAATAAACTTTGATTAATTTGCAGGAAAGTTTGCAGCTGCTACACGAATGTATACTTTGGGTGAAACTGTTATGACCCGAGCAAGCTAACCACCTCAAACCGAAAAGGTCAATATGCAGGTTACTAAATCAACTACCCGATCAACTCTGCTGAATTGCCCCATGATTAATAAATTGTAACTTTAAGTAACAAAGTGTCTCATGCTATTCTTAATTAATAAATTGGAACTTTAAGTAACAAAGTGTCTCATGCTATTCTTATTTATATATATATATATATATATATATATATATATATATATATATATATATATATATATATTTATTTATTTATTTATTTATTTATGGTTACCTGGAAATCTTGGAGAGGGAAAGGGTGAAGCAAAGCTCCCACATCAACAGACAGCAAATTGGAGCAATGTCCACATCTCACCACCACAGTGTTAAGCATGCTGCTGATGCATGGCACACTAACCTAACAATGTTTGAACTCAACAAATTAACCACACCCATTCATTCAAATCACTAAGATTCTTTAATATATATATATATATATATATATATATATATATATATATATATATATATATATATATATATATACTATTGGAAATTATAGAATTTCCGACCACTTTCTATATACGCTAGTGGAAATTATAGAATTTCTGACCATCTGAAAGTGATCTACAAATTAAGTCGAAACTCTTGTTCCAACTACTTTTGGTATCCGGAAAAACCTTTATTGCTATTTACGATCACTTTTTGGTTTCAATTTGATTTAAGATCACTTTCAGGTGGTCGAAAATTTCACAATTTCTAGTGATATATGATTATATATTCTTGGAGCTCCCTTAATTCTAGCTAGGTTTTTGCTTTACTGTCTGGTGCAGTGGGGGATGGCTCTAGACCATTCATCAGATGCATTACAAACACCAAGGCCAGACAATTGTTAGTTCTTCATCATCAGATCATCAAAATAATACACATGTGTTTCTTCATGACAGGTGATTAATTAACATATAATATTTACACACACAAGTACACAACTGTGTGTGTTTTTCTCTCTGTAAAAAAATAAATAAAAAATTAACAGAGACTACACAACTGTGTGTGTTTTTGTCTCTGTAAAAAAAATAAATAAAAAATCAACAGAGACTCAGACTCTCATCAGTATTTTCACAGCCTGAACACCATGGTTAATAACCATACATGTGGTCATGGACTACCCTTTGAAGAAACTCATTTTTTTTTTTTTCCTGACTCTTTCTCCGCTGTATGTAGGATGGGAGATGATTAAATTATCCAGTGGGCACATAGCCATAGAACATGGGTGTGCAGAAGAATATAATCCACCATCCATTTTAGTTGCAAATTAAAATTAAAGTAATAAACTTACAAGGGTATTTATAAATAATTGGTATGTAATTTTAGAAATGCGGGAAATTAAAGCAGTCAAACTTGTTCTTACACCACTAGAAAACTCGAGATTTTCAACTATCCAAAAGTGACCAAACAATTAGTGTTAATTACATCATAATTTTTGACTAATTTTTTGGCGATCTGGAAAATTAATTAATTGGTTGTTTAATGTAAGTTTGTCACCAACAAAAACAGAAAACCCTAATTAATAAACTAAAAAATATCATTTGTGTTTACTTTATTTTCGCTATGTAGCTTTTACAAATGGAATATTATTTGTTTTCCCTAGCTTCTAGGTCATGGAGGCATAATTTTTAGAAAATTTTATTATACATGGTATAACTATACTAAGTATAAAATACAATATTTTCGAAAACTTAAACAATGTCTTATCTGCATTAAAAAAAAAAAAACAATGTCTTATCTACCACTATTTTAATAGTTATTTAACAGAAGATTGGGGGGAGGGGGTGTTTTTTGTCTATGGATATATAGATAGCTATTTTAGCTTCTCAGTTCCATCTTCTTCCCCTTATCAAAGTCTGAGCAGAAACCCTTTTTTTTTTGAAGAAAAATCAAGCCACAAAATCAAAATAAAACATAAAACTCAGATCGAGCTATGTTTTCCGTGCAAAGATTATATTCGGATCCCAAACAAATATAAACAAATTAAATATATACCTTATTAGTTTAAAAAAAAAAAAAAAACCAGAAATTAAATTTGCAAAAGAGGAAGTTCAGCACTGAAGATCAGAAAATCCCAAGAAGAAAAAACCCATCCAGATGGGAAAACCTGAAATTAACTGTTTGGTCTGGTTCTTGTGCTCCATGCACCGTGAACCTTAACAGCTAGTTGGAATGGATAATGAAGCAGAAACCAGTTAAGAAATATATACCGCAAGAATGGTGTTGCAGAAGCTGCAATTAACGTAACAAACCCGATCCGCGGAGGAGGTGGTGATATCGAGTGACATTTTTTTGGGGATAGATGTGGTTTGAATCTTGAATCTGCGGCGACAAGGAGATGAATAAAACTAAAAGAGGAGGGATAGGTATATTGTCCAAATCAGGAAGTTTTTGGCAGTTAAATTAGCTAGCTAGCTAAGTAGTAAGTAGCTTAGGCAGCTAGTTTCAATGACATTTTATCATCATAAGGTGAATTGAAATGTAGTAGCAGAATTAATTGAAATATATAAAGATGGAGGAAAGAGAGGCGGCTAATGGGAAGGAAGAACATTGAAGGATACATGTGGTGGGTATGTATGTATGTAGAGGTCAAGTGTAGAAAGGAACACTAGAGAAAAGATGATGAGGGGTGTATGGACTTGGGATGGGATGGAAATCTCTCTTCTTTGGGTTTTTCTTTAAGTGTGACATACATTTGGAAAGGGGTCGAATTGAAACGGTTAAGATCAATTAAGTGAGTATTACATTTGGCCGCTCCACTAAGTTGGTCAGATTGTTGACTTGATAACCACAAGATTATAAATTTGACTCTTAACAAGAGTAGCCTACCTTTGCCTACTAGAATCATAAGACAAGGCAGCCTATTTTCTTGATTTGAGCCGGTTAGTTGGTTTACCTGACGGGTGTATCTCTATATATATGGTCCTTTGCCTACTAGGGTTATAAGGTAGAGCGGCCTATATATTGGTCTTCTTGGTTTGAACTGATCAGTTAGTTTACCTAACGAGTGTACCTCATTGTGGTCTTTTGCCTACTAGCTAGGGTTATAAGGCGAGGCGATCTATTGGTTTTCTTGATTTGGATCAGCCAGTTGGTTTATTGACACTCACTTTATTATTATTTTTTTATTTATTGCGTATAATCAAGTTTAGTTTTTGTGTTTCTTCTCCTTCTTTTAGATAAATTGGAGAGGAAACACTTCAAGAAATTAGTTCAAGTGACAAACTTTACGCTATTGGGGAATGCTCATAAAATCATCATTGAGAATCCTTTGAAGAAGAGGATAAGGATTTTCGAACACTTATACACCTAGGGTATACTTGATGAAAAAATCAATTAGAAAGTCAATTGCTTTATTCTACTCATCACGAAAGACATGGACCAAGTGAACATCTCATTACCTTCACGTCTCACACTTTCAAGCTTCTAGTCATTGATTAACTTGGAGATTGAAAGTGAAGAAAGAGCGGAAAAATTGAAGGAGAATTTGAAGAAATGTAATGAAGAAAACCACTATAAATTTCTATGGTTGAGACGAAAGGGGAGAACCAATTTTGCGTATTCTTTATATTTTTTTCCATAATAAAAAATGGCTTGTGAATTGACGCTAAGGTTGCGTTTGGAAGCCTGAAAAATAATTTTTGGAAATTATTTTTCGGGTTTCTAGTGTTTGGCTAGAGGGGAAAAATGGAAGTCAATGAAAAATATGGGTATGGTTAATGTAAAATAGAAGAGATTTTCTGAAAAATGACTTCTCCTGTTTTTTGGGAAGTCATTTTTCGTTTGCAGCAGTGGAACAGCCAATCACCCGCTGCCGCCACCTCCACTACCACCACCATCCCCTACCCACCACCCACCACCCACCACCCACCACCCACCACCACTATCATTGTATATTTTAAATACCTAAAATTAAAAATAATTATGTTCATTTTTCAGAAAATGAACCAAACACACTAAGGGTGTGTTTGGTTGGTGGGTTTTGCCCATAGGAATGGGTATGAAAGTGATTGTTATTGTTTGGTTGATAGGTTTTTAGAACACTACCATGGGTTTCGAATACCCCATCAATTGAAAAACTCATACCCAAATAATAAGGGTTTCATTCCCTTATTCATTTTCAAGCACTACTATTAGTAACCATTCCCATTCCACCCTACTACCAAACATGTTAAATACTTTCACCAAAACTCATTACCATTACCAAGTATTTGATACCCATTCCGATTCCGATTCCTATGTGCGAACCAAACACACCCTAAGACAGTTTTCTGGAATAATACAACCAAAAACTGGAAAAGAAAATATTTTATGAAAAATGACTCATTTTCTAGAAAACATTTTCCAGAAGTCATTTTTCTACTTTTCAACACACCCCAAGTAGAATTTATCAAAATTGCTATGATTAATTAGAAAAAAAAAAAAAACTAAAAATACAAAAATTATATCCAAGACACTTTTAGAATCAATAGTTATTTAAATAGACAACCCCTATCAAGTTGGTCAGACTGTTAGAGTCGGACCACTATATACTTGCAAGTCACTATATACATAGTAATCAACGTCATATTTAATTTTGATGATAAGATTTTGAGCTTGGTCTTATAGGCTTTCTCTCAACAATGGATAATGCCATTATAAATAGAAGAGAAAAAAATACTTCAAAATAAATTACTCAAAAGAGGTACTTACAATTCAGCAAAGAGATTAGTCACTGTATCTGACGGTGAAAATTTTGGGTACAATCAAAAAAGTAATGATGGTGCGCATGTGTTTGATTACACACTTAAAAGTTACTGTGGGAACAAGAATACAACTAAGAAATGTGACCATAACGATTTGGTGTTAAAATTTAGTAGATCGATCTATAGTTGATGACTAGTTGTAATCTAACCAATTGTTATAATATGGACAAAGTCATCTTGTATTTTGGATACTGTTCCAAAAATTGTGTCACAAATTTTGTATATACACTATACAGTTAACATTTTATTTGCATATAAAAAAATTGAAGACACATAACATTTTAACTATAAACAAATTAAATAATATGGTAACTATAAACACATAATATGTTAACTGCAAACACATAATATATATGCTGTTAAAATATTATGTTTCTGCAGTTAACATATTATGTGTCTATAATTACCATGCTATATATGTATCTGCAATTAACATGTTATGTGCCTTCAATTAATTTATAAGTACATAAACTAATTGTTAACTACGAGTACAAAATATATCAACTATAGACACATAATTTAAAATTTTTATTTAAAACCAAGATCTACAATACAAAGTAGACCATGATCCATAGTATAATTTGCCATTATCTAACACAATGGGCCTTTATAGTTTAACAGAAGCTCGAACTCACAACCTCACATATGAGAGTCTAACCCGGATGCTATCTGAACACAAGGTGCTTGGCAACTAGTTTTTATTTATTTATTATAGTTTTAAAATTCAATGAATTCTATATATATACCGACAAATTATGTCAAAATCATAAAGTTACACTATATAATTTATTATTTTAATCATAAGATCTTCATTTTCATGCGTTCGATAAATACAATACTTGAATTGGAGGGTCGAGTTCAATATTCTGTTATGTAAATAGGCCATTAAATGCTACGCAAGTATAATGAAAATAAAGTTGTGCGTTCGCTACTAACAATTGCGTCCACCCCGAGTAATTATGATTGCTGTAATTTGGGGCAAACAAATAATACCCGGAGTATTCGGGTTATCGAACCATAGGGAGATGGGGTACTAATCACTAACTACTAGGTTACTCATATGAAACTAGTCCGAACAAAACTTGAAGGATGGTTGATTGCATAAAATAACAAGCAGAATAAAACAAATAACAAGGTTTTGTAGACAATAGAGCAAAATAGGATTCCTGGGATCACAATGTTTAATCACCTAGTGCCAATTAACGTTAGTAATATTTAGTTTGGAATTATGATTTGTATGGGAATGCAAAGTGGAATCGAATTACTCCCGTAATCTCTATTCCTAGTGAATTTCCACTCCCATGGCTTAAACACCCAATAAGATCGAAGATCAGCACTCAATTATTCCTAATTACTACCATCTCCCGATGAGCAATAATCTAGAATAAACTTCCCCTAATAAGTTCCCCTTTCCCAAGGACCAACCATTAAGTGCAATCGTGTGTGCCCTAATTTATGCCCCAACTCCCATTGGTGACACAAACATGACTGTGAAGCTAGTAATTTAGGTCTTTAACTACCAACAACAACAGATTAAAACAAGATTGCAACACAAATCATAAAACCAAACATAAATATATTAAGAAATTAACGAACTAGGCACATAGGTTCATAAACAAATTCACCCAAAAATCCTTAAAGAATTTAGCCGAGCATGGCTAAATTATAGATAGCAAATATGAATAAAGGATTACAAATCATCAAAAGAGTACAAGAATTAACCAAGCGATTCTCCCAAATCTCCTTGGCTTCCTCCTTGCTTCCAAAGACAACTTGAGCCTCTTGATTTCTCTCTTTCTTGTCTACAAAGAACTCTAAAAATCTCTCGATATGTTATTAGGGTTGAGGAAGGAGAGATTTTATAGTGGGTACAAAGTTGAGATGAAATAGGAATCTTGTACAAGATTGGACTCAAATTATAATTCCTATAAATTAAATAAGAAATTGCCGTCCCACTTAATTGGAATATTTTCTATTTTTTTTGATTTTGGAAACTTAAATAAAGCTTTGGAAATTGAAATTGAATTGGAAATTGAAATTGAATTGGAAGTTGAAGATGCTGAAGCCAACGCCCTTTTGTAATTAAGCTGGCGACTTCGTGCTTCGCTCGACGCGTCGAGACCAGCAGGTCTCGATCACAAAATATTCTGGAAATTTTCGACGCGTCGAGTCCTCTGGGCTCCGAACTTGTCCAAAATTGCTCCAAACTCATCCTTGAACTTCCCTTGCTCATAGAATTGACCTACAATGGTTCAAAAACACTAACAAACACCGTAAAACATTCAAAACAAGTGTGAACCATAATTAAATGATAATAGCAAGGAAAATATGTATTAAATAAGCAAAATTAAAGAACTCAAATACTGAGATGATTCAAAATAACTATAAAAACAAGCAAAGATGTGATAACATCACACCCTCACACTTAAGCTTTTGCTTGTCCTCAAGCAAAACTAAGGAATAAAATCACAAGTCAAAACATACAAATTACTCATGCTCTCTCTTGCACAACCTTTCAAACCACCAACCCACTTGCTACAAAACAACAAGCTTCAAGAATCAAATTAGTTTGGCACATAAGAGACCCATTTCCAAACCAATAACCGAGCACCAAGAATTTAAAGTATGTGAGGATCAAGTGTGCACAAATACTCCGTTGAGATTATGCAAGACACGGTTCATGAATGAGATCCCATAGGCTTGCCTTTCATACTCCCCTAGATCAAATCTAAGAATGCATGCTAAGATCAAATAGGACTTTATTAAGCTTGTAATGGGGCTACGGGTGATGGCTAACAAAGAAGTGGTATGGAAAAATTAATCAAAAAGAGACAATGTCACAATTTATCTAAACTTTTCAAAAATTTGGAAGAGATGAGATAATCATAATTCCAAGGAGCAAATTTCTTTTAAGAACTTAGCAACTTTTTGGTAAAGTGGGGATCCAAACTCAAAAACTTTCAATCTTTTTTTTTTTTTTTTTTTTTCCTCATTCTTTTCGTTGTCTTTGGACTTCTTTTGGATATAGCAAGATAATTTTAATCCAAACTTTCATGACCTCCACACTTGAACATTTGTAACACTAGCTGCTTTTTTTTTTTCGTAGAACAACTCCATAAAACTCTTCTTACGGAAAAGATAAAGATTAAAGTTTCATTCTCTCAAGGGTGGAAGGGAAATATTTGGCCACGGGCTAAGGGTTATAATAATGGGGTAAATCAAAGAAAAACAATCACAAAGAGGGGATAAGTGCTTAGCACTTATTTGAACAAACAAAAGGCACAGTGGGGATACGAAGGATAAAAATATATATAGGGACAGGTTTAGAGGGTATGGCTAAACAAAAAATGGCCTAAATCACTTCAAAACATGCAAAACTTAGACATCACTTAGGGAGTAATGAGGCAAGTTCTAGCAAAACACCCATGACCGGAATCTCACATAAGCCTTCACTAGCAATGCAAAACACAAGATCAAGAATTAATCCAATTATTAAGTGATTAACAAAGCTATTGGCAAGGGAATAGATCAAATATGTGTTACACCTCAAATCATCCATCACAAATTGAGATGCAACAAGCACCACTAAAACAAACCACAAACCAACAAGAGAGAGTAATTGTAACTGCATGCTAAGACAAGTAACTTATTCACCAAAAATAGCATATGAGTCATCCAAGCAAAAGCAAAAATTTTAAAATTTTAGAAATATCCCCAAATTAATGATTCCTCCCCCAACACTTAAAACTTAGCATCGTCCCTGGTGCAAGAGAAAAGAGAAAAACTATAAAACAAAAATAATCACGAACTAGAAAGCAATAAAACTAAATAAAACGAATCTAGAAAGCAATAAAATTAAACTAGAAAGCAATAAATATGAAAGAAATAAAAGATAACATGGGGTGCCTCCCATGAAGCGCTAAGTTTAACGTCGCTAGCTCGACCTAACCTGGTTATGGAGTGCTCATCCTGGTTGATCCGCGAGTTTGATCTCATCACCCCATAGACTCTTCAAATGCAAATACTCATCATGGGTCACCTTGAGAGTAGGGTCGATGTGCAAAATTGACTTGCACTCAATGATTTTTGGCTCATCAAGAACATTAAATTCCACCTTTTCCTCCCCAAAGTCAAAAATCATGGACCCTTTCCTTGCATCAATCATTGCTCCAATAGTGGCTAGGAAGGGTCTCCCCAAAATGAGTGGAACGTCTAAGTTCCTTTGGACATCTATCACAATAAAATCACAAGGCACAAAATACTTGTCCACACGAACTGGGACATCTTCAATAATTCCAATAGGCTTTACGATGGATCTATCTGCCATTTCTAGGGTGAATTGGATTGGTTTTGGCTCTCCCAACCCTAACCCTTGACAAAGAGTAAGAGGCATAACACTCACACTGGCTCCTAAATCACAAAGGGATCCCTTTAACGGTCGGCCTCCAATCACACAAGGAATTGTGAACTTCCCCGGATCTCTATGCTTAGGTATATTCCTCCCAATTCCCGGGGTCAACGCTTGATACTCTTGTGCCACAGCTACCACCTCTCATTCCCCATATTTCTTTTTCTTAGCTAGAATCTCTTTCAAAAATTTCCCATAAGAGGGAACTTGTGAAAGCAAATCAAGTAAGGGAACTGAAACTTTCAAACTCTCAACAATCTCCAAAAACTTTTTCCACCTACTTTCTTTTGTTGTTTCAAGATTTTGAGGAAAAGGCAATGGGGGTACAAACCTTCTCACAGGTTTCTCTACTTCCTTTTGAACTTGTGGATTATTTCGCACAGCCATTGGCTCATCTTCTATACCATCAAGTATCTCTTCAATCTTTTCCTCAACTGTCTTTTTAGGAGTTGATGCTTTGATTGGAAGAGGTGGCTCTTCAAGTATTTTGCCACTCCTTGTAACAATTGCATTTACATGCTCCCTTGGATTTTCAGGCATAGCTGGCAACTTCCCTGTGACTTTAGTACTTGATATAGAAGGTTGATTTGCTAATTGCCTTTCAACCATATTTTGGCATGCTTCCATTTTATCCATCCTTTCTGTAATCTCTAACTGACCTTTAATCAATTTTTCCAACAAACTTCCGTATTCGATTGTGGTGGGGCCTCTGAAACGGGAAATTTAGATTGAACTTGAGTACCTTGATAACCCAGAGGACCTCTATTAACAAAGTGTTGAGGGTTGGCAGCTCCCACTGGGTTGCTCCATGAAAAACCGGGATGGTTCCTTGAATTATTAGGATGGTAGGTCCCTTGAGGTTGGTAAGGCTGTTGATGAGGCCTATTATATCCCAACATTATTAACTTGCTCCATAGAGGTTTGGGAGTTTAACTCGTCGATACAATCCCCTGAATTGTGATTTTGGCTGGTGATTTGGGCAAGTTTTTGAACCAAGGAGACCACATTATCCAACTTTGTTGACAAATCGGCTAATTGCCCCGCATCATGAATTCCTCCTACAAGCTTTTGTGGAGACCTCTCCGTGTACCAAGTAGATCCATTCATAGCAATTTTCTCCAATAGTTCCTCGGCTTGTGTTGGCTCTAGAATCGTGAACGAACCACCCGAAGAAGCATCCACCAAAATCCTAGAATTATCCAGCAATCCTTCATAGAAAGACATCATCAAATCCCAACTCTGAAATCCATGGTGTGGACATTGCCTCTTCAATTCCTTAAATCTCTCCCAAGACTCGGTGAGGGACTCGGTTGCCAGTTGCTTAAAGTTTTGAATTGCCCTTCTCATCCTTTGAGTCTTGGAGATAGGATAGAACTTCTTCAAAAATTCTCCATGTAATTTGTCCCAAGTGTCAAAATGGTTATCTGGATGTGAGGATAACCAATCTTCAGCCCTGTCCTTCAGTGTAAAGGGAAAAAGCCTAAGTCTGACAGCATCTTGAGTGACTCCATTTATCTTGAAAGTGCCACAAAGTCGTAGGAACTTGGTGGCGTGAGCATTGGGATCTTCCGTGGGCATCCCTCCAAATCGATCTGCCGCAGCCATGCTGAGTATGGCCGGATTGATCGCAAAGTTATTGGCCTCCACATTTGGAATATTGATGCTACCATGCTCCTCAACATCCGGAGCAAGGTAGTCAGACATTGATCTCCCTCCAGCTTGGTTTTCTTGTACCTGTGCCATCCTAGTTTGTTTCCTAAGAAACTTGGCTCTTTTCTCAATCTCAAGATTCAAAGGTAATAATCCTTCTTTCCCACGAGATCGTGTATGCATAAAAAGCCAAGTTCTTAGTTTCAAAGCAAAATCACACTCAAGAACAAGGAACTTGTTATGGATTAGCAAATAAAATAAATAAATAAATAAATAAATGAAAAAAAAATGGACTAGACTCCTAAAGCAAGACTTTCACTAATGTCAGTACGTAACGCCACCTCCCCGGCAACGGCGCCAATTTGATGCGTAGTATATTTGCAAACAAATAATTCTCGGAGTACGAGTTGTCGATCCACAGGGAAGTGGTTGTATCAAGCACTAGTTACTAACTTATTCATTAGAGCTAATCCTAACAATTACTTAGATGATTGATTGGCATAAAATAAATAAAATAAAACAGAGGTTCAGGATTTTGAAAACAATTAGAGAGAAGTTGAGATTCATGGGATTCAAGTATTTAATCCCCGGCAACGGCGCCAAAGTGATTGCTGTAATTTGGGGCAAACAAATAATACCCGGAGTATTCGGGTTATCGAAACACAGGGAGATGGGGTACTAATCACTAACTACTAGGTTACTCATATGAAACTAGTCCGAACAAAACTTGAAGGATGGTTGATTGCATAAAATAACAAGCAGAATAAAACAAATAACAAGGTTTTGTAGACAATAGAGCAAAATAGGATTCCTGGGATCACAATGTTTAATCACCTAGTGCCAATTAATGTTAGTAATATTTAGTTTGGAATTAAGATTTGTATGGGAATGCAAAATGGAATCGAATTACTCCCGTAATCTCTATTCCTAGTGAATTTCCACTCCCATGGCTTAAACACCGAATAAGATCGAATATCAGCACTCAATTATTCCTAATTACTACCATCTCCCGATGAGCAATAATCTAAAATAAACTTCCCCTAATAAGTTCCCCTTTCCCAAGGACCAACCATTAAGTGCAATCGTGTGTGCCCTAATTTATGCCCCAACTCCCATTGGTGACACAAACATGACTGTGAAGCTAGTAATTTAGGCCTTTAACTACCAACAACAACAGATTAAAACAAGATTGCAACACAAATCATAAAACCAAACATAAATATATTAAGAAATTAACGAACTGGGCACATAGGTACATAAACAAATTCACCCAAAAATCCTTAAAGAATTTAGCCGAGCATGGCTAAATTATACATAGCTAATATGAATAAAGGATTACAAATCATCAAAAGAGTACAAGAATTAACCAAGCGATTCTCCCAAATCTCATTGGCTTCCTCCTTGCTTCCAAAGACAACTTGAGCCTCTTGATTTCTCTCTTTCTTGTCTACAAAGAACTCTAAAAATCTCTCGGTATGTTATTAGGGTTGAGGAAGGAGGGATTTTATAGTGGGTACAAAGTTGAGATGAAATAGGAATCTTGTACAAGATTGGACTCAAATTATAATTCCTATAAATTAAATAAGAAATTGCCGTCCCACTTAATTGGAATATTTTCTAATTTTTTTGATTTTGGAAACTTAAATAAAGCTTTGGAAATTGAAATTGAATTGGAAATTGAAATTGAATTGGAAATTGAAATTGAATTGGAAGTTGAAGATGCTGAAGCCAACGCCCTTTTGTAATTAAGCTGGCGACTTCGTGCTTCGCTCGACGCGTCGAGCCAAGTCTCGACGCGTCGAGACCAGCAGGTCTCGATCACAAAACATTCTGGAAATTTTTGGCTCGACGCGTCGAGTCCTCTGGGCCCCGAACTTGTCCAAAATTGCTCCAAACTCATCCTTGAACTTCCCTTGCTCATAGAATTGACCTAAAATGGTTCAAAAACACTAACAAACACCGTAAAACATTCAAAACAAGTGTGAACCATAATTAAATGATAATAGCAAGGAAAATATGTATTAAATAAGCAAAATTAAAGAACTCAAATACTGAGATGATTCAAAATAACTATAAAAACAAGCAAAGATGTGATAACATCAAATTAAATCCACCGGCTATCACCGAATGGAAGAACTACAGGTCCAAGGCACGGGTGCCTTACGGCTACGCACCGGAAGGCCGACCTCGTCAGTCGACCAAACGGGCTGACCGCTGGTCGACCCCACGGGTTGGCCGCTGGCCGACCTCATGGGGTGGTGACCGGCCGACCTCATGGGGTGGTCGCCAGCCGACCTCACGGGTTGTCCGGCCGGCCCCACGCGAAACCAGGCTCGGCCAAGTTCCCCCCGCGGAGGTTTTTTCAACAATACCAACTTCAAGGGCAACCATCAATGTCATTACGAAAACAAAAGCAAGTTTCCAATACTACCACAAAATACTAAGTTCATACATCAAGACAATAGTGCAAGCGAAATAAGGGAAGTAGTTTGTGCAACATGATAAGCAAAAGCATGAATAGCTGGCACATCCCAAAAAAAGCATAAAGGTACGAACTCCAAGCCACTAAGCCCCGGGAGAATCTGTGACTCTCTCCTCATCACCTGGCTGAAGGAGACCATCAACCCCAACTGGATCAACATGGAGCTGCTCCAAGGGGACGTCACCGCAATCAAAGTGGAGAAGGTCTGAAATCAGGTCCGCATTGGAGGGGACATCAGTGGTCGAGCTTTGAGAAGAGAAAATAGGAGCACCACCCTCGGCCACGTCCATAGGGTCGACTGGAGAATCCGAGCACTCCAGGGCGGCTGGGAGACCCACGCCACAAGATCAAAGGACACGTCTCTCTCGCGAAGGATGGAGTAGATCTTGCGCTGCATCACATACTCCCCCGCGTCATACATCGTCAACCCCTGCAGAGCTACGCGCTCCCTCCCATCTGGGAGGCTCATGAGATCCTCAAAGGACTCCTCTATATGCTTGGTGAGGTAGGCCTTCGTGTCCTTGATGAACGCATCGGAGTCCTTGTAGCTCGACACTGCTGCCCTCAAAGCTTCCTCATGCGCCTTGCGCTTCCGCGAACGGCTAGCAATCAACTCGGCGTACTTGCCCCTAGCGGTGCATGCTTGCTCCCCATAGCTTTATGCGCCACCTCAAGCTCTTTGTGACCCCTTATCTCGGCCTCCAACTGGGATCAGGTAGTCCCCAAAACACGCTCCATGGTCGCGGCTCAGGCGACAGTCTGTACAACAGCAAGCAGGAATGAGGGATAAAACATTAAAGCATGAAAACACAAAACATGATCGCCAAATCAACAAGTACATACCTTTAGCAAATGTCGGAAGATGGCGTGATCCTCGTGCATCTCCTCGTTGCGAGGAAGGAGGAAGCTACGCATAATGGCCTCCGAAGGAAGGTCTCCCTGCATAATCGAAGCTGTGCGAAGGAGGTGGACAAACCACTTTGTCAATGCAACCTGGGAAGGAGGCGGAGGTGCCGGAGCATGACCCATGGTGTCAGCCAGCCGACCTCCAAGCAGGCTGCCCGCGGTCGAGGCCGCTATCGTGTCTCAGCTGCGCAAAGTCTGCGCACCCGACGATGCTCGGCTAGTATCCCCCGTCTTCTGACGCTTGGGGTCCTCATCGTGGCTCTTCAGACTCTGGATGAGGTCAATAATGGCGTCTCAGGATGAAGACATATCTGTGCCAAACAATCAATAACGGGCGTAACAAACCATGATGCTCAGAGCTGGTGGTGGAAGGAGTCCAGGGCGCATCAAACAGCTCGATGACGTCGTCTTCCGAAGTGTCGCCTGAAGAAACCTCCTCTATAGTGTGCGACGGGGAGGGGACGTTGGGGGGACGGTCTCGGATAAAACCGGCCTCAACCTAGGCCTCATGCGTAACAAAGGCACGGGAGTCAAGCTCGCCGCCCCCCTTGCCCATGAACAGTCGAATCTGATCAGCGAGCTCCTGCGTACACGCTGGTCGCCTATTCTTGCGAAAGTACCCCCTACCACCAGAGCACCTCGAAGGGAGCGAACTGCTGGTGGACATGAAGATGAACTTCGACTTCCACTCCTTGTTGAAGTCCCGCACGCTCCCTAATACTTTGGTCTTCGCCCAAGCCGAGAATGACATGTAGCCCCTACTCTGGGCAGACAGCGAGTTCCCTGCAATGAAGAAGGCATGCAAAAGGGGAAGGTTGGGATATATGCCCACCTGAAGGCATCTAACGGTGAAGGCGGCTAACACTCGGTGGGAATTTGGAACTAGTTGACCTGGAGAGATGCGGTGGAAATTAAGAACCTCTATAACAAATTAATAGAGTGGAAATGCAAGGCCCATCGAAAGGCAAGTGAGATGGACACCAAAGAAGTTTGGGGCCGGGGATTCCAATATACTCGCACGCGGAGGATGAACGTGGACCTCAACAGTCGGCCCAACTAAGGCTCGCGCGATGGCGACCTCATAGCCATTCATGGAGGACGTGAACCCCCAGGGAATGGAGGAATCTAATACGATATATCGGCTCATGGGGAACGGATCCGGGAGAAGTGTGGGGGTCAACATCTAAGGGGGGTGCATGGCTAAAGGAACTATGAAGAGGTCCTCAATGTAGGGAGACGGAAATCGATCTAGGTCGATGGACTCGTCATCACTGGGCTGAAGGTCCGCATAGTTGATAGAGTCCAATATAGTACTAAAATCAAAGGGCTCGGCCAAAGCTAAGGATCGCACATTCCTAGTAAATGGGACCAAATGCATGAACGAGCTATGGAAACACGTAAACAAGCCTGAAAATACACAATTCATAGGAAACTCTAAGAGATGAGTAGAGGATCACTCACCCGACTCGAGGAGGGAGGAGGAGTTGGTTGGAAGCGCGGGGAACCGGGCAGATTTGGCGGCTCGGCTCGGCGGCGTCTGGCGGCTGCTCGGCAGTGTTCTCGGCCGCGGGACAACGACGGCGGTGACGTGCCACGGGCAGCGAGAGTTGGACTCCTATCACGATGAAAATTCTACCTGGGCACAGAGTTGGACTCCTATCGCGATGAAAATTCTACCCGGCCGCGGATGGCAATTATTGTGACGTAATTTTGGGCTCCGTAATTATTAACCGGTTGTGGTACTCTCTCGCGCTAATGAAGCCCCGGGGGTGGGAGACAAATGATGGAATAATTAAGGATAGATCCGGGCCGAACCGACCCGAAGCTCCAAACCCGGGCAAGCGACCCACGAGGAGCATACACCCCCCGTGCTCGGCCGCCATGGGGTCGGCCTCCATGGGCTCGGCCTCCCCAGACCGGCCTCATGGGGTCGGCCGCCCCTTTTGCCGGCTGCTTGGCCTTGCCCTATGCTCGGCCAAGAGGCGTGGTCCACACGTGGAGCGAGTCGTGGGGCGACAGTTGCGGCATCCCCATGTCTTCCTAGGTTGTTTGGACGGATTGGAGTATAAAAGCACTCCCTTGTGTCCTAACCAGACATCTTCAACCCATTATCTAAACTTGTCTTGTTGTTACACGTATGTACTTCTGTAATAACACTTTATATGCAATTAATACAATATCATTCCCCGTGACTATATTCGTTCACTATTATTGTTACATTATTGCTTACGGCATCGTTTTATCCATTTCACATACATATTTCCTGTATACGCTCTTATCGGGTTTAGTGATTCGGGTCCACCCCGGGTAATTAAATCCATCAAATGTCATTATTTTTGGAGTTAATGACCGCTTTGATCCTTAGACTATTGCGAAACTACCGATTTAGTCATCGACTATCATCCTTACCAAATTAAGTACTCAACTTTACAATTTTTGCTCGATTTCATCCTCAGTCTATTTGACCGCCTCCATCTAAGTAAAGGACAGTAATGTAAATTGACAACCTTACGCTGACTATTGACCACCTTAATAATATCCCAAAACCACAAACTGGAGCATCAGCCCCAATGCTCCTGCACGAACACCTTTGTCGTACAACCCATTGTCATTGACTTCTTCGGCGTAAACCTCCCTCACCATCCAATCCATGTCGTACAACAGAAAGGGGAACCATGCAATCCCGTTGAGAGCCGTGACTAACTGCAGGATGAGCATGGGCCTGGGGAGATTCCTAAAGGCCCCAACAAGTTCCCAGATGAATGGCACCTTCTCCTCCCCTCCTTCGATCGCCTTCTTTGTGTACTGGGTCTCGCTCACGCAAGTTACGGCCACCACGGTTATGACCAATAACAGGATTATGGATGATGAAACAACTGTTGAGGTTGGCAAAGTAGACGTCGCATGCAATACTGTGTGATAAAGGGAAACTTTTATAAAGGGTGGGTTGGGCACCATTGGCATAGCCCCCAATGTTCCCAACCCCCCTAAAGAAGGAGAAGAACATGTTTTCCAATCGCGTTTTGCTGCCATCCCCGCCGGAGAGATATGCCAGCAGAGCTCTGCACGGCCCTTGTACTATGTTGTTGGCCACGTCCAGGATCCAGAAATCATGGGGAAGCTTGAGCAATCTTTTGGGCCACGTCTACGTCCACGTCCAGGATATCATTGTATGCTGGCCAGGGAGGAAGAAAGACAAAAACATGGGCTCAAGCCTGTCAAGTATCATGGAAAATTGCCATCTCAACGTGTTTATGGAATTCAATTTTTCATGCTAGAAGCGGAGCACTCATTTTCATACTTAATTCTATCAAAATTTTGGAGTCTTGTATTGTTGGCACACCTTAACTATATTATGTTTATATATTCAAGAACCTGTTTCTATAGCTCTCTCTGCTCTCAATTTTGCAATACAATTCCATGGCTGGGTACCCTTCTTCATTCTAATTAATTATAAGCCGCCATTTATGCCGAATAGAAAACCATATTATGAGTACACTGGCCTGTGGCACATCTATGCTATTTTGTCAATGAACTCTTGGTTTTGGAGTGCTGTTTTTTATAGCAGGTGAGTGAACCCACTAGGGTAGTACGCAGTGGACCAAAAATAGTAGAGGAATCTCCTTAGCTTTGTTGGTCGGAGTTACAGAAGTACAAGGACGGTGGTCAAGATTCTGCGGGAGTTGAACGCGGATGTTTTGGCGCTGCAAGACGTGAAGGCGGAGGAGGAGAGAGAGAGAGATGAAGCCGCTGTTGGATTTGGTCGCGAGGCTGGGTGTAACACCCCAGATTTTCAAGACTTTTTAAAGCATATAATAAAGTAGGATCTTATTAAATCTCCAAGCATAATACAAGTGTACGGGGTGCTATGCCACACCTGGGCTAGAGAACCCAGGTGCACAGGCTAACTAACTAATATCCTCAATAATGTAAATGCATAATGCGGCACGCAGGCCAGAAAGGGGACTATCTACTTCTACGTTCCGAGTTCTAGCGCACTCCAGTGACTTATTCTTCTGTGCCTGAAAGCCAAATATATCTGTTCAGCGAGAGATGCTGGTAACCCACTTCAACGCGTTGAAATACAATACATATAGAGATATATATAGATATACGAAAACCATTTTGAACATGAAGATATATCCTGCGAACTCTAGCTTTAAAACCGGGAATGACTCGACAGATAAGGCCAGACACGAGCAACAGTCATAATGAGCATATGCAGTTCACAACAGATAAGGCAATTAAGGCAAGACGTAGACAATAATCATAACCCAATATGAACAATCCCCAATATAAATCCCATAGTCACAACCCCAAGATACTCATAATAACAACTCATCCATATCTCATCACATAGCACACTTTGTTGGCGCCACAGGACCAATCGCATGCCCATACATGAGGGTCAGCGCATATAGCTCTGACACGGCCCCGCAGCACCCTGCCCCGTATCCACACGGAGGAGTTGTTCGCTTTGGCTCCCAATGAACCGCAGCTCACAAGAATGTGTAATCTGACTGTAGCCAGGAAACCCATCTGACTACAGCCAGCTTCCGAGCCGCTGCTCGGGAGAATGTCATCTGATTGCAGCCAGGAATTCCCATCTGACTACAACCAGCTTCTGGGCCGCTGCCCAGGATACCGTAATCCGACCACAGCCAGGAATTCCCATCTGACTGTAGCCGGCTTCTGAACCGCAGCTCAGGAATAACCAATCCGATCGCAACCGAATTGGGGTAACACGCACACATAACACATAGCAAGCACATGCAACCCATATTACACGTTGGGGAGGGGAATAAACGTATAAGTAAACCTATGCGTGAACCATCACCAACTAGGAATAGTCCTAAGGGGTTCATACTTCTTCCACCTAGGTCAACCGGGCACCAATTCAACTAGCATGCAATATAATCGACTCATAATCCTACGAACGGTACCCGTAATACCAAACTAGACATAGGCACGACAAACGGGGTCCGTTGGGACACCACGGGGATCGAGGAAACATCAAACGGGGAAGCCGGGGTCCCGAGGGGGGGGAGTCTCCAGCGGGTAGCCGGTGGGTGGGGGCCACCCGCCGGCTGCCCACCGGAATTACTGTTCCGGGCAGCGGGTCGTCGGCGGGCAGCTGCCCGCCCGCCGGCCGCCCGCTGCCGGGATCACTGTTCCGGCAGTGGGTAGGTGGCGGGTTCCCTACCCCCCCACCTACCCCCCACTGACTCTTTACACACAAAACGCCCCGGGAACCATTGTGGAACCCGAAACCATGCTTAGACACTTTACAACGCAATTAACGATCAACACGTAGACAATTAACGGATCAATTACGATAGACGAACGGCACATAACCTAACATGCTTTTCTAATCATAATCAACACCCAAACATGCGATTTCCCACCCGATAATCCAAGAGTAAGATCATACGATACAACCTAGGGTTCTAATCACTTTTATATCAACAAGAATACGATTCATCTTCTAATTGCAAGATTCGGTAGGAACAACACATAATCATCAAGGATAGCAATTAATCATCAAGAACATCATAATCATCAAGAACAGTACATCATCATCAAGAATCCCAATTAATCATCAAGAACATCCCAATTATCAAGGAACTCCCAATATCCAGATTATCAGGATTCCCTATGGAATCATTAAATCAACATCAATAATAATCATAGTAATTCGCCATACACAATTATACGGGGGAAACCCTAAGGGGAAATCATAGCTATGAAAATAGGTTTTGTTGAGACATGGGTTACCTCTTAGCCTTAATTAATTCCTTGGCTATGAAGGATCTTTCTTTAAGCTTTCTTGATTTCTTGATTTCTTCTAAGGGAATTCTTGGAGCTCTCCTGGGGTGGTGGGGCGTGTAGACGTGTGGGGGGTTCTAGGTGCTCCCTAAGTTCCCTATTTATATACTTAGGAGTCCTAATTAGGAACTAGTATTATAGGCTCGCTAATTCTATTCTTTTTGGAACTAAGGATTGGGTTTCATGGTCCATAGTGGACCATATTAATTAATTAAAGAGAATCCTAATCATAATCTGAATAGTAAAAGGCCTAATTCCTTTATTCCTAATAGATAACTAGGTCTAGGATTCCTAATCAGAATCTGAATAGTAAAAGGTTTACTTTCTTTATTCCTAATGGGCTTAAGGCTCTAATTTAGGCAAGGGCCCATGGTTCATGGTGGGCCTTATTAATTAATTAAAGGGAAACCTAACCGAATTAAATCGTATTTAATTATTATTAACGGGATTAATTAAATAATTAATCCGGGATTGAGGGCCGTAACACGGGGTGTTACACTCTCCCCCCCTTTACGAGAAGCTTCGTCCCCGAAGCTTGGAAATCATTGCAGGGTTAACGAGTCAAGAGAAGAACCGTGGTCCTATAGGGAAGGCATTCCACGGGGAAATTGTATACTTGCACGCCTATGTGTGTTGGGTTTTTGGGAACGAGTAGGTTTACAGGGCTAAGAGAGTGGGTTTCAAACTTGAGGACACGGTGAATTCAGGAATTAGGATCGAGTTTTCGAGGTTGCAACTTAGGTTGTGAGGTTGCCACTTGTATGGAATCGTTAAAACATGGGATTGAGAATGGGGTCTGAAGGGTAGAAAGGGTTTTGAAATAAGGAAGGGGCCGATTTTCTGAGGGAGGGAAAGGAATTCGGCTAGGATGGGTTAAGGTTTCTCGATCCCGAGTGAATAATCTGGTTAGATGCTTTGATCACGATGCGCCGACGAGCTGATGCTCCTCCTTCCTTGGTGTTGGTGCTTGCTTGACTTTAAGATCCTTGTTGGATCTTGCTTCCCGGGCTAAGGTTTCATCCTTCTCTTCTTTCTTGAGGGAATTTCCCGTGGTGATTCAACGCTTACTTCTTTAATGCGCCCAAGGTCTTGACCGAGTTGGTCAACCAAGCCAATCTCTTAGGGCGCACTTCCCAAATTCTTCCCAAAGTCTCTTGGGAGTCGATGGACTTTGGTCGAATTTCTCTTCTTATTGAATTTCATCTCCTCTTTAGTGGATGAAATTCTTAGTAAGACTTCATGTCTTACCCGAGGTTCGGCATTGTTGTGCCCAGTTTGTGTTATTTTTAATGATGAAGGTGTCCTTGCGTGTCATTTTCCTTTTAAAGCGCAGTCGGTTACCAAATTTCGTTGTGGGATGACTCGGCGACTTTACGAGTCACCTCATTTCCTTGTGGGTCCTTAATGACCCTTGAAGTCTTGGCGCGAATGTGTCCTTCACCCTTTTGCTTAGCACCATGGGCTACTTAGTTCTTGATTCCGTACATCTTGTAAGGAGTCCTCTGATTTGCTCGAACGATGTCCATGGTTTGGAGGAGTTCCGGTCCCTCCTTAGCATTTTGAATTTTAAGGTTTTCGTGGGTTCTTAGTACGAGTTCCCAACTAGCCTCCTTGGTTTGCGCAATCCTTTACGCCAAACATCCCTAGTTGGTTTGTATCGTAGGATCCGATTTCAATTACTCGTGCAATGTAATTGATTGTGATTTCCCGATGGTGTCTCGTGCGTCAAGGTCTTTTACGTAGGACACTATGTTTGGGTGGTCCATGGTTCCTTACCCAAGACTCACATTCCTCAATCGAGGCACACAAGTGCGCTACAAATCAATAAAATGAGGGGTTAAGAAATCAGCACATTGTACCAGTGGGTGCAAGGTGGGCGGTCGTCCGCCTGCCAAGCTCCTGCCAAGGACCCGCCAAGGTCCCGTCAAGGACCCGTTGGGGACCCGCGGGAAGGTGACTAGGAATAGTCAATTCCTTCGGGAAAGACCCCAAAAATGCACAGATTCATGTCCTGACAAGTCCCATGCCCTTGTGCACAATAAAAGGGACTTGGATGCATAGGATGACCCACCGTACAATGTTCATTGATCCTTAAGCATGAGTCCTAAAGGTAGATATACATACATATATATGTCTATGTTTTCTTGGTCTGGGTTTAAAGGGGTGTAAGAAGTGCAAGGGCTAGGTTTCAAAGTTGAGGGGCGGATAGGGTCGATGTCTCAAGGTCGTAATACAGGAAGGAAGGTTGCCCCCTTGTACGGTTTGTCTGTAATGAGGGATCAAGAGCAAGGCTTGGAGTGATAGGACAGATTCTTTAACGAAATGGTACTTGATTGGCAAGGGGAGGGAAAGGGGCTAAGGACTCTTGGCTTCGAGTGATTATGCCTGTTTGGGGCTTGGTTGCGGCGTGCAGTCGAACTGGTGATCCCTTTTCCTTGGCTTTGTTTGATTCTAAGATTTTCGTTTGATCTTCTCTTCCCGTGTTGAAGTCCCTTTCGTCTCTATGGCTTCCAGGGGAATTCTCGTGATGGTTTCCGTGCACGTTCCCCTTGGATGTCCAGAAGTCTGGACCCAGTCGGTTTAGTGGGTCAAACCCCTAGGTCTTGACTCCTAATCCTTGCCGAGGGTTCTTAAGGGTAAGGGGGGTTTCGGGTTAGTCTTTCTTGTCCTATTGGGTTTCATCCCTTCCTTGGTGGATGAAATTCTTAGCAAGGCTTTATGTCCTCCTTGAGGTTCGGCCTGTTGCACCTATTTGACGATGTTTTCTGTAGCGAGGGCCCCTGACACATTGAACGTATTTGTTTTGCCCGCTCTTGTCAACGCATGGCGTTCTTCGGTGGCGTACGTACAGGCTATGGTTTCCCGTGAAGCCTTCACGGTTTTCGTGCAAGGGTGGGGTGATACGTATTCGTGACCTCCACTTACTTCGCCGATTCCTATCTAACAACTTATTTTAATATTGAATCAATGAATGTCGGTTCTTCACGCCCCTAGGCAGGGTAAGGGCCTTATGCTGCTCTACGGTTTTTAACAGGGTTTCCAAATGGAGTGGGGATATGAACTTAGAGTAAGGGCAATAACAATTTAGGGTTTCCGAGGGTTTGGGTTAAGCGCAACAAAGGGTGAACAAGGTCATGACGGTTGCGAATTTGCTCTTAAGGTAATTAAGGATTCGGGGTGGGAGTTTTCAACAAATAGGGGTATCAAGATGCTGGGGTTTTAGGGCGGATGATATTCTAAATTGGGGTGGTGGGGTCGCAAGGTGTCGCGATATACTTACCTTGCACCCAAGGATTCGACTAATGGTGTCGTTCCTTCGCTACTTTAATAGGTGTCCTAATTCTCCTTCCTGTTTGTTGTAGCCGCAACCCGGGTTTGCCGAGATAAGGCGACTTGTCGGAAGGTGCATGTCATTTGTCTGACTCGGGGGTTATCGTGGTTACCCTGGGTTGGTGCGTATTGCAGTCCGTCCCTTTTAGCAGTCCTGACTGTAACGCCTCTTCTTAGTAGTCATCCAAATTTTCCTTTTCTTTGGTCAGGGTCCTTGTCAAGTCTTTTGACGGGAGTTAGGACGAGGCGATTTATCGGGTAAGTGTACGTTACCCAGTTGTGGAAGTAAACTTATCTATTCGCACCCTTATCTGGTGTGGTAAGCGTAGGGGGAGGTTCATTTTAAGTTAGAGAGGGATGAGGGGAGGTTATGTGTAGGTTTCACAATCTCACTGCGCGTCCTAAGATTCCTGGATCCTATGTTCCTAAGTACCTAGAGTTCAAGCCTAGTGTCCTAAAGTCCGGTCTTAAGAGTCTTATCCTAGGGTCAAACTTAAGCTCTGATACCAACTGTAACACCCCAGATTTTCAAGACTTTTTAAAGCATATAATAAAGTAGGATCTTATTAACTCTCCAAGCATAATACAAGTGTACGGGGTGCTATGCCACACCTGGGCTAGAGAACCCAGGTGCACAGGCTAACTAACTAATATCCTCAATAATGTAAATGCATAATGCGGCACGCAGGCCAGAAAGGGGACTATCTACTTCTACGTTCCGAGTTCTAGCGCACTCCAGTGACTTATTCTTCTGTGCCTGAAAGCCAAATATATCTGTTCAGCGAGAGATGCTGGTAACCCACTTCAACGCGTTGAAATACAATACATATAGAGATATATATAGATATACGAAAACCATTTTGAACATGAAGATATATCCTGCGAACTCTAGCTTTAAAACCGGGAATGACTCGACAGATAAGGCCAGACACGAGCAACAGTCATAATGAGCATATGCAGTTCACAACAGATAAGGCAGTTAAGGCAAGACGTAGACAATAATCATAACCCAATATGAACAATCCCCAATATAAATCCCATAGTCACAACCCCAAGATACTCATAATAACAACTCATCCATATCTCATCACATAGCACACTTTGTTGGCGCCACAGGACCAATCGCATGCCCATACATGAGGGTCAGCGCATATAGCTCTGACACGGCCCCGCAGCACCCTGCCCCGTATCCACACGGAGGAGTTGTTCGCTTTGGCTCCCAATGAACCGCAGCTCACAAGAATGTGTAATCTGACTGTAGCCAGGAAACCCATCTGACTACAGCCAGCTTCCGAGCCGCTGCTCGGGAGAATGTCATCTGATTGCAGCCAGGAATTCCCATCTGACTACAACCAGCTTCTGGGCCGCTGCCCAGGATACCGTAATCCGACCACAGCCAGGAATTCCCATCTGACTGTAGCCGGCTTCTGAACCGCAGCTCAGGAATAACCAATCCGATCGCAACCGAATTGGGGTAACACGCACACATAACACATAGCAAGCACATGCAACCCATATTACACGTTGGGGGGGGGAATAAACGTATAAGTAAACCTATGCGTGAACCATCACCAACTAGGAATAGTCCTAAGGGGTTCATACTTCTTCCACCTAGGTCAACCGGGCACCAATTCAACTAGCATGCAATATAATCGACTCATAATCCTACGAACGGTACCCGTAATACCAAACTAGACATATGCACGACAAACGGGGTCCGTTGGGACACCACGGGGATCGGGGAAACATCAAACGGGGAAGACGGGGTCCCGAGGGGGGGAGTCTCCAGCGGGTAGCCGGTGGGTGGGGGCCACCCGCCGGCTGCCCACCGAAATTACTGTTCCGGGCAGCGGGTCGCCGGCGGGCAGCTGCCCGCCCGTCGGCCGCCCGCTGCCGGGATCACTGTTCCGGCAGTGGGTAGGTGGCGGGTTCCCTACCCCCCCCACCTACCCCCCACTGACTCTTTACACACAAAACGCCCCGGGAACCATTGTGGAACCCGAAACCATGCTTAGACACTTTACAACGCAATTAACGATCAACACGTAGACAATTAACGGATCAATTACGATAGACGAACGGCACATAACCTAACATGCTTTTCTAATCATAATCAACACCCAAACATGCGATTTCCCACCCGATAATCCAAGAGTAAGATCATACGATACAACCTAGGGTTCTAATCACTTTTATATCAACAAGAATACGATTCATCTTCTAATTGCAAGATTCGGTAGGAACAACACATAATCATCAAGGATAGCAATTAATCATCAAGAACATCATAATCATCAAGAACAGTACATCATCATCAAGAATCCCAATTAATCATCAAGAACATCCCAATTATCAAGGAACTCCCAATATCCAGATTATCAGGATTCCCCATGGAATCATTAAATCAACATCAATAATAATCATAGTAATTCGCCATACACAATTATACGGGGGAAACCCTAAGGGGAAATCATAGCTATGAAAATAGGTTTTGTTGAGACATGGGTTACCTCTTAGCCTTAATTAATTCCTTGGCTATGAAGGATCTTTCTTTAAGCTTTCTTGATTTCTTGATTTCTTCTAAGGGAATTCTTGGAGCTCTCCTGGGGTGGTGGGGCGTGTAGACGTGTGGGGGGGGTTCTAGGTGCTCCCTAAGTTCCATATTTATATACTTAGGAGTCCTAATTAGGAACTAGTATTATAGGCTCGCTAATTCTATTCCTTTTGGAACTAAGGATTGGGTTTCATGGTCCATAGTGGACCATATTAATTAATTAAAGAGAATCCTAATCATAATCTGAATAGTAAAAGGCCTAATTCCTTTATTCCTAATAGATAACTAGGTCTAGGATTCCTAATCAGAATCTGAATAGTAAAAGGTTTACTTTCTTTATTCCTAATGGGCTTAAGGCTCTAATTTAGGCAAGGGCCCATGGTTCATGGTGGGCCTTATTAATTAATTAAAGGGAAACCTAACCGAATTAAATCGTATTTAATTATTATTAACGGGATTAATTAAATAATTAATCCGGGATTGAGGGCCGTAACACGGGGTGTTACACTGGGAGTGAAGTACGCAGTTGCAAAGAGCTGGGCACCCGATTTTGGGAATGTTGTGATCTCGTCTTCACTTCGTTGCCGGCAAACACAGCTGTGTGTAATTACATTAAATTATTGTCCTTTACTTAGGCGGAGGCTTCACGGTCAAATAGACGGAAGATGAAATCGGGCAAAAATTGTAAAGTTGAAGACTTAATTTGGTAAAGACTAAATCGGTAGTTTTGCAATAGTCAAACGACCAAATTGGTCATTAACTCTTATTTTTGAGTAACTAGGAAAACTCACAATTACTAACCTAGCTAGTCGGCTCAAGGAGGTAAATCAACTTACGTTATCCATAGCTAATCGGCTCAAATCAAGAAATAAAGTCAATAGATCGTTACGTTCTTGCTGGAAGTTTAACTTGCCTATGCAATTTATTACACATTCAGGAACTACTTTTAAGGGTCCGATCCTGTAACTTTCATTCAAGGAGAGCCACAGAGGTTCCATCCGAGCACAAAGTGCTTGACATTTAGCTTTAAGTTTATTTACCTACAATTAACATATTATGAACTAAGAAACAAGTTAAAATTACTTAATATCATAGATTTGTAGTTAATAGTTAACAGATTATTTATAACTATTATAAAGGTTAATGTTGACCAAATGAAAAAAAAAAGTTTATGCACAAAATGAACAATATCCGTCTGTTGTTATAAAATCAGATGTATAAAATGATGCAGTGATAGTTTTATAATTAAATTGATCACCATTAAATTTGTTTCTTTTTTTAATTTTTTTTTTTAAATAGTTAGACTATATGCGTCTGTTATACCTATACAACTAACAAGTATAGTACTTCTTTCTATTTTTTTTAAAAAAAATAATTAAGTATTTGCATTTGGTATATTTATATATATGACGCAAAAAATATGTTGCTTATTTTTTTTTAATTTTAATTTAGTGCAAATTTGTTTATGGTATATACTAATAAAAAATGCAGAACACTATGATTTTTGTATTCTCATCAATACTTAGCCAAATTTATATTCCAGTACTCTACACTCTTAGCTCCTTAGCTTCCATGGTTCCCATCCTTCATTGTTTCCATCGTCTCCCTAGACTGCCTCCATCGTGGACGGTAGATGTTTTTAGTATAGTAGTGGTTGTCCCAAGTATCGACATTCTTCATATAGTAGAGGTCGCCACTAGCTCGTCTCTATTGCAAGCTCGCAACACGTACCATATACCTATTATAAAGGTTAATGTTAATGAACAATATCCGTCTGTTGTGATAAAATCAGATGTGTAAAATCATGCAGTGATAGTTTTATAATTAAATTTATCACCATTAAATTTGTTTCTGTTTTTTTTTTTAAATTTTTAAATAGTTAGACTACATGCGTCTATTATACATATACAGCAGACACATTTAGTCCTTTTTTTTAAAAAAAAAATTAATTAAGTATTTGCGTTTGGTATATTAATATATCGGACGCAAAAAATATGTTGCTTATTTTTTTTAATTTTATTTTAATGCAAATTTGTGTCTGGTATATACTAATAAAAAATGCAGAACACTATGATTTTTGTATTCTCATCAACACTTAGCCAAATTTATATTCCAGTACTCCACGCTCTCAGCTCCTTAGCTTCTATGGTTCCCATCCTTCATTGTTTCCATCGTCTCCCTAGACTACCTCCATCGTTGGCGATAAATGCTTTTAGTATAGTAGTGGTTGCCCCAAGTATCGACATTCTTCGTATAGTAGAGGTCGCCACTAACTCGTCTCTATCGCAAGCTCGCAACACGCAGCACGTAGCCGCAAGGTCTCCAAGGTCACCGATCACGAAATAGGTAAGTCAACTTCGTAATTTTATTTTATTTATTTCTAATATATTTTAGAGGTTTTCCAATTTATTTTAAATTAGATTAATTGTGTCTTAGCATTCAAAAAAAAAAAAAAAGATTAATTGTGTCTTAGGTATATATACTAGTCATTGTTGTGAAAAATAATATAATGTCTAATAAACAAAAAATAATTTTCAAATATATAAACAAAACAAACAATAAATTACATAGTCTTATAACTATTATGATAGAAAATTATAAAAGAGAATATAATTAATTATGTATTATGTATATACTATTCATTGTGTGATAAAAATGTCAAATAAATAAAAAATAATTGTCAAGGTATACATAAACAAAAAATTACATAATCTTATAACTATTATTTGAAAAAATTATAAATACGTAATTAATTAATTAATACATTAACTTATAAATAAAAAATAAAAAATTGGAAATACCTTACTAGTGTACAAGAAAGCAAGTATAACATATAAATAAGAGTAAATTTCAATTTTGGTCCAATGACTATTGATGTTTTTATTAATTTCCCTCCACGACTTTTAAAACTATTAATTTAATATCTTAACTATTTAATTTTTATCAATTTTGATCCTCTGATCAAATTACCGGCCAAATCCCACTAGAAAATATTAATAGATAAAATAATAAGAGTATTTTAGTAATTTTACTTCTCTTTTCTTCAGCTACTCCAAAGCTTTCTTCTTTAATTTCTTTTTTAATTTCTTCTTTATTTCCACTCCAAAGCTTGAATCCATTCGAATCAATTTGGACTGCTTCGGCGGATTCGATTCTGTTGGCAGCAAAGGAATTCTCGGCAACAATAATTTATTCATGGCAACTGTTTTTCCTTCTCTTCGCTCATTGTTGTTAATTGCAATATTATTTAATTAATATTTGTATTCATGCTAATTAGATTGTGATTATCTTCTTTGGAAGATGATGTGGCGTGAACTTGTTGCTACTGATTGCAAAGTTGTCTTATGTAATCTCCAACATTACCCATTTTGTTGTCCACGAAGGCAACAGCGTGAAGGATCTTGCCGACATGGGCCTCGAGAATATGTTCTGTGAAGCTGCGGAGAAGTTGGGGTTCTTCCAGATTGTGAATCATGGAGTTCCCCTTGAGGTTCTGGAAGATGTCAAGGCCACGACTTACCGGTTTTTCTGGTAGCAGGCGGAGGAGAAGAACAAGCATTCCAAGGATAATTCTACGTCCAATAATGTGAGATATGGCACCAGCTTTACTCCCCAGGCTGAGAAAGCTTTGGAATGGAAAGAAAGAAGAAAGAAGAAAGCTTTGGAGTAGCTTAGATGGTGGACTCGGCGGTAAAAGAAGAAAAGAGTAGTAAAATTATTAAAATATCCTCATTATTTTATCTATTAATATTTTTTTGATGAGATTTGATCTAATTTGGTCGGAGGGATCAAAATTGATAAAAATTAAATAGTTAAGGTACTAAATTAACAGTTTTAAAAGTTGTGAATTGCAATTAACAAGACCCCAATAGTTATTGGACCAAAATTGAAATTTACTCTATAAATAATTAGGAGTTTATTACCGCAATGATCCCTCAACTATTGTGAAATTACCAATTTGGTCCTTGGCAATTTTTCTTACCCAATTAAGTCCTCTGACTTTAAAAATGTTAACCATTTTGTTCCTCTGTTAAAATTTCATCCATAAACTGTTAAATTTAAGGACAAAAAAGTAATTTTATATATTTTACTTATTAAAGCTTTCCTTCTTCCTGTCTATCATCCTTTTACTGTTTTGGGAATCCGCAAGCAATGGTCATATGTTCCTATACTTTAGGCATATGTTCCTAATTACGAAAGGACGCATAAAGTATAAATTTAATATTACTACAAACTTTATGCGCCTATTGTTAATTGACGCATAAAGTACTACCTATCTACATCGATTGTATATGTGTCTGTTGTACAACAGACGAAAAATTCATTTAGAAGAAACACAAATTATTATTTTTCTGTACTAGTGGCTAATTATATTTAAACAAAATGACATTGATTTGTATATGCTCAGCAATACACATCGCGAATTCTTGTCCATGATATAATTTGCGCTTCGTTGTAAGGAAGTGACTAAAATGCGAAAAATAGTTTTGCAAATTTTAAAATTTTGTAATTAAGACTTTATTGGATGAATTTAAAATTTTATAAAAAAATGTTATTAAATGTTAATGTGTAATATTGTCGACAGAATTTGCACCCCAAAAAAATAAAGTGCTGAATGTAAAGTATAGAAAGAGAGAGATTTTTATTGTGGTTCAAAAATAGCCTAGGTCATTCGTCTCCTTAACGTCTAAGGAGGATTTCACTAGTATCTTGTGCAAAAATATAAGTGAAAAGTCACACAGTGTATCCACGAAGCATTGTTGACTGCAGGTGGTGTTCCTTTGAATAAGATATTGCCTTCGTTCTTCCACACTTCATCTCTACTCCAAGGGTTAGCCACGAAGTCACCTTGAGTAGAAGATCTTCAACCACAACTCCAAAGAATGGGATTGTTTGTTTGTTTTCACAAACGAATGGACGTTGAATCTACAAATTGACAAGTGAAGCTCAGGTTAGATTGGATATGAATGTTGTAGCTTTTCTTGCACAACACTTAAATAATTCTCAATAAAATCGGAAATGACACTAGCATGGGCAACCTTTTTTGAACTTCGAAATCCTCTATTTATAGGATAGAGGTGAGGGCAAGCTGGTAATCTTCCTAGAATTTTGAATATGTCTGTTACCCCCATTGCGAGAGGTGTCCAAATCTGTCACTAACTCCAACGTGCTACAATTGTATTGCTTGTCTTCTTATATAACAACTTTTTTCATTTTCCTCAAAGTAAGTGCAAATTTGAAAAAAGAATGTGTAACATTTATCCTTTCTCCAACAATGGCTTGGAGAAAACTAGGTGTCTTCATCATAGAAACTTCTTAGACTCAGCTTGTTTGCTTTGGGAACTCCCACTGATGAAGTGCCTCAAGAATTTTATAACAGTCTAATGCCCGCTGGTCACAGTCCATTGATTTACTTCTACTGAACTGCGCTGCTGATCCGCTGTCCGCTTGTCCACTGTCTTCAACTCTGCTGATTTACTATAGTTGCAGTTTTGGCAAGTAACCAATGTAATATAAATCCTATGTACGCAAGATCTTCAGAACACACGATTTTCACATATAATGCTTTAATTAGTGTTTAATGAACATACCTGGTTCCATGGTTCCCCTGTAGTTGCTTGAACTAGAAACTTGAATTCTCCCTCCAGACCTTCAACATTCCCTTAATCTAAGAACTCAGATGGAGAAAGAGTTTTTATTTTTTCAGAAGATTGGGGAGAGGACCAGAGTCTCAGAATAATTAAAAAACCTTCTCACTTTCCATCAACGCGAGAAGTTACTTGATGAGCAATAATGAGATTATATCATTATTAAATTTAAATGGATATTTAACATAATTAGAGAACTTAAAATATTAATTAATGAGTCATATCAATAATAATAATTATTCTAACATTCTCTCACTTGGCTCATGAGTCATAAATTTAATAATAAATGTGAAACATAATATGCATAGCATATGATAATTCCTTCGTTATATTGGTCAGAACATAAGTCATCATTAAGTTAGAAACTAATAAGAATCATGGCGGTAATACGTCACTAATTTAATTTAACGTAGTTCATTCCATGTATCACAATACTAATCTCAAATTCAATATGATTCATAATAATATTTTCCATGATGATCCACGATAACGTATTTGTCAAAGCCAAATCCTGTTTATATTGACATAAAACATTCATCTATATATACTTCAAAACTAAACATGATACTTAATACAGAAACAAAACTAAATTGAGCTCTAAGTATCAAATATATCAAGAAAACAAACCTTAACATACTATTAACAGTTTTCTATAATGCCCATTTTTTCAACATGCTCATGAAATGCCTTTGGTGGCAAGGCTTCATGACAAGTGTAGAAAGCGGTGGATGGAAAGAAGGTTGGGAATTAAGATTCGCGGCAAGGTTGAAAAAATCGCTAGGCGCCCTCTAGGCGCCTGGGGACCGTCTAGGGTGCCTAGAGCGCCTAGGCGGGTGCCTAGAGCGATTAATCGGTGCCTAGGTGGCTGATCGCCTAGCGCCTAGGCGCCGATTAATCGGTGCTTAGGCCCGATTTTGGCAACACTGAATTTCCCGGGATGTCGTTCTCAACGGATGGACAATTTGGAATTGAACATCGTGTGGTCAATACAAGCACATATTTACACAAGGAAGCTAGATGAGTGTGGTACAAGGAGGAAAGGAGTACATCATGTGCAAGGGCGCTAGGAAGATGGCACAAATAGAAATAGAAATACAACAAGGAAAATAAAGCGGGGAGTTGGATTGAATCCCTAGACCTTATGAATGATGTGGACTACGGTGGACTTGATGCAATGTAATCATGACTCACTTTTGGGAGTCGTTATGCTTACACTAGGCCGATACGTGCCTAGACTCTTAGAACACACCTTAGTATGACTAAGGCATTTTATCAAACACCTAGCCTACGCTTCCCCCCGGGCCTTGCCCTGTCGGATCGAAGGACGGGAATGCAAATATGTAGGACTTCATAGAATTGCAATCTCTTGCCAATTCTATTCTCCCAAACTCCTCACTCATCCCAGTCGGTATTGAGGAATGGATCAACATAGACATCATTCACAACAAAAGAATTCAAGACCTAATCACATATATAAAATCTCTACAACATTTAGGAATCAAGCATACACAATATCTAGATCATCAATTCTAACTCCTAGGTTTTCTAGCCACAAATCATGAATTGAAATCACAAATATAGCAATTCAAGTCAAGCAATTATGGAATATGAAGTGGAAATATCAATACATGAAAGTAGAAGATGAGTAGAAATGGTTGCCACACTTGAATCCACAAATGCAATCTCAATACATGAAGTTGGAGAGAAGGGCTTCTACAATCAAGGAGAGTTGTCAATTCTCCACAATCCTAGATCACTTCTTTCACTTGAGATTGGAAGAATGTATGTAGCTAGATGAATCTAAGCTAGACCTAACCTAGAGAGATAAATTCCTCATCTAAAAGCTTTGCAAAATGTAAAAAGTACAAAGGAAAATGAAAGTGTCTCCATTAATCCTGCCAAGCCGCCACTTAAATAGGCAGATCCATGTTCTGTGTATGCATGGGCGTACGCACGTACGCCCCTGCATACACTCCCTGTTTTTCGCATTTCTTCCCCCACGCGCGTGGATTCGTCGCATGGAACTTTCTGGTTCTGATCCACGCGGTCCCACGCATGCCGGCCCTCGTGGATGGGCTCCGGGCTTCTTTCTCCATTGCATTCATCCCCGGTTCGCTCCGGTTCAAGCCTTATGCCTTCATTTGAGCTCAAAAGGCCTTCGAAACACTCAATTTCTTGAAATATTCATTATTGGTCCCTATAATATGAAATATAACAATTACGCTCACAATCAATACTAAAAGGACTCAATTTAAGCATTTAATGGCACATAAATACTCCTTAAATATAGCACATTTTAGCCCTTATCACTTTAGTTAATGGGTCTGCAATCATTAATATAGTGCTAATGTGTACAATTGATACTCTTCGTTTCCGAACATCTTCTTTAATGGCAAGATACTTCAAATCAATATGTTTAGCACCACTTGTATACTTGTCATTTTCAGAAAAGAAGACTGTTGTGGCATTATCACTATAAATTTTTAGAGGCTTGGAAATACTGTCGACAATTCCAAGTCTAGATATAAAATTCCGTAGCGATAATCCATGATTTGTGGCCATAAAACATGCCACAAACTCAGCTTCCATAGTGGGCGCAACAATAACAATCTGCTTCGCACTTTTCCAAGAGATATCTCCCTCGGCTACAAGAAATAAATATCCAAATGTAGACTTTCTTGTGTCCAAACACCAAGGAAAATCTGAATCTGTGTATCCTATTACTTAAAGGTGATCAGACCGCTTATAAGTGAGCATGTGATTCTTTGTGCCTAGTAAGTATCTTAACACCTTCTTTGCAGCCTTCCAATGAACCATACCAGGATTGCATTGATATCGACCAAGCATCCCAACAACAAAGCTAATGTCTCGTCAGTTACATGTTTGGGAATACATCAAACTCCCAACAACAGATGCATAAGGAATATTTTCCATTTCCTTTGCTCTAATTGATTCTTAGGGCATTGCATAAAATTCAGAAAGGTAGTTTTCACATCCATTTGATGTAGCTCTAAGTCATAATGAGCTACTAATGCCATAATTATTCTAAATGAATCTTTCTTTGAAGTAGGTGAAAATGTTTCATTGATATCAATACCATCTTTTTGAGTAAAAACTTTGACAACAAGTCTGGCCTTGTATCGTTTGAGATTGCTATTTGAGTCGTTTTTTATCTTAAAACCCCACTTAAACCCAACACGCTTACAACCTTCATGCAATTCAACAAGATCCCATACTTTATTATGTTCCATTGATTTTTAGTCATCTTTCATGGCTTCGACCCATTTAGAAGAATTAGGGCTATTTAAAGCATGTGAAAATGAAACTGGATCTTCAACAATTCTAATATCGAAATCTGATTCTTGAAGATAAACCATATAATCATCGGATATAGCTAATCATCTTTGTCTTTGAGATCTTCTTAATGCTACTTCTATAAGAATATCATTTGTGGGTTCGTTGTTAACTTCATCATGGAGTGGTAATCAATCCCTTGATCATTATTTTGTTGTTCAGGTAAGTCATTAAATTGCTCAACCGTTGTAGGACGAACAATCCAAGTAACTCCAGGTAAAGTGACTTAACTCACAGTATTACGAATGAGAAACCTGAAAGAAGAAGAACTGCAAACAAATCAGAATACTCAATAGAACACTGTTACATTACCAAGTGTATCAACAATCTCACAGGAGCTTACATTCAAGCTTATATACACAACTGTCATTAGAAAGGAAAAAAAGAAACTTACTTGGCAAAAATATCCTAACTAATTCTAACTGATGTTAACTCCCTTAACAGCCATCTGCCATCTTCTCTTCTAATACCCCCGCGCAAACTGGAGTGTTCATGGAATGGAGCCCCAGCTTGAACACAAACTTCTGAAATAGTGTAGGCTGTAAAGGCTTAGTAAGATATTTGCTGTCTGGTGTTTTGTAGGAACATGTAATAATTTTATGATTCCTTTTTGAACTTTTTCTCTTATTAAGTGACAATTTATTTCTATGTGTTTACTCCTTTCATGAAGAACTGGATTTTCTGCTATTGCAATAGCAGATTTACTGTCAGAAAATAACACAATAGCCTCTCCCAAATTGGACTTCAAGGAGATAGAATAACCATTGTATTTCACAGGCAGCAAGGGCAAGGGCTCTATACTCAGCTTCAAATGATGATCTGGACACAGTGCTCTGCTTCTTGGACTTCCAAGAAACCAAGGCATTTCCCAAGAAAACACAAAAGCCAGTTACAGATTTTCTTGTATCAGGACAAGCTGCCCAATCTGAATCAGCAAAGCCACTCATTTTCAAGTTGGAATCGGTAGGAAAAAAAGACCTTGTCCAGGGAAACTCTTAATATACCTCAGTACTCTACGGACTGCTTGTAGGTGGAGAGTAGTAGGTTTATCCAGAAATCGGGGTAGTTGTTGCACAGCAAAACATATACATGCCTGGTGATGGTCAAATACAAGAGTTTTCCCACTAATCTTCTATATTGAGTGTTATCCTCCAAGGCTTTAGTATCATCTTTGGAGAGTTTGTTTGTCACCAGAGGGCACTTTGCAGGTTTACTGATACGAGTATATCCACAGTGGAAGAAGGTGAAAATCAAGAATTGGGAGAAAGAAAAGAAACAACTCAAGCTACTAGGCCAAGGAGAGAACGAAGGAAACTGGCATGGATGGCTGATTACATTTGTTAGACTAAGTTTATTCGTAATAGGATACATTAGTTTAGTCCTAATACATTATTATATCATATTAATTAGGAATCATAGTCCTAAGCATAATAGGAGTAACTTAGTATATAATCGCCCTGCATGCTAGGGGGAAAGACACGCCAATTATTATTATCTTTTTCTTCTCTGATATCATCTTCCATCTCTGAAATCTCTCTCTCTCTCCCTCTCCCTCTCTCTCTCTCTGATTTTCCCCTCCCCTAATTCCATCTTTGGAGTCTGCATTCACTCAAAGCGGTGCCGGCTTGATACGGGTTCGTATCATTTACTTTTAAGGAAACCTGCATCTTGCAGAAGGTCTAGGGAATACTTTCTTTGTGTCAAAGATATGCCTGTGTGATTCCTAGCAACTTCCAATCCCATGAAATATTTTAAGCTCCCCAAGTCCTTGATTTTGAAAACTAAATGTAGATACTCTTTGATCTACTTGATTTGAGCTCTGTCATTAATTACTGGTTAAGACTACATCATCTACATATACTAGGAGGGCAATGAAATTATCACCAGATTCCCTAGTGAAAAGGGAGTTATCACATATTTCTTGTTTAAACCCCATGCTGATCAGCTCAGTAGTTAACCTAGCATTCCACTGTCTGCTTGCTTGTTTTAGGCCATAGAGTGATCTTTTTAGCTTGCACACTTGCCCAGATTGCTCAGGAACAAACCCTGGGGGAAGGGTCATGTACACTTCTCCCTTAAGATCTCCATGTAAGAAGGCATTGTTGAGATCAAGTTGTTTCAACTGCCATCCTTTTGCTGCTGCCACAGTGAGTAAGGTTCTAATACTTGTTACTTTTGCTACTGGGTTGAATGTGTTAACATAGTCTATTCCACAAGTCTGAGTGTACCCTTTTGCAACTAATCTTGACTTGCACATTTCCACTGTCCCATCAGCCTTGTGTTTCACCTTGTAAACCCATCTACACCCTATTGGTTGTTTGGAGGGTGGAAGTGTAGTCAGTTCCCATGTGTTGTTGACCTGTAGGGCATCTATTTCTGCCTACATAGAAACCTTCTAACAATCATGCTTGATGGCTTCATTGTAGGACTTAGGCTCTTGTATGTTCAGAATATTGGAAGAAAAGGCTTTGAAAACAAGAGATAGTTTCTTGCAGGACAACACAGCTAAAAGAATATGAGGAGATGTCCTAGTAGTAGGCAGAATGCAGCCATAGTCATTGAGATATGCAGGTCGGGACACTTGTCTACTGGACCTTCTAGGTTGAACTGGAATTAGATCAGATTGCTCCAAAATATGATTACTTTGAGTAGCATCAGGTATGGGGTCATTTGGTTCTGTCGAACTAACACAGTTCCTTGATTCTTCCCTTTGAAGGACCTGTGGAATTAACACAGTTCCTTGATTCTTCCCTTTGAAGGACCCTCTGGAAAATAATGTCTTCCACAATGCTGGTGTCACTTGGTAGAATGAGAACCTGGGATGATCCTTGCTCATTAACCTGGTTTGCTACCTTGTAAGTGAACACATGCTCATAAAATGCAACATCCCTTGACATAAACTATTCCCTAGAGTTTAGGTCATAAAGCTTGTACCCTTTTACTCCATCAGGATATCCAAGAAATAGACATTTTCTAGCTCTAGGTGAAAACTTTCCTTGGTGCCCTTTGTGCATGACAACAAAGGCTAAACACCCAAGAACTTTGAGATGAGAGTATTGGGGTGCCTTATTGAATAGAATCTGATGAGGGATCTGACCTTACAGAGCTGTTGAAGGTAGCTTGTTGATAAATAGACTGCATGCGGTATACAATCTCCCTAGAAACCATTTGATAGCCCTGCTTAAAACTTAAGTGTTCTTGCTACTGCCAAGATGTGACCCTGCTTTCTCTCAACTACACCATTCTACTGTGGTGTATATACACATGTTGTCTGGTGAATTATACCTTTCTCTTGATAGAATTAGTCAATCTTGATCTCTTGGCCATTATCTGTTCTTACACACTTCACCATCTTTCCAAACTGTGTCATAGCAAATGTACAAAAGCCTTGAACTAATGCCCTGGCTTCATCTTTGCCTCTCAGTAAATAGACCCATGTGGCCCTGCTATAATCATCCACAATGGTTAGGAAATATTTGTGTCCATATATGGTGTGTGTGTGTGATATGGTCCCCAAATATCAATATGGACCAGATCAAAGCACTCACTAGAAGTAATAGCACTAGTATTAAAGGGTAACCTCCTTTGCTTGGCTAAATGACAAGTGTTGTAAACATCATCTTTATTCATTTTCAAGTTTACATTTGACAGAGGCAATTGCTTCAACGTCTCATAGGAACAATGTCCTAATCTAGCATGCCAAGTATTGGTGGAATTACAAGCATTGACCCTAACTTGCACTACACTATAAAAAAACAAGAAGGTTGGTTTTATAAGGTAATACAACCCTTTCTGCAGGTTAGCCAAGCCAATCATCTTCCCACATTCCTGATCCTATATAATGCACACATCAAAATACAACAAGAACTTGCACTTAGAGGTCTTAATTAGTTCATTGACAGAAATCAGATTGTAATGGAATGCAGGCACACAAAACACATTTTGCAGAATCAAACTGTCAGCATGTATAGATCCTATATGTGTAATATCAGCTTTGTCACCATTGGGTAACTCAACAAACATACCTTGAACCCCTTTTTCATTTGTTAACATGCTATGATGGCAGACAATATGATTGGTAGCACCACTATCTAGTATACAACTAGCTTTGCTTTCAGAATAAAGTCTAGAATGAATACCTTCAAACTGTGGATTGGGAGCAAAGTTGGCAGCAATCAAATTGGCATGGGGTATCACTCCTCCAGTCAAATTCAAGGGTGATTGGTGAGTCACGCTATCCCTCTGCAATAGCTGCTTGATCAACCTATATTCATCTCGACTCAAACTAACAGATCCAGTATTAACAAACCTTGTGCCCTCATTAGATGTTGCTTATTGATGTTGATTGCAACCTGATTAGCAGAACCAACAACCTTATTTCTTGGTTTCCACCCTGGTGGATAGCCATTCTTCTTGTAAAACTTCTCTGCAGTATGTCCAGTAAAACCACAATAGGAACAGATAGGCTTCTTCTTGTTGTTGGAATAAAACTTCTTAGACCCTCCATGGGTAAGTAGGACATTGCCTGCTTCTTGAATTTGCAGCCCTGTTATCCCACTATTAAACCTTCTTTCTTTCTATTGGACCATCATGAATGCCTCATCAACAGTTTGGAGAGGCTTTGTCATCATAATTTGGGATTGAACAAAGGCATAAGTTTCATTAAGGTCGCCTCTTAGAAAAGCTAAGAGATTATCATTTTCTAAGTGTTGCTGCAGAATATCCAGCAATCCACAATCACATATTCTATCACATTTACATGTAGGCAAGGGCCTAATGACCTGAAGTTCATTCCATAAGTTCTTTAACTTGGCGAAATAGGCACTTACAATCAAATCACCTTGCCTAATTTGATGAATCTCAACATGTAGAAAAGAGATTCTAAAGATGTCTACCTCGTTGAACCTGGCTCTTAGTGTGCTCCATATACACTCAGCTGACCCAACCTAGAGGACTGTTGATGCAATTTCTGGAGAAACAGCTCGCATGATCCAAGTCGCCACCATGTTATTGCATCTCCTCCAGTAAGGATACTTCACTTCACCTACATTTGGTACTGGAATCGTGCCATCAATAAACCCTAGTTTGTTCTTGGATAACAACGACATCTCCATTGCCCTGGCCCAAGGATGATAACTCCGGCCATTGAGGACATACGAGACTAAGACCAGTGAAGGATTCTCGTTTGGATGCGGGAAATAGGGACTTGCTGCATCGTTCAGATCGAAATTCGCTCCGACAAGGTTGAGATTCGCCAGTGCTGGTGGAGGCGGTGTTGCGGTTCCTGCTGTTGGTGCTGGTGGAGCCGTCGCAGCCCCGGGAGGTTTGATTGATGCGCCATTCTAAGCCATGAACGCAGCTTATCACTCTGATACCATATTACGAATGAGAAAGCTGAAGGAAGAAAAACTGCAAACATATCAGAATACTCAATAGAACACTGTTACATTGCTAAGTGTATCAACAACTCTCACAAGAGCTTACATTCAAGCTTATATACACAGCTGTAAATAGAAAGGAAAAAAAGAAACTAACTTGGCAAAAATATCCTAACTAATTCTAACTGATGTTAACTCCCTTAACTGTCATCTGCCATCTTCTCTTCTAATACAAAGGTACAACACATTCAGAAGGAGATATCGAAGAATCTTGCACCGTAACATCTTTAAGTTCAACAGTACTCCCACTTATGTTATTATTCTGAATGAATTTGGCATTTCCAGTCTCAACAATTATAGTAGTATGGCTAGGACAATAAAATCTATACCCTTTAGATTTATCTAGATAACCAATGAAAAATTTACTAGTTGTTCTCGAGTCCAGTTTCGTTTCATGTGGATTATAAATGCGTATCTCCATCGGGCATCCCCAAACATGAAGGTTCCTTAAACTAGGTTTTCTCCCCGTCCACAGTTCAAAATGTGTTTTTGAAACTGTCTTACTAGGAACCCTGTTTCATAAATAAGCAGCAATTTTAAAGCATATGTCCACATGATAAGGGTAAAGAGGAATAACTCATCATACTCCTAACCATTTTCATTAAGGTATGATTACGCCTTTCTGCAACACCATTGTGTTGCGGTGTTCCATCAACGTGAGAAGTTATTACGTGATGAGCATTTTAAATTGCTATTTTATCTCTTAACTGACTAATAATGAAATTATATAATTATTATATTTAAATAGATATTTATCATAATTATGAAACTTAAAATAATTAATTAATGAGCCACATCAATAATAATAATTATTCTAACAACCGACTGATAAACTAAGCTGATCAACTTGAACACACTTAAACGGATACTACAAGAAAATCCTACATCTTGTCCTAGTTGATTACATGCAATGAAATAAATGGGGTATCTATAGTCTTAATACAATCATAACATCATCAAAATCTAAGTACTATGCTTCCTAACACTTTTTTGGATTGAGTCGATAAACTATAGACAACTTAGATTAGTTGATTTCCTTATGTTTTTTTGTTCGCTAAGATGACAATGCAAGGCATACTTCACGCTGAGTGTATCTTTGATAGGGCTGAAACTGTAAACATTCTCGTAAATCAAAGATAGGGAAAGAATTATTTGAAAAATTTAATATGAGTTGAGACAAGATTTCATGTACCTTTTGCACTAAACTTTGGTTTGAAAAGATAGTAGAATATAGACAAGAAAGACGGATAAGTTGGGTGATTTGTAATGATTAATGTTTTTTTTTTTTTTTTTTTTAATGAATTGAGACCAACCCCATGTAACTTTTTTGATATGATGGAATATGGTCCATATTATATGGAGTCACGGGAGAGAGGGTCGAGGATTAATCGTGAACTAATATTATATGTATTTTAATAAAAAAAAAAAAAAACCTTTTCTATTTTGTGAATAATCTCATTTAGAGTTACATGTGATCCAGGAATCTTTGGTAATGCTTTACTTCTTGTTTGCAATTGATGTATAAATATAGACTTGATCACGGCTGGATTCAATTAAGTTCATGATTTAAAATTAGCAATTCAATATTAGTCATTGACGAAATGCATAACTTGAACCATTATTATGTGATTCTAAACGGTTCATGAACCACCAATTCTAGTTCATGAACAACCGATTAACTATTTTTTTTTTTTTTAATGTATAAATATAACTAATTATTTGGATTTTTTTTTTTTTGTGAAGAGAATTATTTGGATATTTAATTTCGAATAAAACCATCATTTGTGATGGCGATATGGGATCCTTGGGGATCATTTTATTGAGAAAGTCGGCCCAACAAGAATAATGGAATTCTATCGGGCTAAGGTAAGAAGGAAGCTTGGAGCAAAATATTATTACAATTATTACTAGGGAGTATCAAACTCACAACCTCAAACATAATAACACAAATCCCAGACCACCAAGTCAATCAAGATCTTGTGTACTAAAGGGTAGGAAGTTCTACTTATACATGGGAGTGGCTGGAAGCAAGGAAGTGGGGGGACACGTGTGTGGTCCAGAATGAAGGCTGACAGATGCCGTCCATTTGTCAACCATCCGTGAATCCCTCAACAGTATAAATAGGCACCCTTCCCTCCCATTTAAAGGCACCCCTTTGCTCACCAAACCCCTCCTGGTCCATTAGTCGGAGTCTTCAACCCCTTGCTGGCACACCAAGGTTCAAGTCCTATCGGTAACATATTTAATTTTATTTCATTTATTAGTTCCCTTAGCTTGTTTAGTTATTATTTTTGGCCCTATTCCATTCCTTAGGCCGCGATCTTTGTATTTGGGCCGCCATTCTGGGCCTGTACCTTGGGCTTTATACGTACTATTTTGGGCCTAGCGCCCTGGGTAATAAAGCTATTTTTTGCCTACCATGCGTTCTATATTTCTATATCCAATTTATGGTGGACCCGGTCCCAATAAAACCATCATTGGTGCCGTCTGTGGGAATCACTACGATTAGCCCATGTTTATAGTCTCTATTAGTCTGAGCAACGTTCCGAGGTACGCCCAAATGGCTGATTCGCAAGATGAGCTACTCTACGAGGTAACACACTTAGCACATTGAGATGCTACCCTGGTGAGTACACTTTTACGCTTAGTTTAGTAAAGATTATGTTTATTTTCTCAAACTATGTGCTCCTATGTGCTATGCAAGCTTGGCATATGGCCACCTCAACTATTTCCAAGTATGTGCTCCTATGTGCTATGCATGCTGGCCCTACGGTCATTTGGATGATCGAATACCGGACTCACAGGGAGGGTAGGCAGTCCGTGTGCAATTGGCGGCTGGGGCATGTGGGTTATCGCAACCCATATGCGCGGACTTGTATGACAGGGTAGGCAGTCCGCGTGAATTTGGGTGGCTGGGGCATGTGGGTTATTGCAACCCATATGCGCAGACTTGCCGGGCTAGGCAGTCCGCATGCATTTTGGAAGTTGAGGCGTGTGGTTTATCGCAACCCACATGCGTGGACTTGCCGGACTAGGCAGTCCGCATGCAGTTTGGCAGCTGGGGCATGTGGGTCATCGCAACCCACATGCACGGACTTGCATGGCAGGGTAGGCAGTCCGCATGCATTTTGGTGGCTAGGGCATGTGGGTTATCGCAACCCACATGTGCGGACTTGCATGGCAGGGTAAGCAGTCCACGTGCATTCTGGTGGCTGGAGCATGTGGGTTATTGCTACCCACATACGCGGATTGCATGGCAGGGTAGGCAGTCCGCATGCATTTTGGTAGCTGGGGCGTGTGGTTTATCACAACCCACATGCGCGGATTTCCCTGACTAGGCATTTCGCATGAATTTTGGAGGCTGGGGCGTGTGGGTTATCGCAACCCACATGCGCGGACTTGCAGGACTAGGGATTAGGCAGTCCGCATGCAGTTTGGTGGCTGGGACATGTGGGTTATCGCAACCCACATGCGCGGACTTGCATGGCAGGGTAGGTAGTCCTAGAGTTGTCAATGCGAGCTGGCGGGGCGGGGCCCGTCAAAGTTCCCTTTTTGGCGGGGCGGGCTAAAAAGCCTGCCAAGAATATGGGCCTAGGTAGGGGCAGCCCATCCCGCACCTCCTTAGGCCCGTGGCCCCCCGCCAAGCCCACCTATTTTGGTGGCTGGGGCATGTGGGTTATCGCAACCCATATGCGCGGACTTGTATGACAGGGTAGGCAGTCCGCGTGTATTTGGGTGGCTGTGGCATGTGGGTTATCGCAACCCATATGCGCAGACTTGCCGGGCTAGGCAGTCCGCATGCATTTTGGAAGTTGGGGCGTGTGGTTTATTGCAACCCACATGCGTGGACTTGCCGGACAAGGCAGTCCGCATGCAGTTTGGCGGCTGGGGCATGTGGGCTATCGCAACCCACATGCGCGGACTTGCATGGCAGGGTAGGCAGTCCGCATGCATTTTGGTGGCTAGGGCATGAGGGTTATCGCAACCCACATGCTCGGACTTGCATGGCAGGGTAAGCAGTCCACGTGCATTCTGGTGGCTGGGACATGTGGGTTATCGCTACCCACATGCGCGGACTTGCATGGCAGGGTAGGCAGTCCGCATGCATTTTGGTAGCTAGGGCGTGTGGGTTATCGCAACCCACATGCGCGGATTTCCCGGACTAGGCAGTTCGCATGCATTTTGGAGGCTAGGCGTGTGGGTTATCGCAACCCACATGCGCGGACTTGCCGGACTAGGCAGTCCGCATGTAGTTTGGTGGCTGGGACATGTGGGTTATCGCAACCCACATGCGCGAACTTGCATGGCAGGGTAGGTAGTCCTAGAGTTGTCAATGCGAGCTGGCGGTGCGGGGCCCGCCAAAGTCCGCTTTTTGGCGGGGCGGGCTAAAAAGCCCGCCAAGAATATGGGCCTAGGTAGGGGCAGCCCGTCCCGCCTCCCCTTAGGCCCGCGGGCCCCCACCAAGCCCGCCTTTTTTTATTTTTTTTTATTTTTTTACATCATGTGTGATTGTGTGAATTGTGATGTGTCCCTTAAATCTAAACTCTAATGTGACTATGTTAATAACTTAATTGCTATCTACTTAAAACACTTATTCTAATTTCTAAGTAAATAACATAAATTAGTTCATCACATCATGACAAGTTGACAACAATGACACTAAATCACCAATACACCATACAGTCCAAAACATAAAAATTCAACATAACAGAGTAATAGAGTGTTAAAATTACAAAAGTACAAAGCATAAATACTTAACTACATAAGTTCATAAATTCATAAATCATAAGTCAATTACATCATTACAACATTCACATCTTCTACATCTTCATCTTTATTTTCATCATTGTCATCAACAAGATTAACAACATTTGAATCTTCAAAGGACAAATTTGATGTTGAACTTGAACTTTCTTCAGTATCTACTTAAAAATTCAACATAATAGAGAGTTAAATATTAAATTACAATACACCAAAATACCAACTACCTAAAATATAATCAAATATTTCATATTTTCATTATTTTGTAAACAAATATAATAACTTACCATTACCAATAGCATAGCCATGCAACCAATTTCTAGTGCAAATAAGTGCTTGCACTTTTTCAGGCAAAATACAACTCCTATACTTGGTGAGCACACGAGCACCAATAGAGAATGCCGACTCCGATGCAATAGTAGTAATTGGGATAGCCAAAATATCTCGTGCCATCAATGCAAGTGCAGGATATCTATGCATACGTTCTTTCCAATAATCCAAGATATTCAAATCCTCATAGTGTGCATATTCAAGTTTTGGCTTCTCCAAATAAATTTCCAATTCTAACTTTCCAACAATCTTAACAGTTTGACTATCATACTTTTTAATTGCCTACATTAGTTAGAACTTAAGAAATTAAAATTTAAAACATTAAATATGTTATCACCATCACAAATGCAGATATAGAAAATATATATAAATGGAAGTGTTAGAAACTTAGAACTTAAAATACTTACTTCAAATGCTCTTTTTCTTTGACTCTTACCTAAACTTTTACTTTGCATACTTGAAGATGCGACTTGAGAAAATCGTGGTTGGGAAAGAGGTGGAGTAATAATATCCGCATAACCACTAAAAAGCTTGTTCAACTTTGTCTTCAAAAGTGAAATCATTTCTTTAAGTTTAGTTGGATCACTCTGAACCTCCCCATATAAATGCTCCATTGTTACAAGCTTTATCCTTGGATCAAAAATAGCTCCAAATGCAAGCACTAGGCTATATTCACTCCAATATTTATCAAATTTGTCAAACATCTTTTTACACATTCACTTATCAAGACATCTTCGTTATCAATGTTTTCTTTCAACATACTTTCAATCTTCCAAACTTGCATAAAATATAGATTTGAGGTAGGATAGGAAGAACAGGAAATCAAATTTGTCACCTCATAAAATGGCTCAAGAAACTCACATATTTTCTCACCTCTTTTCCATTCTTCATTTGAAGGGCAAAATTTATACTGTCTACCATTCAATTGAAGATAAGCAAATGCCATTTTGTACTTAATAGCACTTTCCAACATTAAATATGTGGAGTTCCACCTAGTAACCACATCAAATCTTAAACCAATACTAGTATCAATGTTACCAACTGCACTTATATATTCTTCAAACTTCTTCATCCTACCCTCATAACCTTTCACATATTTGACAGACTCTGTAATTTTATGCAAAGCTGAATTAACCACTTTCAACCCCTCTTATACAATGAGATTTAATATATGGGCTGAACAACGAATGTGGAAAAACTCTCCATCACACAATAAACTATCATGCAAAGATAATTGCTCCTTTAAAATGTTTTGCATACTATCATTACTAGATGCATTATCTAATGTCAAAGAGAACACATTTCTTTCAATTCCCCAATCCTTCAAAAATTGAATATTTTTGCAAATAATTCACATCCTGTGTGTGGTGGGGGCATCTTAGCAAAGCAAAGTATCTTGCTATTCAATTTTCAATTCACATCAACAAAGTGCCCAGTTAAGCAAATATATCCCTCACTAGTGCATGCAGTTCATACATCATAAGTTAAACAAATTCTATTTTTGATATTTGCCAACACTTGTTCCAGCTTCTCTTTTTCTTGAAAATAGATCTTAGTAATGTTAGTCACAAGTGTGTTTCTAGAGATACAAGGCACATCGGGATTCAAATACTTCTGTCATTTTCTAATACCATCATATTCAACAAATGCAAATGGTAAATCATGTTTGATGACTGCAGAAGCTAACAACTCCCTAGCAATATTTGGATCTACTTTCCTAGATTCAAGTTTGCCTTCATGATTAACAAACATTTGCCCAACATCATGAAACTTTAACATCCTACATGTTTCTTTGTGTCTCTTTAATGAAGAAGTTCCATGTATTTTCCCCCAGCTTTAAATTCTTTTGAACAACCATTGCATTTTGCCCTTGAAATACCATTTTCACCAATTGGAAGCTTTGTAAAATAAGTCCACACATCAGAGGTAAGTTGTTTAGACTTACCGTTCTTTGTAGAACTATCCATTCCTGGCATTCCATCAACATCATCATCGGCAATGGTATGAGTAGTTTGGTTCGCATTAGTTTGGTTCAAAGACACAGAATCCATCACGAGCAATCTGAGCAGTACACTGTTTTTTTTAAACAAATCAGTACATTTTTTTTAAACAAATCAGTAGTTCATAACTTCATATATAGTAGACCAGTAGTTCATATAAATTAGTAAATTAAAATAAATATAAAATGGGGATTGTAAATCTGTAAATTAGTTCATATAAAACAGTACTTCAAATCTGTAAATTTGTAAATCCGTAAATCAATAGTTCATATTATCATATAATCATATGTACAGTTGTAATTTGTAAACTATAAAAATAAAATAAATTAAATGAAAGAAAAAGGAAAAAAAAAAAAGGGGAAATAAATTACCTGAAGGCTGGCTGCGTGGCTGGACTACTGGAGCCTGGAGCCTAGAGCCTGGAGTGGTGGACTGGTCGGCAGGTCGTCGCCTCGTCGGAGTGCGTCTGTGCGGGCGGACGGCGGCCGAGGGCTGAAGGCTGGCTGTGCGGAAGGCGGAGTGGCGGACGAGGAGTCGAGGATGAGTGCGTTTGTACGAAATTGCGGACTGGACGGAGTTCACGCTAGTTGCTAGGGCTTTGAGGATGAATGTTTCGTGTTTGAGCTTTTATTTTATTTAGGATTAGCGCCCCTTAGGCCTTACTCCTTAGTCTTAGCCCATTATGATTTAGGATTTAAAAAAAAAAAAATGAAGGCGGGCTGGCGGGGCGGGCAAAAAAACCCATTTTTAAAACGGGCTTAAAAAAGACGAGCCCACCCCGCCCTTTTGGCTGCTGGGGCATGTGGGTTATCGCAACCCACATGCGCGGACTTCCATGTCATGGTAGGCAATCCGCATGCATTTTGGTAGCTGGGGCATGTGGGTTATTGCAATCCACATGCGCGGACATGCATAGCAGGGTAGGCAGTCCACGTGCATTCTGGTGGCTGGGGCGTTTGGGTTATTGCAACCCACATGCGCGAACTTGCATGGCAGGGTAAGCAATTCGCGGGCATTTTTGTGGCATGTTGTATACAAGTTCCAGAGGGCGCTCATCCCACCAAGTGAAAGGTAATCCCTACCTCCAAAGGGGGTGAAGGCTATCGTTAAAGCATTAAAAACAAATAAATAAATAAATAAATAACAGGTACCGTATGGAAAAATCAACAGCACAGAACAAAGCAGCAAGGGAGAACAATGTAAAGCAGCAAAGACATCCAGTGAATATTCAAATAAAGCCAAGTACTAAGTAGCGAGGAAGATGTCCAGTACAAGAAGCATCCAAGAAGCACGACAATGGAGGAGTCACCTTGATCTCTCGACACTAGGTGATGAAGCAGGTAATGCGACATGCGGTGTGCGGCAGAGGCACGCCGTAATGGCATGGCGCATAGCAGTGTGGCGTGTGGCAGCAGCGTACGATGGTGGGGGAACGACAAGTATTGAGTTTGGGAAAGGGAGGAGGTGGTAGTATTGAATTATACTTCCTTCAAGCATCCAGATGCCTAAAGAAAGTGGGGGACTTGTGATGGCGATATGGGACCCCGGGGGGACCATTTTATTGGAAAAGTCGGCCCAACCGCCCAAATGAGGTGTCCATCTTTATGGGTGAGGTGTTGGCCCAACAAGAATAATAGAATTCTATCGGGCTAAGGTAAGAAGGAAGCTTGGAGCAAAATATTATTAGAGTTATTACTAAGGGGTACCGAACCAACAACCTCAAGTATAATAACACAAGTCCTAGACCACCAAGCCAATCAAGATTTTGTGTATTAAAGGGTAGGAAGCTCCACTTATGCATGGAAGTGCGCTGGAAGCAAAGAAGTGGGGGGGGGGCACGTGTGTGGTCCAAAATGAAGGCTTCCAGATGCCGTCCATTTGTCAACCATCCGTGAATCCCTCAACAGTATAAATAGGCACCATTCCCTCCCTTTTAAAGGCACCCATTGGCTCACCAAACCCCTCCTGGTCCATTGGTCTAAGTCTTCAACCCCCTGCTGGCACACCAAGGTTCGAGTCCTATTGGTCACATATTTAGTTTTATATAATTTATTAGTTTCCTTAGCTTGTTTAGTTATTATTTTGGGCCATATTCTATTCCTTGGGCGTGATCTTTGTATTTGGGCCGTCATTCTGGGCCTGTATCTCGGGCTTTGTACGTACCAGTTTGGGCCTAGCGCCCCGGGGTAATAAAGTATTCTTTACCTACCCCCATTCTATATTTCTATATCCAATTTATGGTGGACTCGGTCCCAATAAAACCATCATCAATATTAGTCATTGACGAAATGCATAACTTGAACCATTATTATGTGATTCTAAACGGTTCATGAACCACCAATTCTAGTTCATGAAGAACCGATTAACTAATTTTTATTATTTTTTTATTTTAATGTATAAATATAACTAATTATTTGTATTTTTTTTTGAAGAGAATTATTTGGATATTTAATTTAGAATAAAAGATTTAATTATGAATTACACAAGTAAAT
>NW_017619273.1:8709315-8801815 GCF_001879475.1 Ipomoea nil | reverse complement strand
GCAATCTGTTGGCATTCCGGTTACCATTTCAAATGGATGGTCATAGATTTCAACTCCGATGGTGGGGCTTAGATTCTTTGGGCAGAAAATGTTTCAAATAGTATAGAATATATACTACATTGTAAAGAATCATGAGTATTTCATTAAAAAAAAAAATAGAAGAAGAGAAGTACGGAATGTTTGAGTTTTCGAACCGAACTGATATCCAAATCCGAGCCGAAACTAAACCAAACTAAAATTTAAAAATGAACTATATCAAATTGTTCATGTCCCACCCTGAACTTTTCAAATATGGCAATTTCCCTTGATTTATTCCTACCTAAAAGTATCTTACAAAACAATAATTGAGTTTCGGTTCAGAGTTGGTGGGAAGGCAATTAAGTTAAAGAAGATCAATAATTAGTATCGCCATATATAAATTTTATAGACCATAATTCAAAAATCATTTATTGTGTTAGTGCTGTAAGTAACCAAATGATGGAGAAGTGATATGTGGGACAAGAGATTTCTTATCCTCATTCTTTTCAATGCACTTAATTATGCGTTTGAAGAATTAAGAATTAGATTAGGGGCAAAATACTTTGCCTAAAACTAATGATAAGAGAATTACAAATGGTAAGTGCAGTGTTTAGAGGAGTGATTAAAGTAATATAATTAAAGTTTCTTTAAAAAAACAGTGATATAATTAAAGTGGTTTATGTTTATCATTTTAATCGCATTATAAACACTCATTTAGTAATTTTGCGATTTATAAACACTCATTAAATATGAACAATCTGAACTATTCATTTGATTTAATAATTTGACGGTCATTTTTTCTACCCAATATTTATAATTAAATAAATATTTGAAAGTATATAAATGCAAGATTATATATGAGAAGTTCAACATAAGTAATTTAATGTCTAATTTGTTTATTTAAATATATGATTCATAGTATATGAATATAATGTAATATAGGAGATTCATTATAATTGTTACTAAACTTTTGTTTAATAGTAACCAAGTATTTTTGTTGCAAAGGGTTCTAATATATTTAATGAATGCACATATATACAAGATCAATGAATGAATCAACGATACCAATCCTTTAGGTGTTTTACTCCGTGTTCATTTAGTTCAACCATTATTGTTGAATAAATTATTATGGATAAAGAAATTCCTAATTTAAGGAATTTAGATGTAGTAAATATTTAAAATTTTTAATTATAATGTAACCCAAAGATATTGGACGATTGGTAAATATGAAGTAACCCAAAGATCAAAATGCTAAAGAAAGTGTTTTGGTTATTTAACAGTTTGAAACAACAATTTGTTCCAAACCACTGAAAATACAAACATTGAAATTTACAATATTTTCACTTAACGTTTTTGAGAATGATTTTCCCAAAACACATCTATATTTTAAAAAAAATTATTATTAAAATAATAATAATAATAATAATAATAATAATAATAATAATAATAATAATATTATTATTATTATTATTATTATTATTATTATTATTATTATTATTATCATTATTATAATACTACCCTTAGGTCATTTAAATGTTAATTTAAACAGCTAATTTTTTCAAATATCTTTTTACCAACCGTTGATATAATCCGCTGATTGTCAAACAAGGACATTACGAGGTAGTTTCTCACTTCAATTTGTTGTGTGATTTGATCAATACTTTCTTTGTCAACAAATCCCTCAAGTAGTTAATATAATTGGCTTTATTAATTTAAATTTTTTAAATTTTTTCACGGTATTAATAAAATACTTGGTAAATAAATATATAACATTTTTTTGTATTATAACTTTGATATTTAATTAAAAAACAGTGCACAAAAAAGATAATAGACAATGTAGTGAATATAATCAATTGGTGAATTTGAATGTAAATAATTTTTACATACATTGGAGAAAAATAAAGACAATATAACTAATGAAATTATTTCTCTTAATTAATTTATTGATAATGAATAATTTTTTTTTAATAAAGATATTGTAGGGACAATGTAGCGAATATAATCAATTGATGAATTTGAATGTAAAGAATTTTTATATTGGAGAATGGAGTTGGAAAGGCTTTGAAAGAATCATTGTCCCACATTGAATTGGAGGGTTGTAATCTTTCTATTATCTCATTTCAATTTCATTCTTTGCTTCAATTCAATTTGCTATCATGAGTGGCTAGGCAATTCTTGGGATTGAATTGTGAATTCCATCATTGCAATATGCTAGTGTGGTATTGAATTGTTGATTTGGATTTTTTTGGCAACGAATAGCCCGCCGCGTGGCAAAACCCCTGAGATCAAACAAAAAGGCCAGCTTTGCCCGAGTAGGCAAAGCATGCAGAGAGGTAAAAATTCTCGATGAGTTACAATTTAGACTAGTTGTTGCAAGAGCGTCAGCTACACGATTAGCTTCCCTGTAAATATGTCTAATATTCGAACCCCAAAGGGCTAGCGCGGATCGGATGTAAGAGATGGCAGCCTTTAATTTCTATGGAACCATCGCTTCGCGCGAAGAGACCAACGTGGCTAGAGCGAGAGAGTCAACTTCTACCGTATAAGGAATCCAAATCAACAATTCAATACCACACTAGCATATTGCAATGATGGAATTCACAATTCAATCCCTAGAATTGCCTAGCCACTCATGATAGCAGATTGAATTGAAGCAAAGAATGAAATTGAAATGAGATAATAGAAAGATTACAACACTCCAAATTCAAAATTGAATCCAATCTACAAAAGTAATCCAAAAGCCTCAAGGTTTGAGAGTGTTGTCAAGACTCCTTCAACCTAGATTCTTCTTGAATGTAAAGTGTTCTTGAGATAGCTAGAGAGCTAAAAATGAAATGTAAATGATACACAAAATGATCCAACCACCTAACACTCTAATTTTCTCATCTTTATATCAAATTCTCCTGGGCTTCTTCACATAAAATTCTCGCCACACCCGCCACGACCGTGCCATGATCGTGATCGGGGTTCTGCTGCATTTCTCCATTTGCAGTCTAACTTGGTTCCTCCAATTCAAGCCCATATGACATCCTTTAGACTCAAGAATCCTTCAAAACACTAAAATGTACATATTATAGGGCTTTGCAACACATTATCACATTTCAAAGCATTTTCCACATAAATCACCCACAAAGGACTCCATATAAGCATAAAACAATCCCGAAATGACCCTTAAAAGTAAGCATCTTTGGCACTTATCAGATTTTCAAAGTCTGTCAATACAGATGTGCCTAAATGTTGTCGTTCCCCCGAAAGACAACAACCTTGCAAGCATGTGTTAGAAATAATTATTTTCTAACAATGATTTATATAATAAAGGTTGTGATTCCATAAGGTACTCACGTTGATGATTAGTGATGTGTAAAGGCGGAATTACTGGGTGAAATTCCCTCCCTCTCATTCTGTTAAAATTTAAGTTTATAAGGGTTAAAAGATGTATAATGGATAAGTTTATGGGTTTCACAATCCTAAAGAGATTTCTATTCCTAAAGGAGGTCACATTCCTAAAAGGATTTCTATTCCTAATGGAGGTTCCCCATTCCTCTTGAAAGAGAGTTTCTCATCACATCTATAAATACCCAGGAAAACTCTAGGGATTAAAACGTTTTCAAATCTCTAAGTTTTCTAGTCTCCGTATCATCAGGAGGTGAATAAGGTATACGGATCAGAGAGGTGAAGCATTATATTCTTGATTCATTCAATTTAGAGATTACATCTTCAATGGAACCAAGTAAGTCCTATCTTTCCTATTTAATTAAAAGTCCATGATCATGAACATTGTTTAGTTGATTGATTTGATTTACATGCCATCATTGTTAATTGTGCTTCCACATTTAAGTTATAGCGCATAAAAGATTATTTAACATTTGGTATCAGAGCCTGCTTGTAAATTGATTTATCACTAAAATTAGGGTTCATGATATTTGGAGATTTTTAATTATATGGTTTGATTTTATTCTGAGTTGATTACGGGTTAATCGCTTTGATTGTTGACGTACGTACTGTTATATATATTTATAATTATAATAATTGTGGGATTGAAGATTGTCTCTGTCGAATGGTTTGTGTTCGTTGATGATGGAGCTATTGTATGGATGTGTACATAGCTTAATTATGGGTTTCTCGTTTTTTGGGATAGTGCGTATGACTTAATTAATATCCTCAATTTGGTGTCCTTCGTCCAACATCAAAATATATGCTCAAGTGTTTGTACTGTTCGTATAAAACAAATTGATTCGCATGTTTCTGTTTATGAATGTGCATACTGTTCTCTTGGAATCAAGCATCAGATGTATGTATATCATGTAATGTATATATTTTTGGAATTAAATCATATGGAATCAAGAAATATATATATGTTAGTTGTACTGTGTTCGTACGGTATATGATTCACATGTTATATGGTTTGTCTCTATCAAATCAGGAATTATATGTGATAAGAGAACGACATATAAATTAAGGTTTATTTTGTTTGGGCCAATTAAATTGAGCGTATTTGGTTTATTTAAAGTATTATGGACTCACTTTAAATTTTAGGCTCATTCAATTTGTGTTTATATTTGAGTCTATTTGATTTATTTAAAGTATTATGGATTTGCTTTAAATTCTAGGCTCATTTAATTTGGGTTTATATTTGAGCTGTTTGGTTTATTTAAGGCATTAAGGACTTGCTTTAAATTATAGGCTCATTTGGGATCAATTGTGGTTGGAGGTTATATACACTATTAGTTTATATATATGTTTATAAATGAATTATTAGCATAAAGCGAGTGTGTTGCCAAAGCGGCCCACTCAAGGTAATAGCTAATAATCATTATTTATGTTTATGTTTACAGCATATATATAAATCAAGGTTTACTTACATAAATGAGTTATTAGCATAAGGCGAGTGCGTTAGTCGCCAAAGCGGCCCACTCATGGTAATAGCTAAATGATCATTTATGTTTATGTTTGCAACATAAATTAAAGTTTATTCACATAAATAAATTATTAGCATAAGGCGAGTGTGTTAGTCACCAAAGTAGCCCACTCAAGGAAATAGCTAAATGATTATTTATGTTTACAAATGTTTATCGTACACAAGTATTTTGCATCGTTGAATGACACTAAAGGATTGATAAACATTTGTGATCATTAACACATGGTTCTAGCGGTTGCCCAAAGGTAGATCAGACATGTGATTAATGACAATTTAGGAGATTATGATTCTTGTTTTGTTAATATGTAGTGCATGTCCAAAGATGGCCTATATATTAAATTGAAACTTGATGAATAGTCTCATTCAAGTATGTGTGAATGATGCATGTCGGTAAATTGACATTGTATTTAAATTTGACCCAAAGGCGGATTTAAATGCAAACTTAAGGTCTATAAATTATAGTCTGAATAAAGGTTTGTTACTCAAAGCAATTGATATGTGAGATAAATGTTTGCAGTGAACACTATTGTATCACGCTATAACGGTGACAGTTCTGATGTCAGTGATAGTGGCAGTAAGTCTAAAAGTAGTAAAGAAGGGCAAGCATCCTATGAAGGGGCAAGGTGATGTTCAGAAAGTGCATAAATGCTATTCTGTAACAAACCTGGACACAAGAAGGCTGAATGCCTGAAGAGGAAAGCTTGGATGGAAATAAAAGTATACATTCAGTTTCAGTATGCTTTGAATCCAATCTTGTTAAGGTTCCTTCTAATACTTGGTGGTTAGACACTGGTGCTACAACACATGTTTATAATATTAAGCAAGATTTTTGATTTTTGATGTTTCAACCTCATAGGAAAAATGAAAAGTGTCTTTTCATGGGAAACATGATGAAAGCTAGAATTGAAGGTATTGGAACTTACAGAATTAAGCTGGATACAGGTTTTTGCCTTGATCTTGAGAATTGTTTGTATGTTCCAAAATTGTTCTAGAAATCTTGTTTCAACAGCTAGGTTGGAAACATTGGGGTTTTACTTTAAGATTGTAGACAAATGTTCGTATCAACAAAAATCTTTATGTTTCTGGTGTTTTGTTGGATACACTATACTGTTTCAATCTTAATGATGACTTTGTTAATTCCTTGTTTAATGTGATGTTTGTGTTAAAAGGAGTGCACTAAAAGAATCTTCAGCTGACTTGTGGCATAAAAGGCTTAGTCATATATCCAAATAAAGGATATTGAGACTTATTAAAGTTGGAATTTTGTCTCAATTGGATTTTACTGACTGGAATGGTGCATATGTCGATTGCATAAAGGTAAAGCAAGTCAGACATGTATCAGTACACTCAGCCACAAGAAGCTCATGATTACTTGATTTAATACATACAGATATCTGTGGTCTTTTTTGATGTTCCGTCTTGGGGCGGTGATAAATACTTTATTACCTTTATTGATGATCATTCTGGGTACTGTTACATCTATTTATTGCGTGAAAGATCTCAGTCTGTAGATGTCCTAGAGACATTCATATTTGAAGTTGAGAGTCAGTTAAATAGAAAGGCAAAGACAATTAGATCATATAAAGGTGATGAGTACTATGGGAAAACATCAAAAGTTGGGCAAATTCCCGACCCATTTAAAGAAATTCCTCGAATCTAAGGGCATTTGTGCATAATACACAATGCTAGGCATGCCACATCAAAATGGTGTGGAAGAAAGGTGAAATCGTACTCTAAGGGATATGGTTAGGAGTAAGGTCAATAATTGTACATTGCTTGTTTCATTGTGGATATATGCATTAAAGACAACAGCATACTTACTCAATAGGGTTCCTAGTAAGGTTGTTTTTTTAAAAAAACACCTTATGAACTATGGACAAGAAGGAAACCTAGTTTGAGGCATCTTCACATTTAGGGCTGTCAAGCTGGAGTGATGATATATAATCCACATGAAAAATTGGAATCCAGAACCATTAGTGGTTATTTCATTGGATATCCAGAAAGGTCTAAAGGGTACATGTTTATTGTCCTAATCATAAGTACGATGATTGTTGAGTCTGGTGATGCTCGCTTCATTTAAAATGGCGAAGTCAGTGGGAGTGTGGGAGCTCGTAATGTTGAGATTAAGGAGTCATTGATGGTTCCAGATTCATCAAGTGATCCTTTTTTTCCTGTTGTTGTTCCTATTGCTGCAATGCAGTGTAGCCTTATGGAAATACTTTGGAACAACAGCAACTAGATGCTCAAATTCCACATGAGGAAGCTATTGTAAATGAAGATGAGGTTGAAACTCAAGATGATGATCAAGTGAAATCTCAGCAGGAAGTGGCATTAAGGAGATCTACTAGATAGAAAAGATCAGTCATTCCTAATGACTATATTGTTTATGCACTTGAGCATGAAAGTGACTTGAGCATTGATAATTATCTAGTCTCATTTAACCAAGCCATACAGGATAATAATTCTCCTTGAGAATTATTTTGGTTTTGGTGGCTCATTCTGTTCTTGAGCTTCACCAAATGGTTGTTAAAAATTGCCTTTCTGAATGGTAAATTAAAAGAGGAAATATACATGGATTAGCCGCAAGGCTTCATGGCCACAGGAAAGGAAAATCTGGTATGTAGATTGAAGATGCCGATCTATGGATTAAAACATGCTTCTAGACAATGGTACTTGAAATTGTCATTTGGTTTTGTAGAGATCACTGTTGATCGGTGTATCCACATAAAGGTTTAATGGAAGCAAGTTTGTAATCCTAGTATTACATGTTGAAGACATTCTTCTTGCTGCTAATAATAAAAGGGATGTTGCGTGATGTTAAGGAATATCTTTCTAAGAACTTTGAAATGAAAGATATGGGTGAGACTTCATATGTGATTGGAATAAGAAATATTCCGTAATAGATCACATGGGATTTTAGGTTCATCCTACAAGACTCACATTAACAAAGTTTTAGAAAGATATAAACTGGAAATCTGCAAAGAGGGTCATGTGATACTTACAAGGCACTAAGGACCACATGCTCACTATAAAAGAAACAAATAACCTGGAGGTTATAAGTTATTCGGATTCAGACTATGTCGGATGTTTGGATACCCAAAAAATCCACATTCGAATATATTTTCCACTTGCTCATGGAGCAATATCTTGGATGAGTGTGAAGGAGCCTGTCATTGCTACTTCCACTATAAAGGCAGAATTTGTAGCATGTTTTGAGGCTACAATTCAATCATCATGGCTGCGTAATTTCATTTATGGTTTGGGCATTGTCGACACTATAGCCAAACCATTGAGGATTCATTGTGATAATACGGCAGCTATGTTCTTCTGAAAGAACGACAGATATACTAGTGGTGCCAAGCACATGGATTTGAAATTTCTGTCTGTTAAGGAGAAGGTACAAAATCAAAAGAGTATCAATAGTGCACATTGGCACCGATCTTATGATCACGGATCCGTTGACTAAGGGATTGGCGCCCATGACCTTCATTGGCCATGTTGGAAGGATGGGCATACTGGTAAAGTCCTTGAATAACGGTTAACTCTGCCATACATGTATGGATTTATGTTTGATAGCACATCAGGTTGATGATACTCTTAGATATCTATTCAGGTTTTGATTTTGTTATGGTTGATGTTGATCACTTATTTATGCCTAATTCAGAAGTACAGTGATAACAATGGTCTTGTTTAAGATATAAGGAATAAGGTACTTTCGGATTTTACCTTATTATTGTGGTTCGAATTCTTATTAACTGTGATACATGGAAGGGAGCGGGACGCTATGTCAGGCCTGTAACCACCATGATTTGGTTAATAAAGTTCGATAAGGTGGTGACTATTACATTTTCATATTAAGTGAGCTCAAATTAAGGATTGAAAATTGTAAAGTCACGCATATATGAATCAAGTGGGAGATTGTTAGAAATAATTTATTCCTAACGTTGATTCATATAATTAAGGTGTCATGCTCATATGAATCAGTGGGAGACTGTTAGAAATAATTATTTCCTAACAATGATTTATATAATAAAGGTTGTAATTCCATAAGGTACTCACGTTGATGATTAGTGATGTGTAAATGCGGAATTACTGGTGAAATTCTCTGCCTCTCATTCTGTTAAAATTTAAGTTTATAAGGGTTAAAAGATGTATAATGGATAAGGTTATGGGTTTCACAATCCTAAAGGGATTTCTATTCCTAAAGGAGGTCACATTCCTAAAAGGATTTCTATTCCTAAAGGAGGTTCCCCATTCCTCTTGAAAGAGGGTTTCTCATCACATCTATAAATACCCATGAAAACTCTAGGGATTAAAACGTTTTCAAATCTCTAAGTTTTCTAGTCTCCGTATCATCAGGAGGTGAATAAGGTATACGGATCAGAGAGGTGAAGCATTATATTCTTGATTCATTCAATTTAGAGACTACATCTTCAATGGAACCAAGTAAGTCCTATCTTTCCTATTTAATTAAAAGTCCATGATCATGAACATTGTTTAGTTGATTGATTTGATTTACATGCGATCATTGTTAATTGTGCTTCCGCATTTAAGTTATAGTGCATAAAGAATTATTTAACAGCATGCACATACCAATTTTGTCAACATATTTCTTAAAAGTGGATGTAGGCAAGGACTTAATGAATAAATATGTCAGATTATCACTAGAGAGAAAAATCTATATAATAAAATTAAATTAAATGGAAAATAATAGAAGTTAATTTCAAAAAAACGAATCTATACTATATATAAAAACAAAATCCTGAAATTTTAACTTCCCGCCCAATTCCTAAGAAATCTCTCTTCCTAATAAAATATATTGATTTCTACAATAATTCTGGGTTAAAATTTTATTGTAATATTATAAAATTGTGTAATACTATTCCTATTCTAATCTATATCTATTTTATATATCAGTGTTGCAAAAATCGTGTCGCTGGCCGCAGCGAGGAAGGCCGGAATCGGCCTCCTCAGCTGCTTCGCCGGCTGAACCGGCCTTTAATTTTTTATTTATTTTTTTTAAAGTTGTAAAGTGTCAAAAGTTCGGCAAGGCATAACTTTTGACTCCGTTGTCCGTTTTGGACAAATGTTTTTTTGAAATCTCGTATTTTTTCGACATCTATCCACCGCAAACTGCCGTAGGCGGTTTGGCCCACCAATTTCTAAAAAAAAATTACTTTATTAAAGAATTTCTAAGAAAAAACTATGAGAACCTTATGTTTTATTAATGAATTTTTAAAGTTTTTAATTAAACAATTGTCCCGTGCATTATTTAATAATCTTTCTTTATAATTGGTCAAATTATTTAATTATGGTAAATTTGGGAATAATTAATGATGGTAATAGAAATCCTAGAAGAATATAGAATTGAACAATATTTAATTATTGTTATATTATTATTGTGACTCACGGAATACAAGAGTTAATGCCATTTTTGTTCCTACACTTATTGGGGCAATGACACTTTTCATCCTCCATAATAAAAATTGCCACTTAGTAGCCACTGTTATTGATCGTTGGACAGTTTTGATTCTCCGTCAATGACGTCGTTTGTTGACCGTGAATTAAAAGGGTTTTTTTTTTTTGTCTTTTTATGTTCTAATCCTTGTATTTCTCCATCCATTGGTCACTGCTACATCCATTTCTTCAAACTGAGGTTATCCGCTTCAGTCCTTTCTAACATTAAGAAACCATCTTCACCCAACTAACAATCACGAATTTTACATTTGACATCAATCTCAAGATAATGGAAACAAGTGCAGTTGGAATAGAAAGGGCGTTAGTCCATGCCTATGGAAATTTTGTCGAGCATACAACATAACTAGCAAAGTCAGGAATATCACCCAACCCCTCCCTTAACCTTTCTGCATCAACTATAATAGGTATGCCCCTACTCTTTGCCTCTTGCACTACAATCAAAGCAGTCTCATGCAGCCTTCCATCTAAGTAGACAATATTTACTCCAAGCGCAGAAGACAATTTTGATTTGGGTATGTAGACCCTCAGATATCATGGGTGGATATCCTGGAGTGAAAATGCATGCGCGAGTTTTTTTTTTTTTTTTTGGTTGTCAACAATGACATATGTGAATGGTGAGTTTCCTCCTTTGGACACCACCATAAAAGATGTATCAACACCATCCCTTTCAAGCTCATCAAGTATTCTTTTGTCATGCGAGTCATCAGCAACCTTAGATATGATCCTTGGATTAAGACCAAGACGAATTTTATCATCCGGGTTTTATCAAAGCATTACCAGTATTACCACCTCCTTGAACCTCAAAGCTGGTGTTCCGAATTTTATCATCCGGGTTGGGGAATGAAGCTACAGCAGCCAGGAAGTCAACACTGGCCATTCCAACACCTCAGACAATGCGATTTTTGGGGAGCGGCGGATTCCACAATTTCAGCTTGAAACTTCAATGAATTTCAGGTAGAATAACAGAGTTTTTGAGGTTGTGCACCAAGTAGTTGTGGTCAGAGAGAGATGGGAAGGATATTTGTGGTCAATATGGAAGGGAGGACTTACAGGTGCAAATTCTACATCACGCCATCTACAACTACAACTGCTATTTACCATAGGAGGGTTCGCCGACCTGTTGCCCTCTCTGCTTCGCCGGAACCAAAAACCACCGGTGAAGGCCCCAACCTCGCCGAATCTGTTGCTGCACCGCCAGATCTGCCTTACTGGTCCGTCGCCGGAAGGAGTTACTGCCTCGTATGCTCGCCGCCGTACCCACAACTTGCCAGAGAAGAACCTCGCTGCTACTCACTACCGACGGTTACTACTTAGCCGCCAAGTGTCGCCATCTCGCCTCACAGGAGTCACAGCAGCGCTGGTCTAAACAATATTAGAAGAATAAGACATAAAAAGACAGAAAAGCCCTTCTAATTCACGGTCAACAAACGACTTCATTGACGGAGGATCAAAACTGTCCAACGACCAATAACAGTGTCTACTAAGTGGCAATTTTTATTATGGAGGATGAAAAGTGTCATTGCCTCAATAAGTCTATGACCAAAAATGGCATTAACTCCGAAATACAATACAAGAATATTTAATTATGATTATATTATTATTGTGTCTCACGACCATTATATACTAACAGTACTTGAAAAGAAACTAATAATAATAATAATAATAATAATAATAATAATAATAATAATAATAATAATAATATAATAATAATAATAATAATAATAATATAAGTGGTAATAATAATATCTAAAAGTAATTAAGTGTTAATAATAATAGTAAGAATATTAACGTAAGAGTTGTAACATATAATAAATTGTAATAATTAATAACTATAGTCTAGGATTAAATTTGAAATTGTCAGGAAAGATAAACGACCTCTGGTGAAATTAACTCTTAAATAATTATATATCGATTTAAATATTCTTAATATATTACAACAATTCCATTCCGTGCATCGCACGGGTGAAAATACTAGTTAGAATTAACACAATTCTAAAATAGTACACCTCAAAAGTTTGTGACTAAGAAATATATACTTTGCTTTAATGAGCACCAAAAAGGTGTTAAACCTCAAGCACCACTATAAGGTGCTTAATCATGAACATAATTTAATTTCTATGCTTTTCAATCTCAAATGGTTTACTTTGAGAACTAATATATAATTTCTCATTTGTGTAACACAAACTTGATTATTCTCATATATGACATTAGGGGTAATTCATAGTATAATCAGTTTGGAACATAGCATAATGGGGACCAAACAAAATAGCCAATGCCCAAGTAACCTATCAAAACTATATATTGCTTTCTTGCATAAATAGCCAAGGTTCGTCGACCACCGAATGGTGGGAAGACGAGTCAACCATGTACTGAGAAGTGGGAAGGTCCGTCGACCACCAAGTGGTGGGAAGACGAGTCGACCGCTGAGAGGTGGGGAGATCTGTCGACCACCGAGTGGTGGGAAGACGAGTCGACAATTGAGAGGTGAGAAAGTCCGTCGACCACCGAGTGGTGGAAAGACGAGTCGACCACCGAGTGGTGGAAAAACGAGTCGACCACTGAGAGGTGAGAAGGTTCGATCCGTCGACTACCGAGTAGTGAGAAGACGAGTCGACCACTGAGTGGTGGGAAGGTCCGTTGACAACCGAGTGGTGGGAAGGTTGGTCGACTATTGAGAGGTAGGAAGACGAGTCGACCACCGAGTAGTACAGTTCAATGACATCGCACTCTACCTGGCAACCAAGCAGTAAAGTGAATATATCTTCACAAGGGAAGGTTCAAAGGGTAATACATACCTATCTTATGCAGGAATGGTACGTTGAACACTATTGTGTCATTTTTCTAGTCTTGGAAATCAATTTTTGTTCATATGGAGGATTGTTGAAAAATTAGCTTAAAATGACATTTAAAATGGCCATTTTGTTGTATAAATTTTAGTGGGGTCCACTTCTGATTTGAATTGGGTTAAAATGAATTCGGGTTGATCTCCTAAATAAGAGGTTTAATTTGATATATTATACGCACAAAATGTATTATGCGTCAATAAGAAACTAATTCTCATAGGCCATAGCGTACCATTTGAGTTAAGAAAATAGAGTTTGAAAGGTTTTGTATGAGCTTTTGTCCACATTAAAAAAAAAAAGATTTAAATTTACACTAGTATATATAAATATATAGCATAAAAGGCTCTTTTTCGCCCAATCCTATTATTTTAATTGATTTTATCAAACTCTTTCATGTCAAACTAAAACAGTACAAAGAAAGCAAACGAAGAAAACAAGGCCATACACCGGATCCCAGCATGCATTAGTAAGAGATGGCCCCTTTTCTCCCATTTCTAAAATCGTATCAGATAAAGTGACAAAACGTGAAATCTGATCTCCCTTCATCAGCTCCACAGACCTTCCCCATGGCCGTATATGACAATATAATGGGGGAGAGATTTGAGGGGTTCTCTCTCAACCATCCTTTCTCTCTTCAAACTATTACCTTTTAAAAAATATATATGATATTATCTTTTATACGTTCGTTGAATTGAAATATATCCCCTCATTTTGTTTACTGTGGATCTATGATATTGATTCAAAAATTATATTATTAATAGTCTAATTTTTTATGGCGACAAGAAAATCCACGACCATTATATAAAAGTGTGCATTAGGTAAATCCAGGGACGGAGTCAGAAATTCGGTTGAGGGGGAGGGGGCGGGGGGCGAAACAGTACAGACGGATTCAGAAAATTTTTCCGGTAAAGGCGAAACATTAAAACAAAAGAGATAATTTTAAAATAAATAAATAAATTACCTAAGAAATATAATTGTAAATATTGTTGGATATGGACGAAAAATAAAACACATCAAAACTTTATAAAAATATTCATAACAAAATATGAAACATAATTAATTTGATAAAATAATTTGAATAGAAAACACATTATAAATTACACATCTTATTATTAATATAAAAGAATGTTATATATATGTGTGTGTGTATTAAATATTAAAAAAGAAGTCATAGGGGAATGAGTAAAAAGAATTGTAAAACTATGTTGATACCAAGTTTTGAACACTTGAGCTCACTATTATCAAATATGTGCTCTACCACCTAATCTAACTCACTTCTTATTAACATTGTATAGTTTTTTTTTTTTTTTTATACTAATACTAAAACCTGTACTATATATACATATATACATACAAAGACTATATATGGGGTGGGGGTGGGGTGAGGGGGGGCAGCTGCCCCCCCTTTGCCTCCGTCCCTGAGTAAATCCCGTTCCTATGTAATAATTTATAAACCACAATGAAGAGATTAATCGCACTAAAAATTGGTAGTCTATTTTAATAAATTGTGTTTTTCGTCCATAAGTTATAGGGTAATTAACTAAGTATTGTAGGAATATAATTGTCCCTACTTATTGGTCGTACTCACTTCTTGACATTACAAATTTCATCTTTTTTTTTTTTAACAGGTCGTGTTCACGTCTCGTCCCTAAGTTATAACTAACGTTGCAAATTTCGTTCTTAATATTTTGTTAAAAAAAAAGACTAAATTTACATTGTCAGTTATTGCTTAAGGATGAGAAGTGTGCACAACCAACTACTAGAGATGAATCTTATATATAATTACCTTATAACTTAATGACGAAAAGTGCCCTAATTTTCCCTTGATTATAATATAATACATATATACATACATTTTTTTTTAAACTACAGATGCTCTAATATATTATATTATTGGAGATTATATAGTAATGGGTCTTAAGATTTCAGACATGTTTATTGAATTTTGAATAATATTTTGGTGTCCAGTTTAAAATAATATTTTAGATTTAGAAATGTTTATTAATTTTATTATATTAATCAAAAAGATTGGTTATCTGGTACTTAATTAGTAGGTTGCTTGAATTTTAATATATAACTGAAGAGTTAAAAAGTTTTCCCTTATGAGAGTATGCAGAAGTCTTAAGGAAAATTAGACCATCTTCCCAAAAGAGCAAATCTCTTGAAGAGTTAGGAAAATAAAACTCAGAAAAACTTCCCGAAAGATTTTTTTATGTCAAGTTAATATCACCTTTATTGTCTTTTTCTTGAGCTTTAGTTTGCAGTATAAGTTCAAGAAAAAAAATTTAAAGACAACTTTCAATTTTTTGCTCTTGTCAGATTATCTCCTTACAATACAAGAAATTGGTTAGTTTCATGTACTTCACAAGTTTTATCTCAGATCTAGATTGCTCATATAATAAATGATTAAAAACTTTAAAAAGTGGGTATCATACACACTTGAAATTATTAATTCTTGTTTTTCCTGCATTTTGCCCATCTCAAAAACAAGATTTTCCCTAACACCTTAAATTAAAATGACCTCTTTTCATCTAATTTTTAATGTGCTAAAAGATCTTCATATCAAATGTCTCCATTTCAATCATCATTTTTGTTAAATATATCACAAATAACAATTATTTTTATAAAATTAAAATGTTTTGATATGATGATCTATTCATTTTTTTTAAAAAAACAATATCTTTGAGTTTTTAGCCTCAATTGAGTAAAATAACTTGTGTAATAAATTCAAATTTCACAACTACACTATCGACAAAATAGCTAGCTATAAAGTTGTCCACACGAACTTAACTCACTGATTTTATAGCTTGGCCTGGCAATATTTGAGGAAAAAAAAGGTTAATGTTTGAAATTCGACAGCTGCAATAATGTAGAAATTATGCTCAAAATGTGCAAATTACTTATGTGCACTGACATATAGCCTTATGTCTGAGATATTGAATTACTGTGATTGTGTTTGAGAATTTAACTTTTTGGAGAAAGAATATATTGATGATAACTATAAAGTTCGAATCACATTTATTATGTTTTCAAAAGTAATTTAATATGTGATGGGAGATATTTCTAAAAGGCAACATCACTTTCACATTATCTTTTTAATGTGATAAGATGAAAGTGAATGTACAATTTTTTTTAAAAGGCATTACAAACATTTTTATGATGTCATATCAAGAAAAGTGATGACTGAAAGTTGTCATTTTTATTGTTTAAATTCTTTTTATGGTACTCACTAATAAAAATTACTCATTTTAACAGTGAGTCTCATCAATGTAATTTTAACCGTGTATATCAGTATATGTATAAAAAATTTGTTCATAGACAAAGAAGATCTGACGAGAACTATAGAGAGAAATGCTTTCTATGTTATCCTTACTCCAACCCTTTTTAAAACTTGATTTTCGAAGTAGTCCGTTTGGTGGCCACCAAGAAAGATGACCATGAGGTAATTAAGGGTGGTTTTATTATTTATTTATTTGTTTGTTTGTTTATTTATTGCATTCCTCTCTTATTAGACACAGTTTTATCTTTTGTGGGTAATACCCTCTTTTGTTTTTTTTGTTTTGTTTTGTTTTGTTTTTTTTTTTTTTTTTGTTTTTTCTTTCCTTTGGGTTGTCTTAATGGCTTGTTTGTTTTAGGCAAAAATTTATTAAGAAAAGTGGTTTCAACTTTCAATAGTGGATATTGAGTAAAACTAGCAATCAACTTCTTGAGTGAGTTAGGTTTTACATGGTGGTAAAGATCGGTGACAATGGTGGACTGTAATTTCTTGGAGAAAGTTATTTCTAGATGAGCCATTATATTGCATGACAAATTTGATCTAAAGGTAAACTTAGGTAAATTATATGGTGGGTTAGGGTTTATATGGCAAATAAATAACTAATAAATGTTTATTTTTAACATAATGAAATTAAAGTTCTTTTTAAATGTAATATAATTTCATTTGGTATACTAAAGACAAACTTATTGTACACTAAAAATGATACAACATATTTACTAAAAGCAGAACTACGTAACATACATTCTTGCGAGAATGTTAGCCCAGACAGACTATCACTGGAGTGACCTATGTGGACCTCTTGATTGTGTTGCGCAAGCATTGATGGAAGACCGTTAGGAGCGGCCAGGCCACGTAGAGTTATTGACGGGTACTAACTTCTTGACACATGGGTTTCCTATCCTTGATTTAAAAAATGAATCTTTAAAATGAACTTAAAGTACACTAAAAATAGTTTATTTTTTTAGTATGGTAAATTCTAACATGTACGTTAGTCATATACCTTTCAATGTGGAACATGATCCACGATATATATAATGATTGACAAGCATAGTGATGGGTCACAACATCATATAGTAGCTCAGAATGATGGCAACAAAGGAATTGAAGATTGTCAATTAGGATTTCTATATAGAGTTCTATTACAAATACTCCAAAATCTTACTTCCTCAAATTTACTCCATAATGTGGCGGCACTGATAGGCTATTTTCTTCATGTAGGCCTCTTATTGGAGAAGAAACAAGAAGGGCAAACTGGACAAGCCAACACTTAAGCAAGGGTAGTCTTGAACTTTCACCAAAACGGTTATAACCACTATTACCGCCACTTTACTTTCTGAGAGCTAACACTGTATATATACTGGCCTTCACCATCTTTGTAAAGCTGATAAAACAGTTTCCCTTTATTCTTCTCTATGCATCAATTCGTACAGAGCTTTCCCTCCTAAAATCTTATATGGTATCAGAGCTCTGGTATGGCAGTTATGCCGTCGCGCTTACCGGCTCCAGTGAATCCAGTCAAGGAGTTCATCCGGCATCTCCGATCAACCAGAACGTGACACAAGGACCTTCCGAAGCTAATCAACAGAGAAGTTATGTTCCACAGAGGAACATGGACGATCTGGAAAATCCGCTATACCTCAACGTCAACGAGAATCCAAATGCTGTGTTGGTGAGTCCTCCGTTGTCTGGAAGCGCAAATTATGCTTCATGGCAGATCTCCATGCAGGTGGCCATAGAGGTAAAAAACAAATGGGGATTGATTGACGGAACCCTAGCACCACCGAAGAGGTCTCATCCGCAATACGCTGCCTGGAGGAGGTGTAACCTGATTGTGTGCTCCTGGATCCTCAAGTCTGTCATCTCTTCAATCGCGCAGAGCGTTATGCACATGGACAGAGCCAAGGACATCTGGAACGATCTTAAGAGATGTTTTTCTCAACATGATGCTCATAGAATCTCCTTCCTACAGAATGACATTTCTAACTTGAAGCAGGGACATATGAGCGTTAATGACTATTATACGAAGTGCCGCACTCTCTGGGAAGAGATGAACGCACTAAGACCACTCCCAATTTGCAAATGTGATCCGCGGTGTTCTTGTGATCTCCTAGACGAAATCAGACGGGATCGAGAAATCGATCAAATTATTAGATTCCTCCAGGGGTTAATTGAGGACTACAACACTTTGAAGTCCGGAGTGCTACTCTTAGATCCTTTACCTGATATGCATAAGGTTTTTGTGATGTTTGAAAAGTTTGAAAGACAACTAACTATCAAAAATATGTCTATGACAAATCCAGAAATGATGCAGGTCAATGCTACTCAAAACGAACAAAACACCAGAGAAGAGATGTATGCTGCTATGAATTTCTCTAATGGGAAAAGGATGATGAACTCACAAGGTGGTAACAAGAACAATGCTAAGTGTACTTTCTGCGGTATGACGGGGCATACTATTGAGAAATGTTACAAGAAGCATGGCTACCCACCGGGATGGGTGCCAGGCTTCAAGTCTAGAAACAAACAACAGGTTGCAGCAGTTGGTACAAATTCTAAAAACAACTCTAATTCTGAGCAGATTCGAAGTCTCATATCTCTTCTTCAAAGTATGATGATGCAGAACCAACCAACTTCTACTGCAGCAGCAACCCTTGTTCCAAGATTTAGTCCAGAAGCCCCAGGCAATGAAGGCAAGTATATTAAACACTTGAATGTTAATTCTGTTGCATTAAGTTCATATGCTTGGATTATTGACTCGGGTGCCACAGATCACATAGTGTGCTCTCTTGGTTTCTTTGATAAATACCACTCTGTGAATGGAGCAAAGGTAAATCTACCTAATGAGAGTTATGTTGCTGTTGAATTGGCAGTGTAAGGTTGGATAATGGTATTTGGTTGAAGGATGCCCTACATATCCCTTCATTCAAATTCAATATCATCTCGGTTAACAGATTATTACAAAACTCTCCTCACTCTTTATTGTTTGAATATGGTTAGTGTCTTCTTCGGAAGGACCATGGGAGAATGATTGGCTTTGCTAAGGAACAAAACGGACTCTACCTGCTGAATAATCCTCCGAAGATTAGCACTAATAATTGTAGTATCTTTCATATACAGTGTAATAGTGTTGAATTGTGGCATCAACGATTGGGGCATTTCCCTGTAAATAAGATGCATCTCATTGAAAATATCTCTGTTTCTAATACAAAGAATCTGGTTTGTCATATCTGTCATCTTGCTAAGCATAGAAGATCTCCCTTTCCTTTAAGCAATTCCGTATCAACAGCCTGCTTTGATCTTGTTCATATGGACATCTGGGGTCCCTTTCAAGTGAAATCATTGGGTGGGGAAAGGTATTTTTTAACCATTGTTGATGAGCACTCCAGATATACATGGTTGCGACTAATGAAGAGCAAGGTTGAGACAAGAGAATGCATAAGGAATTTTCATAAAATGGTGCTCACTCAATTTGGGATGGCTATTAAGGTACTGCGAAGTGATAACGGTCTTGAATTCAAGATGGATGTTTTCTTTAACAATAATGGCATGATCCACCAGAAGTCCTGCATACACACACCTCAGCAAAACGCCATAGTGGAACGTAAACATCAACATATACTAGCAGTGGCTCGTGCTCTCAGATTTCAAGCTAATCTCCCTCTCCAGTTTTGGGGGCAATGTGTTATTCATGCTGCCTATCTCATAAATAGACTTCCCTCAGCCACTATTGGGTGATCAAGTCCTCATTAGAATTTATATGGCAAAAGTCTAGACATCACTAACCTCAAAACCTTTGGCTGTCTGTGCTATGCAGCTATCATCTCTCCTTCCCGTCACAAGATGGCACCCCGGAGTAGAAGATGCATTTTCATTGGAATCCCGACAGGAGTAAAAGGGTACCTCTTATATGATCTTCTTGATAACTCTATATTCATATCTCGTGATGTCATTTTTTAAGAAGATAAATTCCCTATGGTTCAATCAGCGGAAGCAGATTCACAAGTTGTGCCCCCTTCTTTGCCTAACATTCCCACAACAGATTGTGAGAACTATAGCTCTCAAATGGCTGTGGATAATGAACCTCAGATGCAGGCAGAACCACCACCTTTGCATGCATACATGCCTTATACAAATGATGATAATGATGCTGGGATGTCACCTTCGAATTCCACTCACCACTTCAGCCATGATATTGATGAAGAAACTGTGGACACAACAGAACCTCACTCTTGCAACAATACTGGAGGAAATGATAACAATCCTAGTGCTCCTATCCAACAACTACTTGATCCTATGCTGCAACTTAGAATATCTAATAGGCAACGTCAACCATCTAGCTGATTAGATGGATATTACTGTGACAATGTCATGCAAAATAAAACATCTCCTCACAGTTTATCAAAGGTGATTGGTTATGATAATCTTGGAGAACCACACAAAATATTCTCCATGGCTGTAACTTCATTCACTAAGCCATGAACTTACAAACAAGCAGTGCAACACGACTGTTGGAAAAAGGCTATGAATGTTAAGATTCTTGCTCTCCAAGAAAACATCACATGGGAGCTCACTGATTTACCTGCAGGAAAGGTACCTATTGGCTACAAGTGGGTATACAAGGTGAAGCTAAAAGCAGACGACACAATTGAAAGGTGCAAGGCGAGACTCATTGCAAAAGGATACACACAACAGCTTGGTATTGATTACCTTGAAACTTTCTCCCCAGTGGCTAGGCTGACCACAATTCGCACCTTCATTAGTGTGTCTGTATCAAACTCTTGGAAAATCCATCAATTGGATATAAACAACGCTTTTCTTCATGGAGACCTCAATGAGGAAGTTTATATGGTCTTACCTCCCAGTTTTGAGTGTGAGAAGCCAAATCAAGTGTGCAAATTATTAAGATCCCTATATGGATTGAAGTAATCAAGTCGGCAGTGGAATGCCAAGCTCAGCTCTGCGCTAATTCATGATGGATTCAAACAATCCGTTGTTGACCCCTCTTTATTCACGAAAGGTGACAGTATTCATAGCTTCATAGCACTGTTAGTTTATGTTGACGACATATTGGTTGCTAGTGCAAGTATGGAACTCATCCAAAGTCTCAAAAATATGTTGGACACTGCCTTCAAAATCAAGGACTTAGGACCTTTGGGTTACTTCTTGAGAATCGAGGCTCACAAAGAGAGAACTGGAGTAAGCTTGTGCCAACGAAAATATGCCCTGGAGATTATAAAGGAAGCCGGTTTTCTTGATAGCAAACCAGAAAGCACACCCATGGTCCAAGGCACCAAACTACTTCTCAATGAAGGAACTCATCTTCCAGATGCTAGCATGTACAAATGGTTGATAGGAAGATTACTATATCTCACTACCACTTGCCCAGACATTGCTTTTGCAGTACAACAATTGAGTCAATATGTAAATTCTCCCACCAACATACATTTAGCTGCCGCACACAGGGTATTGAGATACATCAAGGCGTCACCAGGGCAAGGGTTATTATATGCCACAGATTCATACCTACAGCTCAAAGCTTTTTCAGACTCGGATTGGGCAGCATGCTCCGAAACCCGAAAATCAGTGACTGGATATTGTATTTTCCCTGGCTCATCTCTCATATCATAGCGAGCTAAGAAGCAAGCTACGGTTTCTCGGTCGAGTTCTGAAGCAGAGTATCGTGCTCTTGCATCAACCGTCTGTGAAATTCAGTGGCTAACCTTTTTACTTCGAGACTTGAATGTTCCCACACTCAAACCAGCCACAATATTCTGTGATAACAGGTCTGCAGTGGCAATCGCAGAGAATCACGTCTTCCACGAGCGCACCAAACACATTGACATTGATTGTCATGTTGTTAGAGAAAAGCTCAGCCAAAGTTTGATCAAACTCATGCCGGCTACCTCAGAAAATCAATTGGCTGATGGATTCACAAAACCGCTTTCAGCTGCTCCCTTTCATCGATTCAAGTCTAAGCTGGGAACACAAAATATGTATCCTCCAGCTTACGAGGGGTATTGGAGAAGAAAAAAGAAGGGCAAACTGGACAAGCCAACACTTAAGCAAGGGTAGTCTTGAACTTTCACCAAAACGGTTATAACCACTATTACCGCCACTTTACTTTCTGAGAGCTAACACTGTATATATACTGGTCTTCACCATCTTTGTAAAGCAGATAAAACAGTTTCCCTTTATTCTTCTCTATGCATCAATTTGTACAGAGCTTTCCCTCCTAAAATCTGATACCTCTGTAACTGTGTCTACATCAAAATTTTAAGTGTGAGAGTAAAAATTAAGAGTAGAAAATAGGAGTACATATAGTATTTTCCTTATATATATATATATATATATATATATATATATATATATATATATATCCTGGTTTTGTGGGTCATATCCTATATTCTGTTTGGGTCCATTGAGCTGTTATTTTCTTTGGCTAGATCTTACTTGTTTTTACTCAATCATTATACCATAAACCATTAAATATAAGGATCATTTTTAGTACATTGAATATTCATTTTTTGTGAAGGTTTATTTTTTTGGTATACTATTTAAAAATGAAACTTTAATACATTAAAAATAAAAATTCCATATAAAATAAATAAATTTATCAGTGCTCCACAATATAATTGTTGAATTTTTAAATTTTCTTTGTAAAGTATCATAAGGTAATTAAGGTGTTTGTTTAGTTGATTAATACAATTGTTAAGAATGTGTTCTTATCTTGTAATATTCATTGAACTTGCCTGTTATTCTTTTATTCTATCTTGTAATCTTCATTCTTGAGAAATAATAAAGTTTTCACCATTTTAATAAAAAATTAAATGTTAATTTCATTTTAAAAAAGAAGGAAACTATTATACATACTGAAAAAGAATATTATTATTATTTTGGATCAAACTCGTTATACATGTTTTAAGTTGAATTTAAATTAGTCTTACAAATAACAAATATATATGAGCTCGATATTATATAAAAAGAATTTAAAAACAATACTATTATATTCAAGTATTTGAAACGAATAATAAAAGAAAAGCATGCAATGCGATGTATCTAGAGCTCATTGCCAACAAAATAGCCAATAGAGTCAACATCAGCAGGTCTTCTTCAATTCCAGCTAACCAGGACAAGTTACAGAGTTGCACCGCGCTTTGAATTAAAAGATGAGTTCTGCTTCAATTAAAATTTTAAATCGATATTTGAATTATGCATTTATATTTTATATATAATATTTTTAATGCGTCTCCTTAATAGGACTATATGTATTTAAGTTAGATTATAATTTTTTATCTTAGTTTCCATGTGATTCTCTCTTGTATATATTCCCTTAGTTTGTATCTTTATAACTAAGTTCATTCAATAGAATTCTATCTGTTCTCATCTGGTATCAGCTAGGTAGGATTTCTTCCCACGGATCTGTTAATTCTTCAGAACTGACCGTGAGTTCTTTGTCCATTGCCCACCACTTTATCAGTATTAAACTGACATATAAGAACTTACTGTTTTGGCAAGCTCAGGTTGTTCCTTTTCTTCGCGATCATGACTTGATGGGTTTCGTTGATGGGACGAATCCATGTCCGCCCGCATTCCTCCCTGCTAGCGACGACGGCACACCAGCGCAGCCGAATCCGGCGTATCATGCATGGGCTCGTCAGGATCAGGCGCTCCTTTCCTTGATTATGTCTTCTTTTTCGGAGGAGGTTTTGTCATTGGTGATCAGTCATTGCACCAGCAAGGCAGCATGGGAGACCATTGTTAACTCCCTTGCGTCTTCTTCCCGGGCTAGGTCTTTGAACCTTCTCAACCAGCTTCAATCGCTTCATCAAGGCGATTCCTCGGTTGCGGACTATATTGGAGGGGCACGGGTTTTGGTCGAGGACCTTGCTCACGGCAGTAGACCAATATCCCTTGAAGGACAAAATCTTTATGTCTTCAAGGGGTTACGGTCTATGTTTCGTGGGTTGACGTCCTCTCTCAATGTTCGTGGATAGCCGGTCAAACTCCAAGGTGGTTCTTCACCGGCGGCCTTTGCGGCTCAACGTGGAGGCGGGCAGCAGCGACGAGGAGGCCAGTCGCGTGGTAGCGGCGGTCGCAACTCCGAGTAGAATAGCAGCGGCCAGAACCGCGATGCTGGCTAACGAGGGCATGGTGGCCGGAACGATAATTGGCAGCCCAAGTGTCAAATATGTGAGATTCTTGGACACACTACGATTACTTGTTACAATAGGTATGCCAGTGATCCTCACATGGTTTATCAGGATCCCCCTTAGATACCAATCATACGTGGTTCCCAGACACGGGGGCAACCAATCATGTTACTCCAGACATAGCTGCCCTTTCTACCTCTGAGGAGTACAATGGCAATGACACGTTGCGTGTTGGTGAAGGTATGGGTTTATCAATTAGTCGTGTTGGTCATGCATCCTTTAATTCCTCTTCTAGGTCATTCCAATTGTCTGATGTTCTTCATGTTCTTAGTCTCTCTACATCTTTATTATCTGCTTAAAAAATTTGTGTTAGATAACAACGTGTTCTTTGAGTTTCACCCATCTTTTTTGTTGTGAAGGATATCAACTCCAAGGAAATTCTTCTATGGGGCAATAGCTCTGGGTGGCTTTACACTCTACTAGTCTCGAATCCCCCACCTTCCGCTTTCCTTTCAGCTCGTGCCACTACATCAGTATGACACAATCGTCTAGGTCATCCTCATCATCGTGTTCTTAGTCGTATTCTTCAATCTTGTTCGGTTAGTGGGTCAATAATAATATTCATTGTAATTCTAGTTTGTGCAATGCGTGTCAATTTGGTAAATCTTCTCGTTTCCCCTTGCCACATGTTGAGTTGTCTAGTTCTAATATTCTTGATTTAATATACACATATATCCACAAATGGCTATCGTTACTTTGTTATTTTTGTTGATGATAACTCTCGTTACACTTGGTACTTCCAATGAAATTAAAATCTGACCTCTATGCAATTTTTGATAAGTTTCGTACTCCTATTGAGCGATTCTTTAATCGCAAAATGAAATTCATTCAGTCTGATCTAGGTGCAGAATACAAAAACACTGCACTCACAATCTATTTAATTAGGAATTCTTCACAAATAGTCCTATGCATATACTCATGAACAGAATGGTCGTGTTGAAAGAAAACACATGCACATTGTTGAAACCGGTTAGCACTCATGGCTCATGTGTCTGTTCCATCTAAATTTTGGGATTTTGCTTTTGAGATTGATGTGTATTTAATCAATAGAATTCCCTATTCTTTTCTTTGTGTCTATGGTTGCCTGTGTTACCCTCATTTACGGCCATACAATCGTCATAAAATGTCATACAGGTCTTCCCGTTGTGTTTTCTTAGGCTATCCGGACTCTTTTAGGGGGTTTAGGTGCAAGGACTTACAGATTAACAAGATTTATGTGTGCAGGCATGCCAAATTTGATGAAGGAGTTTTTCCTTTTGTTATTAAACCTTCCTTGCAGGCAGCCCCAACCACCAGAAGTGACCCGTGGGCAGAGTCCGTACTGTAGGTCAGTGTTTCCCTCGGTTCTAGCAAAAATAGTACGGACTGCTCCATCTGTACCGGTGGCTGTTGCAGCTCATCCACGTGAAATGTAACACGACCCAACGTCTGAACGCATGCCATGGATACCCGGACTTGGTCTCAGGTTCTTCCTACGGTTCTAACTTCCCAGGTCCTATTGAGCCAACTTGCTACACACATGTAGTTAAGTATCCTGAGTAGCGTGAGACAATGGATCAGGACTTTAATGCTCTTCTTCAAAATCAAACTTGGTGTCTTGTTCCCTCTACGAATGATATGAATGTTATTGGTTGTTAATGGCTCTTTCACACAAAATGAAAGGCTGATGGTACTATTGAGAATTTGAGAGGCACAAGGCCAGGTTAGGGTTTAATTAGGCTCTAGGGCAAGATTTCTTTGACACATTTAGTCTGGTGGTAAAACCCACTACTATCAGGCTTTTACTATCTTTGGCTTTATCCTCTGGTTTGGTTATTAGGCAGCTTGATGTCCATAATGCTTTTCTGGATAGTAATCTGTCTGAAACTGTATACATGAAACAACCCCCTGGTTACATTGATGCTCAACTTCCTAATCATGTTTGCTTGTTAAAACAGTCTCTGTATGGATTAAAACAGACTCCCAGAGCTTGGCTTAATCGTCTCACACATGTTTACTATCCGTTAGGTTCCAAGCATAAAAAACAGACATTTTATTGTTTTATTATTCATAGGATTCTGCTCACGTGTATCTTTTGGTGTATGTGAATGATATACTTGTGATGGGGAGTGATCAGAACCTTGTGAATCATTTACTATCTAAAATATCTAGTACTTTCAGAATTAGAGATCTTGGTGAACCTAGTGTTTTCCTTTGTATTGAAACTGTCAAATGTGATGATGGCATTTTACTCGCTCAACAAAGATATATGAATGACATCTTAAAATGTGTTGGGATGACATAATGCAAGCCTCTATCTACTCCTATTCCTGTTTCGAAATATGTTCCATTTAGTGCAGATTTATATGATGATCCTACACAGTACACAAGTCTGGTTGGGGCATTGTAGTATTTGACAATAACACAGCCTGATCTTTCCTTTGCTTTCAATCAACTGTGCCAACATATGCATGCTTCTACAGTTTCACAATGGGAACAACTTAAAAGGGTTCTGAGGTATGTTAAAGGAGCTCTTTCGTTTGGCTTACATATACGAAAAATCAGTGTCAAAAGATCTACATGCTTTTTTTTTTTATTCTGATTGGGCTGACTGTCTTGAAGATCATAAGTCTACTAGTGGTTATGTTGTTCTTCTTGGGTCAAATTTTGTGTTTTGGGTTTGCAAGAAATAAAGAACTGTTGCTAGATCTTCTACTGAGACAGAATACAAAGCATTAGCAGATGTGTGTGCTGAAGTGCATGATATGGATTACTTCGCTATTGTGTGAGATCAAATGCCAGGTATTCGTATTCCTAAGTTGTGGTGTGATAATCTAGGTGCTACATATATGTGTACACATCCCATCTTTCATGCCTGCACTAAGCATGTTGAGATTGATTATTACTTTGTTGGAAATAGAGTTGCTTCCAGAGATATTCAAGTCAACTTTATTTCAACCAAAGATCAACTTGCAGACATCTTCACCAAAACTTTACCTGGTCCTAGATTTTCTTTTCTCATAGATAAGCTACAGGTTACTAGCTTACCATGTGCTTGAGGTGGAGTATTAGGACTCTATGTATTTGAGTTAGATTTTGACTCTCTATCCTAGTCTTCCTGTGATTCTTTCTTGTATATATTTCCTCAGTCTGTATCTTGTAACTAAATTCATTCAATACAATTCTATCAGTTCTCATTCTCCTCACGTGTGAAGATTGACTTTCTTATGAACTCCAAGCTCCAAAATGCTTAACATTGGTCTAGTTTTGATATTAGACTAAAGAATGTGTTCCATTTCAATAAACCAAATGTTTATACAGATAATTAAACTATACATTTATATTTTATATATACTTAACAATTTGTTAGCTACTAAGTTTAAAATGATATTTCTCTTCCTCATCATATCCTCTCACTATATTTTTTTTAAGATATAGGGGAAAAAAGAACAAAAAATAATTATAAACAATTCCTATAGCATCACGAATTCCTTCAAAGGTTACGTTGTGGATAAAACTTATTATCCAAATTATGAGAAAACAGTCGTCGAATTTGTACGCCTATATATATATATATATATATATATATATATATATATATATATATATATATATATATATAACAGTCGTCCAATTTGTACGCCTATATATATATATATATATATATATATATATATATATATATATATATATATATACATATATATATATATATATATATATATATATATATATATATATATATATTTATATTTGATTAAGTTCAAACACTAAACAACAAAAAAATAATAAATAACAAAAAGAAATATAATGATTGCAAGCGCCCACTAGATTGTTGATTTATTTTAGTGGGTGAACATAGACCGGCAACATTTGTCAACATAAATAAATAAACAAATCTCTTGGTTGTAGAATTGTATCAAGTTGCATTGTCTCTTATGATGTCACGTCTGATTGATATAGACCGGACAGTTTATTTTATTATAAGGTTGGACTTAACTTGTCTGAAATATGTATTCATTAATTTGTGTGATATAAAATACAATTATGGTTGTTTCAAAAAATAAAATAAATTTAATTTATGGTTGCAAATTAAATTTTAAAATAATAGTGGTAACTTTGATGGTATTGTCTAGCTTCATCAATATGCAAATTAGATATTAATCATGTTTGAACTAAATAATTATCATTATCATAATATTTATGTATAAAGATCAAATACGATCTTGAATGCTATGTTTTATATCTATTGGTTATTGAGTGAACAAAATGCTCTCGAAACAACGTTCATCGGAGGATCAAGATCTGCTTGAATGGAGCACCAAAAATTCCAAGAGTGACGTCGGAGCAACGGCGGCGCATGCAAGGGAGACCATCGAGATGGAACCAGAGACGCCGCTGGTGGTGATGGTAGAGTGCGAGGTCCCACCGGAACCGGTTAGGCGCGATCAACCACCTTTGTCGTTTAGAGATGCGGTGGCGGCGAACGCGGTAATGATCGTCGATCTTGACATGGGGGGAGGGAGGGGGGGGGGGGGGGGGGGGGGGGGGGCAGGATGAGGATGATTGTTATTCTGATGACGAACAACAAGGGGTGGAGGACGATCCTCTGTGCTCGACCATCAGGCTAACCAAAAAGGAGAAAGAAGCGATCAGAGAGCCGTGGAGACAGGCGTAATCATGAAGGTCTGGGGTAAACGTGTGGACTATTCCTTCGATGAGGAAGTTATGTGCTTTATGGAGGCGGAAGGGAAGTTTTGAGATGGTTGCGATATATAATGATTAATTTTTGGTCAAGTTTGGATCCAAAGATGATCTCGACTTCACAAAATTCGAGGGGCCGTGGATGATACTCGATCATTATCTGATTGTCAAGGAGTGGGAGCCAAACTTCGACTCTGTAGTGAACCCCCGGGTTAATTAATCCATCATACTGAATTACAAACATTTATCTCAAACATGATAAAGTTCACCATATATGGTCTATGATCTAATTATGCTCACATTATAATTAGTGTAGATTGATAGTGTGAGGGAATTGAATGAGAGGCTAAGACATAATTAACAAGTACACAAATTTGTGTTAGATCATCACACGAATCATTGTCCGTGAGACATGTTGGGTCAATATGAAGATATAATACTTATACCGGAAAATGTAACACTTATACTGAAAAATGTAATACTAATCAAGAATAAAGTGTTTGTTATTTATAAGGAATAATGTAATACTTTTGAAAAAAATAATACTTTTACATTTACTTTAAGTAAAAAAACATTTTATCCTAATTAGTATTACATTTTTCAGTATAGGTTTTACATTTCAATCTTGACCCGACCCGTCTCACGGATAAGGGATCCGTGGGATAATTTCACAGGACAGTCACTATTAACAAGAACAAAAAAAAAACACAATATCTAAGAAATGCAATGAGAAAATTCCTATAAATTAACAAATTTAATCTGTCATTCTTGGGTCACACTTGTATGAGACCGTCTCACGGATCTTTAGCCGTGAGACGGGTCGGGTTGAGTCGAGTTAATATGCAAATGTAATACTTATACCAACAAATGTAATACTAAATTAGGAATAATATAAAATGTTTGTTACTTATAAAGGAAAACATATACTTCTGAAGAAAAAAAATGTAGTACTTTTATATTTTGATTTAAAAGTATTACTTTTTCCTTATAAGTAATGTTGCACTTATAAAGGAAAATGTAATACTTTTACATCAAAATGCAAAAGTATTACATTTTACCTTAAAAGTATTATATTTTTCCATATAAGTAATAAACATTTTATTCTTGATCTAGTACAGTATTATATTTGCTAGTATGGTATTACATTTCATCTTGACCTGACCCGTCTCACGGACAAGGATCCATGAGACGGTCCCATGGTAATATATATTGTATGTATAGATTTCTTGTAATTAAAGGATGAGTTAGCTTAGATGGTAATATAAGATATCTAGTTTTTCTCTAAATGTTAGGGGTTCATATCCTACTGCATGAATTTATAGTGAGATCAGATTAATTCTAATTCAATTTTTTATTTGTTACATTGTGTTTTTTTAATCCCATTCTAATATTAATAATGATATTAGTTATTTATAATATATTTTTTATTCGAATTATTTTATCTAATTAATAATATTTCATATTTTGTGGAATTTTTATTTCTAACATTGTGTTTTTTCTCGTTTTTTAACATTAATAGTGATATGAGTGTTTTATTATAATATGTTTTCTATTCAAATTATTTTATCTAATTAATTATATTTCATATTTTGTTTTGAATATTTTTTTTATCTCATTTTGATTTATTTTAATTTTTCATTTTAATTAACAATATTTATGACTCGGCGTCTAAGATTTTTTTCAATATATCTCATTGGTTTTTAATCCTTCACCCCCATTGACGAAGATTTATGGATCCGCCCCTGCATACAAGTTTTTGCCGTCATTCTTTACAATCCCTTTTGCCAGTGGTACAAACCAGTAGCAAGCAAATGAAGCAATCTACTCCAAACTACATTACATGCACTTTTGTTAGATTTGATCAAGCTAAGCAATGATCTGATCTTCCATTGCAAAAGCAATGACGTATATATAGTTAACTGATGTATAACCAATTGCGTTATAGAAATTACAGAGTTGGACTACTGACACAAATGCAGACAATGTGAGAGCTCGATCGCATGAAAATAAATGCAAATCAATTTGTTACTACGGAATTAATAAATATATTAGTTAAGTACATATTCTTTTTGTTATTGGCATATGTTGGTCCAATGTATTTTAATCTGGATAAAATTAGTTTGTAAATCATGGAACCTATTTTTGAGGAGTTAAGAATGAGTCCTTGATAAGTTGGAAGAAGATGCAATATTTTCTCAACAATGAGTGGATGAAAAAAAAGATTCTAGCCATATTTTCCCTACGTGGAGATCGTGACGATCTACAAAGCCAATTAATCTATTATTGTGCTTGTCTGAAGACTATAGACAGGGGCTGTGTAATAAGTGAAATTAATTGAAGCTTCACAGATTAAAATACAAACATTTTTATTCACAAAGGTACGTGAAGAAACTTCAAGCAAATGGACAAATTAAAGTACTATCTTGTTGGGTTGAGCTTCCCTCCTATGTAGTAAATAGCTGATGTTTGGACCAAGCTAATTTTATCCACTATAATTTTTTAGACATGATTATTATTATTTATATAATAATAATAATAATAATAATAATAATAATAGTTGGGGATATAAGGAGTTGGGGAAGCAGAAGAGTTAAGCATGTGAAGAGTTGAAGAAATTTATTCTCATTTAATCTTCATTATTTCCATGTTCAAGTATTGAGGTTATAAAAGAAGCTTCTTCATTCTTCTCCAAGCATTCACATATACATATGAGAGATTGATTCAGCAGTGAGGTTAAGAGAAGGAAAAAACTATTCTCCCTTCATTCTTTTCATTTGGCAGTGCGAGGAACTTGCTGTGAGTTTGCCGAACTTGTTGGGTACAATCTTCATCAAATGTTTTGAAGGTCCGTTTGTATTTATTCCAGGCATCTTTTGGGTAATCTCGTACTACTTATATTCATTTTATCTTGTTCGTGGTAGTTGAATATTTTGAGTACGTACGAGATATTATTCCTATTTAGCCTGTGAATTTTAAAGGATGTATTTGGCCTAGAATTGGTGTATTTGATGATTTGTGGATGTATGGCTCGTGTGGTAGCCTGAACCTGTGTACCCAAGATTTGTTATAGTGGAATTGTTGTTGGTGGTGGTCCCGTGGTTTTTCCCCGTGGTTTTGGGGTTTCCACGTAAATCTTGTGTTCCTTGCTTTGTTATTTATTTTTGGATATTGTGTATCATCTTGTGTTTGTGCTCATGTCGGTTCTGTGATTTTTCATTGTCACAGGAAGTTGGATTTTTTCCAACAAAGTGGTATCAGAGCCCTTGGTTGTTGATTGGGTACATTTGACATGGAGACAAATATGAGTAATATTGTACGATTGAATGATAGAAATTATCACATTTGGAAGGCCAAGATGAAGGATCTCCTATTTGTGAAGAAATTACATCTACCTGTGTTTGCAACTGCAAAGCCAGAAAGTATGTCAGACGAAGAGTGAGACTTTGAGCACCAACAAGTTTGTGGTTATATTTGCCAATGGGTTGAAGATAATGTTCTGAATCACATTATCAAAGAGGCACATGCCAGAAGCCTGTGGGATAAACTTGAGACCTTGTATGCTTCCAAGACAGGCAATAACAAATTGTTTTTGCTGAAGCAGTTGATGAATCTAAGATACAGGGAATGCACATTGATTAATGATCATGCCAAAGACTTCCGGGGTGTTCTTGATCAGTTGTCTAGCATGTGCATCAAATTTGAGGATGAGGTACTTGGTCTCTGGTTGCTTAACACTCTACCTGATTCTTGGGAAACACTTCGGGTTTCTTTGACCAATTCTGCTCCCAACGGTGTTGTGACCATGGAGTATGTCAAGAGTGGTATCTTGAATGAAGAGTCAAGAAGAAGATCTCAAGACACCTCCACTTCTTAGTCAGATATTTTGGTTACAAATGATAGGGGGAGAAACAAACAAAGGGGTCAAAAGGGTAGAGATAAAAGCAGAAGTAAGTCAAGGTTATGGCACAAGGATGTTGAATGTCATTATTGTGGCAAGAAAGGACACATCAAGAAAAATTGCTTCAAGTTGAAAAGGGACAAGAAGCAAGACAAGAAAGATGATAACACTGAGAACCAGGTTGCAACAGTTAAAGCAGATTTACTTGTTGCTTGTGATGAGAACGCCATCAACGTTGCATGCCACAAAACAACTTGGATTGTGGATTCAGGTGCATCCTACCATGTTACACCAAGGAAGGAATTCTTCACTTCATATACTCTAGGTGACTATGGAGAGTTAAGAATGGGTGATGATGGTCAGGTGAAGGTGATTGGTACCGGTACAGTTTGCCTTGAGACAAGCAATGACACAAAGCTGGTACTTAAAAATGTAAAGCATGCACCAGCTATCAAATTAAATCTTATTTCTACAGGAAAGCTTGATCATGATGGTTTCTGTTGTTTCTTTGGTGATAGACATTGGAAAATCACTAAAGGTTCACTGTTATTGCACGAGGTAACAAGTCTTCTAACTTGTACTCTTTGCAAAGCTTTATTTCTGGTGATTCAGTGAATGTGGCAGCAAAAGAATGTGCATCAGAATTGTGGCATAAACGACTTGGCCACATGAGTGTGAAGGGGATTGATTGCCTTGCCAAGAAGAGTAAGCTTTCAGGGGTAAAAGAAGCTAGGTTGGACAGATGTGTTCATTGCTTGGCGGGGAAACAGAAAAGAGTTTCTTTCATGAGCAACCCTCCTTCAAAGAGGTCAGAGCCACTTGAGTTGGTACATTCTAATGTGTGTGGACCAATGAAGGTTAGGTCACTTGGAGGTGCGTCTTACTTTGTGACCTTTATTGATGATTATTCTAGGAAGCTTTGGGTCTACACTTTGAAGCACAAAAGTGATGTGTTTAGTGTGTTTAAAAAGTTTCATGCTCTTGTTGAGAGACAGACAGGGAAGAAATTGAAGTGTATCCGTACTGATAATGGCGGTGAATACCGTGGTCCATTTGATGAATATTGCAAAATTCACAGTATTAGACATCAGAAAACTCCTCCTAAGACTCCTCAGTTAAATGGCTTAGCAGAGAGGATGAACCGGACAATTATGGAGAGAGTCAGATGCATGCTTGATGATGTGAAGTTGCCTAGATCTTTTTGGGCTGAAGCAGTTTCCACAGCTGTTCATATTATCAATTTATCTCCTGTTATTGCTTTGAGTAATGAAGTTCCTGATAAGGTTTGGGGTGGAAAGGAAGTTTCTTATGATCACCTCAGAGTCTTCGGTTGTAAGGCATTTATGCATGTCCCAAGAGATGAGAGATCTAAATTAGACTCGAAGACCAGACAATGCATCTTCATCGGTTATGGTCTTGATGAATTTGGCTATAGGCTGTATGATCCAGTTGAGAAGAAGCTTGTGAGAAGCCGTGATGTAGTGTTCTTTGAAAATCAAACCATTGAGGATGTTGATAAAGTGAGGAAGCCAGAATCTCATGACAACGGAAGTTTGGTTGACCTTGAGCCAGTTTTCAACAAAGATACACATGATGTTGATGAGATTCAGGAGAATGGTCAGAATGATGATCCTGTACCAGACCTTCAGGATGATACAATTGATGTAGATGGTCATGTTGATGATGTTGTGCACCAGGAACAAGAAGTTTCTTCGCAGGTTCCAGTTGATCCTCCTAGAAGGTCTAACAGGGAGCGGAGACCATCTACTCGTTACTCTTCCGATCAGTATGTGCTCTTGACTGATGGGGGAGAACCCGAGTCTTATGAAAAAGCCATGGAGAGTGAGCAAAAGAGACAGTAGCTTGAGGCTATGCAGGATGAGATGAACTCCCTATATGCAAATGATACCTTTGAGTTGGTGAGGGCACCAAAGAGCAAGAAAGCTTTGAAGAACAGGTGGGTCTATAGATTGAATCATGAAGAAGGCACTTCAGTTCCACGGTTCAAAGCTAGGCTGGTGGTGAAGGGTTTTAGCCAGAAGAAAGGTATTGATTTTGATGAAATTTTCTCTCCTGTTGTGAAATTTTCTCTCCTGTTGTGAAATTTTCATCCATTAGAGTTGTGTTGGGTCTAGCAGCTCGTTTGGATTTAGAAATTGAGCAGATGGATGTGAAGACAGCTTTTCTCCATGGTGATTTAGATGAGGAGATATATATGGAGCAGCCTGAGGGCTTCAAAGTTAAAGGGAAGGAGGATTATGTTTGCAGATTGAAGAAGAGTTTGTATGGTTTGAAGCAAGCTCCGAGGCAGTGGTATAAAAAGTTTACTTCCGTTATGAGTAAGCATTGGTACAAGAAAACTTCTTCAGACCACTGTGTTTTTGTAAATAGATATTCTGATGATGACTTTGTTATATTGCTGCTTTATGTTGATGATATGTTGATTGTTGATCACAATGTCTCTAGAATTCAACAGTTGAAACAAGAGTTGAGTAAGTCCTTTTCTATGAAGGACATGGGACCAGCAAAGCAAATTCTTAGGATAAAGATCATCCGTGACAAGCAGAATAAGAAGTTGTGGTTATCTCAAGAGAAGTATATAGAGAAGGTACTTGAGAGATTTAACATGGATGAAGCTAAGTCAGTGAGTACACCTCTTGGTATGCATTTCAAGTTGAGCAAGAAGCAATGTGCTTCTAGTGAGAAAGAGAAGGAAGAAATGCAAAGAGTTCCTTATTCTTTAGCTGTTGGTAGTTTGATGTATGTTATGGTATGCACGAGACCAGATATTGCTCATGTAGTAGGTGTTGTTAGTAGATTTTTTTCAAATCCAGGGAAAGAACATTGGGATGCTGTGAAGTGGGTTCTAAGCTATCTTCGGGGTACTTCAAGTCTGAGTTTATGTTTTGGTACAGGGAAACATATTCTTACCGGGTACCCTGATTCTGATATGGCCGGAGACATTAATACTAGGAAATCTACTTCAAGCTATCTGATTACCTATGCATGGGGAGCAGTTTCGTGGTAATCAAGGTTGCAAAAGTGTATTGCTTTGTCTACCACTGAAGCTGAGTTCATAGCATCTATTGAGGCCAGTAAAGAAATGCTATGGATGAAGAAGTTTATTCAGGAGCTCGAGTTTGTTCAGGATAGGTATGTGCTCTATTGTGTTAGTCAGAGTGCAGTTCATCTTGCAAAGAACTCCACGTTTCATTACAGGTCAAAACATATTGACACGCGATATCATTGGATTAGAGATATCTTAGAATGCAAGATGCTTGAACTTGAAAAGATTCATACTAATGATAATGGGTCTGACATGATGACCAAATCGTTGCCAAGAGGAAAGTTTGAGTATGTTGTTCTATCGCCGGGATGGCGGTATCTTCCACATAGTCGGGAGGGGGAGATTTGTTGGGTTAAGCTTCCCTCCTATGTGGTAAATAGCTCATGTTTGGACCAAGCCAATTTTATCCACTATAATTTTTTAGACATGATGATTATTATTATTATTATTATTATTATTATTATTATTTATATAATAATAATAATAATAATAATAATAATAATAATAATAATAATAATAATAATAGTTGGGGATATAAGGATTTGGGGAAGTAGAAGAGTTAAGCATGTGAAGAGTTGAAGAAATTTATTCTCATTTAATCTTCATTATTTCCATGTTCAAGTATTGAGGTTATAAAAGGAGCTTCTTCATTCTTCTCCAAGCATTCACATATACATATGAGAGATTGATTCAGCAGTGAGGTTAAGAGAAGGGAAAAACTATTCTCCCTTCATTCTTTTCATTTGGCAGTGCGAGGAACTTGCTGTGAGTTTGCCGAACTTGTTGGGTACAATCTTCATCAAATGTTTTGAATGTCTGTATTTATTCCAGGCATCTTTTGGGTAATCTCGTACAACTTATATTCATTTTATCTTGTTCGTGGTAGTTGAATATTTTGAGTACGTACGTGATATTATTTCTATTTATCCTGTGAATTTTAAAGGATGTATTTGGCCTAGAATTGGTGTATTTGATGATTTGTGGATGTATGGCTCGTGTGGTAGCCTGAACCTGTGTACCCGAGATTTGTTATAGTGGAATTGTTAAGTTGGTGGTGGTGGTCCCGTGGTTTTTCCCCGTGGTTTTGGGGTTTCCACGTAAATCTTGTGTTCCTTGCTTTGTTATTTATTTTTGGATATTGTGTATCATCTTGTGTTTGTGCTCCTGTCAGTTCTGTGATTTTCATTGTCACAAGAAGTGGGATTTTTACCAACATATCTAAAGAAGCTACTCCACTTAATACTAGTACAAATTGGGTGAAAACTCGGGTCGATATACAATTTAATTTGTGTAATTTTCGTATTAGAGCTCAAATTGTATCTTGAGACTTTCTTACTGAGTTGTTGTATAAGGTTGATGTTAAAAATAAGTGGTAAACCTAGTTTTTGTAAATCATTTGAAACTTCTACTTGTGAAAATGTTGGTTGATCTCTAGTGGAAAGTTTTGGGCGTGGCCTAGCAAATTTGAAGGTAAACTCCAACTGTGTTTTGTTCGATCGGTTTTTTATTTACTACTTTATATTGTGTTTAGAATATCATTAGGAATAATTGTTCTTATTGATACTATGATTGATTTCGTTATTTGGTCAATATATATTTATGCATTATTACATTATTTCAATTGGTATCAGAGCAGCGTCAATTTGTTAACAAGATCATAGGGATACTCAAGTGTTGTTTAGCAGAATTGAAGAAGGTGCTTCAATTTTGAAACTACCATTGCTGAAAGGCTAAGTAACTATGCCCACTGGAAGGCTCTAGGATAAAAGCCTTTATCAAATCCTTAGATAAAGATTGTTGAGATGCTATGGAGAGTGGTTAGACTCCACCCACGATGATGGTCTTCAAGCCTTGAACACCAAGCTGACCTTGAGTATCTAGGTTTTTCAACTCAACACTGAGTTTACCCCGCCTCTTTCAACTTCTACCGAGTAGAGTTACAAATTGTTTGAAGATACAGTTTTTCAATCTCCAACTAGAAGTCTTAGCTATGATGGATACTCTTGTTCTTTGCGTTTGAGCAACCCAAGGTTTTAAAATCTGGATATATCTTTGCAGCTTTTCGATCTCTCTCACTGGTCACGAAATATGGAACTTAAATGGTTTGGACACTTAATGAATTTTCTCTTAATTGACCAGTTCTTTCTATATTCTTGAAGAAGGTATTTATAGGCGATTTGAAAAGGATCAATCGGAGGGAAAACCCATTTCAGACATCTATTACCCAGTGAGTAAAGACTAGCGTATAATCCAAAATGTAGCTTTTGCATGTCAGACATTCCATCCGTTAGACTACTTAGCTTATTTTGCATTGAACATATCTTTTTGCTCTGCACAAATTATCTAGAATATTTAAGGAAAATCTATTGGGATGTGTACCTAGGACTCTCTTTGCCATGGTCACATTTTAACATTTTACCATGAAGCATCAGTGTCATAAGGTTTCGAACTGTTTGCTTAGAGAATGTTTCGAGCAGTTCTCTTTGAATTATCAAGTGTTACTATAACGTTCCAGACCTTTGACACTTGCTACCTTTTGGTTACGAATAGTTGTCCTTACCATTCATTCATTTCCTTCTTACTTATTCACTTCGAAAGGTAAGCCCTAGCTTCCACCATTTGACCTTTGCAACCTTTTGGTGTTGTAGTTTTGAACTCCTCGATCAATCCTTCGAGGCTTCTTCCTGGTTGCCCTAAACATAACCATTCGGGTTACAATTTTGACTAACTTGACAATCCAAAACACAACCATTCGGATTAATCATTCGGACTATTCGAAAGATTGAACAGAGTTCCTAAGTCTAAAAATTAAAAGAAATTGGTGACTAAAATTCCTAAATTTTTGATATCATCATCAAAATCTAAATTATGAGTGTTATTAACAAATAGGGCAATGAATTCTATTCATAATGCTCTTTGTCCTAATAAGTTCGAGTTAATCTCAGCTGCAGATATTACAAAGAATGCATGGATACAATTCTAACTCATTACGAAGGTAGAAGGCCTGACAAGGTCTCAAAACTACAGTTGCTAATGACTAGATACGAAAATAATATGATGGAAGAAACTAAGTCAATCTCTGATTTCAATGTGAGAATAAAGAACCTGGCGAATAGTGCACGCAACTTGGGTGAACCATTCGAGGAAGAAAACTTGGTTCATAAAGTATTGTGGTCATTAGCACTGATTTTCAAGAAGCAAGTTGTTGTCATCAAGCAGTCAATGGACCTCAAGACTCTAACCCTAGATGCTTTAATGGGAAATCTATAGAATTTTGAGATGGAAATGGAAGAGGAAGAAAAGTACCTGAAAAAGAACAACATAGTTGCTTTTAGAGCTGTTGTTCTTGGATGATCTGACTCAGACACGAAAACAAACGAGATGATGGCTATGCTGACATAGAAGCTCAACAAAATGTTGAAGAATGCCATGGGAAAAGGTGTGATGAAAACAAATGTCAAATAGGAAGAGTTGGAAGTACTCAAAAGCAAAAAGCTCCAAATCAAGATTTTTAGGTCAAAGGTATCCGGTGCTATGAATGTGGATGCTACAGACACATGCAAGAAGTCTATTTGAAAGATTGCAATTCCAAACACTCATGAGATAGATGAAGAGGAAGAGATCGATGATGAAGAGGTTGACCTATCTAAAGCATATGGGGATATGTACAAGAACTAGTGCAGGGTAAGTATGTTGAACCTTGCGATAATTAAGGGGAACATTGAGTCTCTAGAGGTGGAAAACTCTGTCCTAAAATCAACAACATAACAACTTAAGGCTGAATTGGAAGCCAAACTTGAAAATGAACAACACATGCAAAAAGAGTTGGAAAATTTCAAAAAAACGTGTGAGGATGTTGAACACAGGAACTAGAAGCTTGAATGAAATTCTTCAATAAATGATGTCTAGGCTTTACAAGTGGGCAAGGAAATCAAGCTAATGTTTGGGTGCAAGAGAAGATGCAAAGAAGTAACATAGAAACTGAGAGGTATGTAAATAGTTTTTTTTTTAACAAAATTTGTTTCAGGTACAACATGAGGGTACAACTTGAAGGGACATGGTTTGAAGCATTGCAGAGAAGCAAAAAATTCTTCAAACGGACTACGAAAAGTGTGGTGACCCAAGCAAAATTATCTGGCAACAAAGATAGCATTGTCAGCAAACATGTCGTCATCCTGGTTGGTAGGAACAAGTGTAAATTTGCTTTTGATGATACCAAAAGACTTAGGAAATTTAGTCCCCAATTTCACTACAAGAAAAATCGTGAATCGCGACGAAAAAATTTTGTCGCTAATCACGATGGAATCTATTCTGTCGTCTATTGGCTTGTAATATTTTGATACACGACGAAATAATTCGGTTGCAAAATAAGGTGACGGAACAAGGCGCTGCAAATTTGCTTCCGTCGCAATTCGGTCGCAATTTGCGCAACAGAAATTATTCTGACGCTAATTCTGTCGTGATTCCATCGCATTTATTGAAACAAATATTCCGCCGCGAAACTTATATTCTATCGCGATTCCGTCGCATTTTTTGAATTATTTTAAAAAAAAATTATTTAAAATTATTATTTTTAAATAGGAGTAAAAGTTTTTAAAATATTAATATAAAACTATAATGCTATACTAAAACATTATTAATTATAAAATATAACATAATTCTAAAACATTATCCATCCATATTATGTTCATGTAATAATACATTATCAATCCACATGTAAGTAATAATAGTCAATTCAAGTCTAAACAACAATATAATAGTCTTCACAAATAACAATCAACATTAAGATCAATTGGTTTGAGATGGAGGTGATGATGAAGTACCAGCTCTTCTGCCTTCAAATTCTCAATTTCATCTCGTACATTTGCAGAATTAGCATCGTCGGGCGGTCCCGATGTTGGGGTCATATTGTCAGAAGTGCTAACACAATGTAAATATTAACTTACGTTAGACACATAAACAAAATATCAATTTACTTTAGAATTAAAATACAATGCATGCATGCGATTAAATATTACCTTGAACTCCTCCCAATAAAATTTAACTGTATCAACATTAAGTTGTCCCCATGCATAATCATTGGGATTTGTTCAGTCTTTGAATAACTTAGTGATCTTTCTAACGCATGAATCTGAGTTAGTCAATCTATAAAAGGGAAAAGTCATAATTAAAAAGAAATATTAATATATATCTACTATACTAATAAGAGCCCAAGAGAGTTAGGCCTATAATGGGTAGAAAAAATGACGGTCAATTTTTTTATTCGAATGAATGGCTCAGATTGATCAGATTTTAATTTTTCCATAAGATTTCTTAATTTATCCTTAATGAATATGATTATCCGTTAACTTTTCCGTTAAATATTATCTTTTCCGTTAATTTCTGTTAGTTCATCGTTAACTTACTCATTGATCTACTATATATATCTACTATACTAATAAGAGCCCAAGAGAGTTAGGCCTATAATGGGTAGAAAAAATGGCGGTTAAATTTTTTAATCAAATAAATGGCTCAGATTGATTAGATTTTAATTTTTCCTTAAGATTTCCTAATTTATCCTTAATGAATATGATTTTCCGTTAACTTTTCCGTTAGATATTATCTTTTTCGTTAATTTCTGTTAGTTCACCGTTAACTTACTCATTGATTTCAATAGGAAAGGTCTTAGGTTCGAACCTCATCCCAATCAAAGTTGACATAATTAGTACTCTATTTTACTCTTATTAAATTAAATACTCCGTAATAATTTAGTAGCTACAACAAAAAATAATACATATGCATTCTTTAATTTAGAATTACGTGTCTACAATGTCTTTATTCAAAAAACATTATTCATTATCTATAAATTAAATAACATAAATAATTTCATTATTTATATTGTATTTATTTTTCTCCAATATAAAAAATCTTTACATTCAAATTCATCAATTGATTATATTCGCAACATTGTCCCTACAATGCTTTATTTAAAAAAAATTATTCATTATCAATAAATTAATTAAGAGAAATAATTTTATTAGTTATATTGTCTTTATATTTCTCCAATGTAAAAATCTTTGCATTCAAATTTATCAATTGATTATATTCACTACATTGTCTATTATCTTTGTGCGCTATTTTTTAATTAAAGATCAAAGTTATAATACAAAATAATGTTATATATTTATTTACCAAGTATTTTATTAATACCATGAAAAAATTTAAAAAATATAATTAATAAAGCCAATCATATTAACTACTTTGAGGGATTTGTTGACAAAGAAAGTATTCAAATCACACAACAAATTGAAGTGAGAACTACCTCGCAATGTCCTTGCTTGACAATCAACTGTTAGCGGTTAGCGTTAGCGAATTATATTAGCGAATTTGACCAACGAATTATATCAATGGTTGGTAAAAATATATTTGAAAAAATTAGTTGTTTAGATTAACATGTAAAATGAGCTAAGGGTATACATATACTAATAATAATAATAATAATAATAATAATAATAATAATAATAATAATAATAATAATAATAATAATAATAATAATAATAATAATAATAATAATAATAATAATAATAATAATAATAATAATTGTTTTAAAAAACAAAAAATAAAAAATATATATAATTAAGTCAATCATATTAACTACTTGGGGGATTTATTGACAATAAGAGTATTCAAATCACACAACAAATTGAAGTGGAAAACTATCTCGCAATGTCCTTGTTTGGCAATCATCAATTAGCTCTTCAATATTAGTATATATTTAATATTTTATGCCCTAATTTTTATTTGCTCTCCCTTATGTCCCGTATTTGGATTTAACCATACCTATACAATTATTTTATTGACAATTATAATCAATCTTGACTATATTATCTTGCATTTGTAATCTTAGGATTGCCTATTTAAATACGCAAATTTAACATTCAATTATCTATGCATTAACAATTTCAATATAATCTTGTCTTGATATACTTTAAAGTACTTATTTAAAAAAAAAACATTGGGCATTATCCCAATCGCGCAATGCGCGTAAAAAACTAGTATACTAATAAGAGCCCAAGAGAGTTAGGCCTATAATGGGTAGAAAAAATGGCGGTCAATTTTTTTATTCGAATGAATGGCTCAGATTGATCAGATTTTAATTTTTCCTTAAGATTTCCTAATTTATCCTTAATGAATATGATTATCCATTAAATTTTCCGTTAAATATTATCTTTTTCGTTAATTTCTGTTAGTTCACCGTTAACTTACTCATTGATTTCAATAACAAAGGTCTTAGGTTCGAACCCCATCCAATCAAAGTTGGCATAATTAGTACTCTATTTTACTCTTAGTAAATAAATTAAATAATAATTTAGTAGCTACAACAAAAAATAATACATATGCATTTATATAATTTATAATTTATAATTATGTGTCTACAATGTCTTTATTCAAAAAAAAAAAAAATTATTCATTATCAATAAATTAATTAAGAGAAATAATTTTATTAGTTATATTGTCTTTATATTTCTCCAATGTAAATATTCTTTACATTCAAATTCATCAATTGATTATATTCACTACATTATGTCTATTATTTTTTTTGTGCACTATTTTTTAATTAAATATCAAAGTTATAATACAAAATAATGATATATTTATTTACCAAGTATTTTATTAATACCATGAAAAATTAAAATATATATATATATTAATAAAGTCAATCATATTAACTACTTGAGGGATTTGTTGACAAGGAGAGTATTCAAACCACACAACAAATTGAAGTGAGAACTACCTTGCAATGTCCTTGTTTGACAATCAACAGTTAGCGGTTAGCGTTAGTGAATTGTATTAGCGAATTTGACCTGCGATATTTAAAAAAATTAGTTGTTTAAATTAACATGAAAAATGACCTAAGTTATAATAATAATAATAATAATAATAATAATAATAATAATAATAATAATAATAATAATAATAATAATAATAATAATAATAATTGTTTTAAAAAATAAAAAAAAATAAAAAAACATAATTAAGACAATCATATTAACTACTTGGGGGATTTAGTGACACAATGAGTATTCAAATCACACAACAAATTGAAGTGAGAAACTATCTCGCAATGTCCTTATTTGGCAATCTGCAGTTAAGTCTTCAATCTCGCTTATGCCTCGTATTTGGTTTCAACCATACCTATACAATTAGTTTATTGACAATTATAATTAATCTTGACTATATTATTTTGCATTTGTAAACTTAGAATTGTCTATTTAAATACCCAAATTTAACATTCAATTATCTATGCTTGAACAATTCCAATATAATCTTGCCTTGATATACTTTAAAGTACTTATTTAAAAAAAAAAAACATTGGGCATTATCCCAATCGCACAATGCGCGTAAAAAAACTAGTTCAAATAATAAATATCATTTTAATTTAACTTATAGTTGTAAGGCTTCCATCCAATACACAGACTTTGTCAAACTCAAACTCCATGCCTATTCAGTATTCACAGCAGAAGATGTGCAACCTAGAAAGCAAAAATATGAACACATCATATAATTAATTCACACAATCACACTAACAAAAACCTAATACATACATTGGAGTTAGCACTGATAATTCTTCACTTAAGAGATTCTTGCATGCAGTCTAATTAATTTCATAAACCCTAAACCCATGGAAAAGAGGGAAAAAATCTAAGTTGATGAATGAAGCAAACAAACAAGAAGAATTCAAGGGTAAGAAACAACACACAATGCCAGAACATTAATTAATTTTTCAGTAGCTAAACTAAAAATGTGAATAAATATTTTCTCCAAGGTTGCATGTAGAAAATTGGCTGCTAATGTAGTGGACCTCAAACCCAGAATAAGTTGTATAATACATACAGTAAGTACATTGATTAGTGCAAAAGATTGAATCTTTGAATTTCATAAAAGACAGATGTAAAATGCTGTATGTATGGGGCTACAAATTATCCAGTAGTTTTCAGGAGAAGAAAATGTATTACAGCCCAACAACAATCTCCCAAAGTCACAGTAGTCCGGTCCCTAATTTGACTTCAAAATTGTTATCAGCACAGCACACTTACATTACAATTACTGAATTGCAAGCAAGTAAAAGCACTAGTGTACTACAGGTCTTGAAAAATGGCCCGCCCGGGCTCACGCACAGAATGGAAGGCAGAGAAACATTATCAGCCAACTCATAAACAAAAGCAAAAGTAATCATTTTCTCTAATCTAATCTAATGGGGAATTCTATTTGCACATCCTTATTGCTATGAGTAAAAGACATTTTTGGTCCTAGACTTATAGTGGCACCAACAATTTTGGTCCTTCATAAAAAAATCAGACAATTTGTAGACACTCTTATTGTGACGAGGATAATTTTGGTCCTCCGTCACTCTTCCCGTTAGATGCCCCGTTTGAGAGGGGGTATTTGCGTTTTTTCATCATACCTCTTCTTAACCCACTGCTGGAAATCTCGCTGTTTCCGTCCAACATTTCCGTCCAACCGTAAGTTGGTCGGTGTTTTAATAAAAATTTCAATTTTCTATGGCTAAAGATGGATGGATAAAAAGTTAGTCAGACTTTCCATCCAACGGGCGAGTGTTGGACTGAATTTCCGTCCAACCTGTGATGTTGGTTGGTAAACCTGAATTGACCGATAGGTAGAAATTGAAAATAGGTATTTTAATTTCCGTCCAACAACAATGTTGGACGGAAATTTAAATATTTTAGCTAAAAATAAAGGAATACTGGAGTAGTGGACACTAAATAGAGAGCGGGAATATAACTTTGGATGGGAAAAAGAAAAATTTGGCAAAAGAGAACTTAGCAAAAATTCCCGCTTCCATCGTCTCTGTTGTCTCCAGCAAAATTAGGGCTTCTTCCATTGTCTCCGCCTGCCTTCGCCATTCACTCCATTTCTGACGACGCCTTTTCGCCCTGCCTTCTCCATTTTCGCTGCCCTTCCTCCGCTCACGACGACAGCCGACAGCGCCTGAGACCATTCCGACGACACCGCCCCCTCGCCATTCACTCCATTTACGAAGACGCCTGAGACCACAGCCAACCGTCATTTCCTCTCCATTTCCGCCGCCATCCTTCCTCCGTCGGAGCTCCCTCACTCGCCACCGCCACGGCCCCGGAGCTGCCGATTCCTCTCCGCGACCTGTAAGTCTATTTATTTATTTTATATTTAATTTGTTTCAAATTTTTTAATTTCTTTCAGATTTCAGATATTAGTCTCTAGCCGATTCCTCCACGCAACGTCTGGTGCAATGTGGATTGTCCGATGGTAGTTTTGAATAGGAGAGGTATCTTATTGTATGCCTTTGTCAATTTGAGTAGTCTGAATTATTATCTAATCTATGTTGGATGTCAATTTCAACTTCAATTCTAGCCAATTGAACTTCGGTAGTCTGAATTATTATAACTAAAGCAGTGTTTTATGTTTTATGCATAACTAAACATAAAACATAGTAGAACTGTGTGTGTGAACAAAATAGTAACTAAAGCAGCAATTGTGCATTTTGTTTTTGCTGCATATATTCAAGATATCACACTCCTTGTAGGTAACCTAGACTGCTAGGTGGTGCAGTATGTATATATAAAATGTAGGAAGATTATAATTTTTTAGTTACTGATTGATTGGGATATCAGAACCATGTGGTGTTGTTGGTAGGTGAGAACAATTAACTTTTTTTCTTCTCAACATATTTAGATTTGAGAAGTCCCAGGATGCAGTGTGTTACTTCTTTTAATCATTCAAATTCACAGATTTTTATTTTCTTTTACTTCAATTCAAAAATTGAAATTTTGAGATAGCATTATGGATACTTTTAAGTGTGTTAAACTTAGCAGTTTAAAAAAGGAAAGTATAGACTATAAAGTTCTGTTCGAAGCATGTCTTGTAAACTACCACTCTCCTCCATTTTGCATGAGCTTTATCTTACAAGGCAGTGATTAGGCTGTTCCCGTATACATGTTTAGTTGCATTTGAATATTGTGCACTAGTGTGTCTTGACAAAATTTACTAGCTTTTTGAATTCATATTTTTAATGCTTTGTTACCTGTTTCATCTAGCCGCTATAGAAATCCTGATTTATGTCTAAACTTTTCTTATCAATTATCAGCAATGTTGGTTTGCAAAATGTATGTTTCGTGAAGCAGCTGCTATAAAGATCCAAAAGAGCTTCCGATGTTTCGTTGCTTGCAAATCATACTCAACATTACGGCATTCTGCAATTACACTGCAAACAGGCATGGGAACAATGTTTGCTTCTTTGAACTTTACTTTCATTGGCGATCCGATGATGATCAATTTTTCTTGTTATCAATTTTTGTTTAGGCCAAGCCTATGATTATGGATTGTGAACAATCCACTCCAACTTACTTTATGGATTATCATTTGACAGTCGTGTTTCTTGCTCAGGCACTGAGATTCATTGAGACAGCAAGAGCTAGGATTGAGAAAGCTATGGATGACTGTTTGACTTTTGATCATTAGCAACTCTTAGAGCTCCTCTTGGCGAGAACACGGTATGGATTTGAGTTCTATTTTTAAAATTAGGATGAATATTTACTGATGTACACACTTGGCAAATGATTTATTGTATAACTAATAATTGTTCATCATTATATTTTAAACTTAAAAACTCAGTTCTGATGTTTATTATTTGGCTTAATACACTCAATATATGTGCATTTGACTATGTGATATTCCATTTGTCTTAATACACTCAACACGTGATTAACTAGAAACACTTGTGAAGTGTAGAAAGTTTTGTAGAACTTACATTTATCTATACCATCAAGAAAGTAAGGTCATTTTTGCTAAAAATCACTTTAGAAATGCATGAGAAAAATGTTTATTTGATCAAAGCCATCATCTTAAATTAGTTACATTTGTAGGTATACCCATCATATACACTTGAACAAAGTCATTGAAGTAGAAGGTTGTGGATGCTGCATTGGTCAAAGCCATAGAAGAAGTGCCGGATTTGAAGGCTTATTTGGGTGCATCGAGCATACTTAAGTAGTATATATTTTCATTTTTTTTGTGTGTATGGTATTAATAGTCTATTGTTGGAAGTACTATGAACATGACTATTTTTGTTGTAAATATTTTTTATGTTTAAATATATTTTCAATTTGAAATTTAGTGTGTTCATTAGTTTGTTACTTTGATGACATCTAATTTATTAAGAATAGGTATAAATAAAATTAGGGTAATATAAAAATAATAAAAACATTTCATATGATTTAGAATTTTCCTACCAATAGTTGGAAGGAAAATAACAAAATATAATGAAAGTTTTCAGTCCAACGAATTCCGACCAATGCACGTAGTTGGATGGAATTTCCGACCAACATATGTAGTTGGACGGAAATTCCCACATTTTAAAAATGGTGGGTTATTGTCCGGAATTTCCGTCCATTTTTATATGTTGGACGGAATTTCCGACCAAAAAGTAGAATTGGACGGAATTTCCCACAAGCGTTTTTCCGAACGTTCAATTTGGTCGGTATGTTGGACGGAAACCTCGTTTCCGACCAATATATCACGTTTTCCGTCCAATATTCGTTGGACGGAAAACGCGAGATTTCCAGCAGTGACCCCTTTTCAGTGTTTTTCTCAGCCATAAGACCTAACATTTGAAAACCTAATTTGACTCCAATCATACCAGTCGAAGATCAATGGCGAAGTAAATCCTTCGATTCGACCCGTCAAAGACCAAATTTGCAGTGAAGAAAGACCAAACTCACAGCTCTAGGCATTTCCAAGACAAAAAAGAGGATGGATTCTGGCAAGCAAATGGAGAACCAATGGCAAAGCTTCTGATTTCTCTTCCTCTTCGGTCTTTATGCTCTATTCTTTCGTTTTCCGGCATGTTTTCCGCCACATTTATAGTTAATCAGTGTAGTTATAGTGTTTGGCCTGGGATTCTGTCTGGCGCCTGGACGGTGTTAAGCATATGAGTGGTTGATATTTTATATTTGTTTTATTGTTCTAAATAGGCTCCTGTAGACTAGGCCAGTAGCTCTAACTTCTCTCTATTTCTCCTCTCCTGTACTCTATTTAAACTCTGCTCTTTTATGTTGATCAATATACTTTCATTCACAATCTTACATGGTATCAAGAGCCATAATCTCGTAAGAGCTTTTTTTTTTTTCCTTCCCTATTGCTATCTCCTTATCAAATGGCCAGTCCACCTGCGACCACCACTGAGATTATCCAACTCACAGCCCCATCACATTTCCCTATCAAACTCACCCCTTCGAACTTTTCTGTCTGGAGGCGCCAGGTCCAATCCACGTTGATTGGCTTCAATCTTCTCGGCTTCATTGACGGCTCTGTCAAAGAACCAGCCGCGTTTAATGATTCTGCTCGCACAGTCGCGAACCCAGCTCATCTTGTCTGGCACCGCCAAGACCAGATAATCATCAGTGCTCTTTTGGGGAGCTGTTGTGACACAATCCAGCCCCTCATATCCACAGCTAAAACCGCCAATGATGCCTGGCAACGACTTCTCGCCAGTTATGCTAGTGCCACTCGAGGACGAATCATTTCCCTCAAGGCCAAGCTCACGAAAAACCCGAGAGGCGCTCGGTCTGTTACCGCCTATCTCAATGATATGTGTTCCATAGCTGATGAACTTGCTTTGGCTCAGTGTCCGGTCTCCGATGAAGACCTTGTTGTCTACGTTTTGACTCAATTAGGAGAGGAGTACAACTCTATCATGTCAGCTGTTCGCATTCGTGAAACTCCAATTTCCTTGAGAGAATTAGTAGACATTCTCACTGATCATGAACGCCAACTAAAAGAGGCCAATGATGCTCGTCAGTCCTTAATGGCCAGTGCTAATATTACTCAATGCGGTTCTTTTGGTTCTCGTAATCAACAGCCTGCGTCGAACCGAAGGTTCCGTAATAATAATAACAACGGTACCGCTAACAACAAACCAACTTCACCGCAAGGAGGACCCAATCGAATGGGTGTTGTTTGCAAATTTTGCAATTTTGCTGGTCATGAAACGCAAGTTTGCCGGAAGTTAGCCCGGTTTTTGAAAGAACATAATGTTTTTCCCATGCAGGCCGCTTCATCATATCCGTCTCCTACGGCCAATTCCACCATCGGCTCGACCTCACCATGGCTGTTTGACACGGGCGCTTCTCACCACGCTACTCCAAATGTGACCCCTATGCAGACCTTTTCAGAGTACACTAGTCCTGATGAAGTTCGCCTAGGCAACGGTAATTCTCTACAAATTTCCCATATAGGTCAGTCTACCATTCCCACTTCCGCTTCCGCCCTTATTCTACGCAATGTCTTGTGTGTTCCACAGTTACAAAATAGTCTAGTGTCCGTCTCTCAGCTATGCAAAACTAATAAAGTGCCTATTGAATTTTTTGATTCCCACTTTCTTGTGAAGGAACTTCAAACGAGGACAACACTGTTACGGGGGACGAACATTAACGGTGTCTACTATGGACCTTTGTCTTATGAGCCTACAATAAACACTGTGCGTCTGTCTCATGCGTTTCAGTGGCACCATCGGCTCGGTCATCCTTCAAACAAGGTGTTACAACTTGTGTTGCAACGCTGCAATATTCCGGTTACTGCTTCATCATTGCGTCAACTTCACTGTTCGTCTTGCAGTGTCCACAAAAGTCACAAATTACCTTTCTCTCAAAGTACTCTTGTTAGTACTAAACCATTACACTTGATTTACACTGATGTATGGGGAACTTCTGATAAGTCTATTGATGAATATCGCTATTATGTTATTTTTATTGATCACATCTCAAAATACATTTGGTTGTATCCCTTAAAGTACAAGTCGGATGTGTTTTCGGTTTTCTCTCAGTTCAAACGGCTGGTTGAGAAGTTTTTTGAACTTCCAATAGTGTCCGTTTACTCAGACAACGGGGGTGAGTTTATTAAATTGATTCCTCTGTTTAATGCTCATGGAATATCTCATTTCACTACTCCACCTCACACACCAGAGCATAATGGAATAGCTGAACGGCGACATCGACATATTGTCGAAACAGGCATGTCGCTTCTACACTCTGCCTTCTTACCATCCACGTTTTGGTCCTATGCCTTCCTTACTGCCGTTTACCTCATTAATCGGCTTCCGACTCCAATATTAGGTAATCAGTCTCCGTTTCAGGTTTTATTTAAACAACCACCCAATTATACAAAATTGCAACCGTTTGGCTGTCTATGCTATCCTTGGCTACGACCCTATAACTCTACGAAGTTAGAGCCAAAGTCTCATCCTTGTATTTTTCTAGGGTACTCTAACACTCAATTTGCTTATAAATGTTTGGATTTTGTTTCAAATCGAGTGTTTTTATCCAGGCATGTGCGTTTTGTTTCAAATGAGTTTCCTGCAAAAGAACTACATCTGGATACGGGAACCGTGTCTGGGCACCAAACTACTGCCTCTCAACAGGTTCTGTTCCGGTTGCCTTCTTCCGCAGGTGCCACGTCTCTTAATCTGCCATCTTTGTCCATACCCTCGCCCGTTCCTTCTTCCGCCTCAGAATCTACCAGAGTGCAATTGTCGTCACCTGAGTCGTCCACTACGCCCACAGGTGGAAGCAATGCTGCAAGCTCTGTTCCCAGTTCGTCATCTTCTGCCTACAGTTCGTCACCTACTGTTCCAGAAACCGCCCCACCAACCAGTGAACCTGCTTCTATGTCTTCCCAGCCCGACACCACCTCTGGCGACTCTCAGTCACAAGGTGGTGTGCGTCGGTCTACTAGGAACCGCCGTCCAAATCCACGGTACACTGACTATGTTGTCAATCACACCACTGCCCACCCTATACCTCCAGCTTTAGAACCCTCTACCGTTGCTCAGGCTCTAAAAGATGCTAGGTGGAGGCAAGCCATGGATGAAGAGGTTGATGCATTGCACCGTAACAAGACATGGCGCCTGGTTCCTCGCGACGCAGGGGTTCCAATTGGTTGTAAGTGGGTTTACCGTGTTAAGCGTAAACCCGATGGCTCAGTTGATCGGTACAAAGCCCGCCTTGTTGCCAAGGGCTTCTTGCAAACTGCTGGCAGAGACTACTTTGAGACCTATAGCCCAGTCATGAAGCCGGTTACCATTCGCCTTGTTTTAACCGTTGCGCTGAGTAATAACTGGTGTTTGCGTCAGTTGGATATCAACAACGCCTTTCTACATGGTACACTGCATGAGGAAGTTTACATGGAACAGCTACCGGGATACGTTGACCCTCAGTACCCGACTCATATTTGCAGGTTGACGAAAGCATTGTATGGGCTTAAGCAGGCACCAAGAGCTTGGTACCAGGAACTCTCACAATTTTTGCAACGTTGTGGGTTCATGAAGTCACAGGCTGATGCTTCTTTATTTGTATACTCAGCTCATAATGTAATTGCTTATTTTTTAGTGTACGTCGATGATATTTTGTTGACAGGGAGTGATACAACCTGGCTCGACCGATTTGTGAGGACCCTGTCAGCACGGTTTGCTCTCAAAGACCTTGGCCCCTTACATCATTTCCTGGGTGTGGAGGTCATTCCTACTATTGGAGGTATTTTTCTATCACAGAGTCAGTACATTACTGACATATTGACGCAGTTCAAGATGGATGGTGCAAAGGATGTTACAACACCACTTGCAACATCAGACAAACTCCTGCCGACGCTGTCCTCTAGTGCCGCGACTGATGCTACACAGTTCCGTCGACTGTTGGGTCTAATGCAGTATTTGGTGCTTACTCGCCCAGATGTGGCTTACGCGGTCAATCGGATCTCGCAATTTATGCATGCGCCTTCTGAGCTGCACTGGCAGGCCGTAAAACGATTACTGCGTTACCTCAAGGGAACGGTGTGCCATGGTCTATTTCTTCGAGGGGGTCAACCGCTCTTGTTACGTGTCTTTACAGACTCAGTCTGGGGAGGTAGTGCCACCGCCGGCCGTTCAACTACTGCGTACCTGGTGTACGTGGGTGATAATCTTATTTCTTGGAAGTCCTCGCGACAGAAGTCTGTCTCCCGGTTATCTACAGAGGCTGAGTACTGTGCTTTGGCGAATGCAGCAGCGGAGGTTCAATGGGTTAAGAGTCTGTTGCAGGAGTTAAATTTGGGTCTGGTAAAGCCTCCGGTCCTGTTTTGTGACAACCTCAGCGCCACGTATGTTTGTAAGAATCCGGTGTTTCATTCTCGCATGAAACATCTGGTCCTGGACTACTTCTTCGTTCGGCATTTGGTTTCTAGTGGCATGCTGGTTGTACGACACATTCCATCCTCTGCTCAACTTGCTGATCTTCTCACCAAGCCGCTTGGCCGTCAGCAGTTTCTTCAGCTCCGATCCAAGATTGGTGTCTCCGATGGATCCTCAATCTTGCGGGGGCGTGTTAAGCATATGAGTGGTTGATATTTTATATTTGTTTTATTGTTCTAAATAGGCTCCTGTAGACTAGGCCAGTAGCTCTAACTTCTCTCTATTTCTCCTCTCCTGTACTCTATTTAAACTCTGCTCTTTTATGTTGATCAATATACTTTCATTCACAATCTTACAGACGGCTCAGGTTTCTCCCACGGGTTTTCTCTGGACCCGGGTCAGTCGGTTCCGGTTTCTGTTCTCGTGGCTTGGTTCGGCCGATTGTGGGGCCGGACACAATGCTCTCAGGATTCTGCCACCGGGAAGTTCGCCTGCATGACAAGGGACTGCGGCTCCGGGACTGTGGAATGTTCCGGTGGAGGAGCCACGCCGCCGATTAGGTTGGCGGAGTTCACGCTCAACACCGCGGGGGGCTTGGATTTTTACGAGGTTAGTTTGCTTGACGGTTACAACATGCCCATGCTGGTGGCCCCATAGGGTGGGACTAGGGAGGGAAACTGTACGACCACTGGATGCATGAGCAACCTCAACGACGGGTGCCCGGCGGAGCTGAAGATGATGAGCGCCGCCGCCGACGGCGAGTGCGTGCCGTGTAGGAGCACGTGCGAGGCGTTCGGCGACCCGAAATACTGCTGCATTGGAGAATACGCGACTCCGAACACCTGCAAGCCCAGCTCTTACAGCTACGCTTACGACGCGCTTACAGCTACGCTTACGACGATTGCACTAGCACCTTCACATGCGTCGCCACGGATTATGTCATCACTTTCTGCCCTTTTCCGTCTACTAGGTAAACAATTTACTCTCTCAATACTGAAATCTGATTTTTTCAATTGATAAGACGCATTAACCATCGTCGTTTTTGAAAGAGGGGGAGATATGATGAAAAGACCCAAATACCCCCTCTCAAACCGGGCATGAAGAGTGACGGAGGACCAAAATTGTCCTCCTCACAATAAAAGTGTCCACAAATTGTGTGATTTTTTATGGAGGACCAAAATTGTCCTTGCCACAAGTCTAGGACCAAAAATGTCTTTTACTCTATTGCTATTTACACCACCCTTTGATAGGTGAGCTACCTTTATAGGTGGTGTAAATAGAACAACTTGCTATTTGCACGACTGCACCTTCATTAAAGTTAGTCAAACATTAGAATTATCTAGGTGATCGAATACATTACTTTTTGTTAGATTATTTTTTTAATTATCTTTTAATTAGTTTTATGAAATTTGTTTAACTTTAATTACATGCTTCATGTTTTTATTTAAAATATTTATTATTTATTTTTATTTCAAATTGTGATAGTATAATAATTTTGTCTATAATATTGTTTAATTATTTTGTGTAGTATCTAACGTTTAATAAATTTTAATGATAAAATTAATTTTATTTTTTGTTATTCTAATATTCTTTATAACTCAAATTGTTTTGTATGCATTATTTTACCTTTTTATAAAAATGTAATAAATTAATTTTTAATCTCTAAAAACTGTAAAAACATATTAACATCACAATAAAATATAAAAAGAAAATTTCATTCCATTTCAATCCAATATAACATTATCATGAGTACAATTAGAGCGTACATGCTCATTGTAATTATTGATCCGATTCACATATCGAGTAATCCATGCATCTGCACAATCATATTTAAAATAAGTCCATTGTGGAGCAATAGTAGGCATTGGCCTGGGTACCCTCTTGTTAATGTTACCTTAACATAATGATTATTATTAACATAACCAAGGGGCAATTGCTACATGCTCGTACCAAGGTGGTGAGCTAGATCGAAGCGGTAAATATGTCGTACTGTCGGCCATATTCAGAACATGTAGTATTATAGTCATCTAGTGCCCAACTGGTGCACACCGATCTGATTCAAAAAAATTCAACGAGTTAGACGTTATACCATCCTTGAGTTCCGAACATATTGGTATATTCCATCTTGTGAGACTCTAGTTCTTCCATTAAATTAGATCGAATTCTGAACCATTCATCTTCCAGAAAAGCAAGATAGATAGCTACCGCTCGAAATCCACAATTTCCGTCAGATCTCACATCTTGCACTTGCATGATGAAAGGATGGAATATAACCGCAATTTGACGAATATATGGATGTAAAAAATGTCTATCACTTGAGGTTGATGCAGCTGAACAACTATTTGGAGTTCGTTCTTGAAATTGAAAAGCATTTGGCTCGGCATATCTTGATGCAGCCAAACGACTATGTTTACTAGGATCTTGAGTGGGCATAGTTAGATCAGTTTGAGTTTTTCTGAGAAATTTGTTCTTTGAAGTGGGACACCCACGAATATTTATTTGCATGGCTGGCTCACGGATCAAAGTTGTAGATGACGCAATCATCTCCCTCAACTTTCTCAATATACTGAATTTACTAGTTCTTGATTGTTTCTTGAACTGATCCTTAAACATATGAAGCTGATGCACAAAACCAAAATCCTCATTGTTTAGAGAGATGGAAGGTGATAAGTCGAGTTTTCTCCAAAATATATGAATCGAATAAAGTGGGATATGATGATTATTGTTAAAATATGTTACCTGCTCGTGTGCACATGGAAGCCCACAACTTGTGCGCAATCAACATCCACAATTTTCAAAAATAAACCCACCACATTGATAAGGGACAATATATGTACCGTTTTGAAAATTGAAGGGAAACATTTACACCATTAATAATTCAGAAGTGACATAAATTACTATTTTCTGTAGTGATTTCTATCTCAACGCTGCATTATGCTCACTTCCCAGATTTCTGTTGGATCTCAACGCTGCACTATGCTCACTTCCCAGATTTCTGTTGGATCTCAACGCTGCACTATGCTCACTTCCCAAGAGGTCACCCATCCCGAGATTGCTGGAAGTCCCGGCTGACACCCACCAATCTCCCTAGCCTACGCGCCTATAATCCCCACAAGTACAAAACAGTTCACGGGCGTCTGTTGTTGGAACCAACAGGCGTCTGTTCTGTGACAGACGCCTATGAACCAGACACTGATTGTCCTGACTTTAGGCGTCTGTCGTTTGTAAACTTCTAAAGTTGTTTATGGCGTCTGTTCTTCATGAATATGATTATTTTTTATTGGTGAAGAACAGACGCCTATTGTCACTATGCTAAGTAATATTACGTATTTTAGGAATCTGGTACTTTGGAGGAACAGATGCCTATTGTTCTTTTATATATATATATATATATATATATATATATATATATATATATATATATATATATATATATATTATTTGGTCACCTTGCTACCTTACATTATTCTTCCACATTATTTTCCAACAACACATTCAATAATATCCATTAACCCAATTATATTGCACAATCCACAATATAATCAAAATTACAAAATCCACCATCATATCCAAACTAGCTACAACATAATATAATATACTCCAAACTACAATAGATATAATCCAACCATTAATATCTAATTAAGTACATACTTCGTCAAACATGCACAAAATATATGACATTATATACATTCCTTATGAAAATACTTAGCCCACATTTCACGAATCTCGTCTATTTCTTCAATAGAGTATGGCGTAGTGCGATCTTGAAACACCTACAAAAGAATGATTAATTGTATTAATAATAAATTATAATTAATTTATTAAAAAAATACTTAGTTTATATCATTTTATATGTACCTTATCCAAAGAAGTATATGTGGAATATATACTTTGTGCATAAATCATGCATATATTTCATAACATAGTATCCACACTCAACACCTCCCGGTTGTTGAGGGCACTAAAAAAACAAATGAAAATAAAGTAAATATTCTTTAATTTGTAATCAAGCTAACAACTAATAAACAACAAATTAAGAAAAATAAACAACAAATAAAAAAATAAAAAACAAATAAAAAAACTAAACAACAAATTAATAAGCTAGTAAGCATTGTTTTATTTTACCTTTAAGATTCTTCCATTGAACAAGATTTTTTGCTCTTTGACCCCGTTGATTCAGATATGATCGGAATGCTCTATAACATTAATGTATAAACACAATTAATAAATTATAACACCTAATATAAAAAATTTTATATACAAATAAACTTTTACTTACATATTCACCACAGGCTTGAGTTGTATATCCCGGTCACGTTTCAAAGGATCCAAAACATATACCATCCTCGAACAAACATTAATCACTAGAAGCAACCAATGCTCTCTATAATTTATAAATACATACATTGCACATTTAATTAGTAATAATTCAAATTCACTTATATAAACACAACAGAAAAACAGATTACTTACCAATGCTCTCTTCATCATTTTTTTTTTTGGTGAACATCATTCTCTTCATCATTTTCTATTCTATTTTCACCGATGTTTGTACTAGAAAGTACACTCTCACCATACCATATCCATTGGTTATAACATTCTTTAAAGCCGCGGCATATTAAATGACTCCTAACTTGCTCAGAACTACGAAATTTCCTCAGATTCTTACAAGCATAACAAGGGCACACCAAAAATTCTTTTCCATTTTTATTTTTATTTTCTTCAGCATACTTTAGAAAATTTTCAACCCCTAGCATATATTCATATGTATTTCGTTTCCCATACATCCAACTACGATCGATATCTCTCATGTGCAAGCATGGTTGAAGTCTTTAAATTTTATTTACTTTAATTAAAATGATTTTTTAATTTATAATTTTTATTAAAAAGTCTCTATTTTCTTCCCTAAATATTACATATCACATTGCATATCTATATTAATAAGCCATAAAAAATCACACATTACTGTGACATTGCATAAAAAGTAATTTTTTTTTTCTTAACATAATAAGCCATAAATATTGCATATCACTGAGGAGGAAGAAGAGGAAGAAGAAGAAGAAGAAGAGGAAGAAGAGGAGGAAGAAGAGGACGAAGAAGATGAGGAAGAAGATGAAGAGGAGGATGAGGAATAAGAGGAGGAAGAAGAAGAAGAAGAAGAAGAGGAAAAGGAAGAAGAAGAAGATGTACGTACCTGAAGGAGACGACCGAAGATGCTACGCTGCTTGGACGCTGCTTCTTCATGTCGCTGCTGCTCAACGTCGTCGCCAGTCACCTCCGCCGCGGCATCGTCTCCGTTTCTCCGATGGTCGTTGTCGTCGTTCCTCCGGAGGTCGCCGGCGAAGCTCAAGATAGAGATGAAGGCTAAGAAGATGTTGAAGGTTATGGAGATGATGAAGGCTACTAGCTAGGAGATATGGTAGATGGAATTGTGGAAGCAAAGGAGATGGTGAGTAAATGGTGATAGGATAGCTTGTGCTGACGTCGATCAATCAATGCTTCGTACGTACCTATAACATATAGGAATAAGGGTCAAATAGGCCATCTAACTGCACACAATAATGCAATTAGGCCACTGAACCTAAAAAAACAACAATTAGATCCCTAAACTAACAATTTTCTTGCAATTAGTCTAATTTATAAGTTTTCTAGGTTGCTAGCAGGTCGCCTTTTAATTTAAAATATTTTTTTTTTAAATTTAAAGTATTTTTTAAAATTTTATTATTCAAAATAATTATTTAAAATTTTTTTTTTTTAAAAAAAGAAGATCGTCTCCGGCCATGGATTCGTCTCCATGGCCGGAGACCTCTTCGTCTCTGGCCATGGATTCGTCTCCATGGCCGGAGACCTCTTCGTCTCTGGCCGGCCGGAGACGAAGAAGTTATCTTCGTCTCCATGACCGGAGACGAAGAGACTCTTCGTCTCTGGCCATGGAGACGAAGATAACTTCATCGTCTCCGGCCATGGAGACGAAGAGTCTCTTCGTCTCCGGCAGTGGAGACAAAGAGACTCTTCGTCTCCATGGCCGGAGACGAAGAATCGGCCAGAGACGAAGATGTCTCCGGCCATGGAGACGAATCCATGGCCGGAGACGATCTGTTTCCTTTTTTTTTTTTAAGTTTTAAATAATTATTTTAAATAATAAATATTTTAAAAAATATTTTAAATTTAAAAAAATATTTTAAATCCAAGGTGACCTGCTAACAACCTAGAAAACTTACAAATTAGACTAATTGTAAAAAAATGATTAGTTTAGGGATCTAATTGTTGCTTTTTTAGGTTCAGTGGCCTAATTGAATTATTGTGTGCAGTTGGATGGCCTATTTGACCCTTATTCCTAACATATATTATTTTTTTTTAAATCTTATGACAAATAAGCTACTGTTCAAAGACAATCGTTATACCCTGCACCACGGCGCATAGTGCACTGTGCACCCCGCGCCTCCCAAAATGACGTCGTTTTGGGAGGCGCGGTAAGAAGTTGACATGATTATGTATATTTGTTTGTACAATTATGTATATTTTTTATTATGTACATTTTTTATACAATTATGTACAATTTTTTTTATACAATTACGTACACACTACTGGAAATTATGGAATTTCCGACCACCTGAAATTGATCTTAAATCAAGTCGAAAGCCTTGTTCCAACCACTTTTGGTATCCGGAAAAACCTTTGTTGCTATTTCCGACCACTTTTTGGTATCAACTTGATTTAAGATTACTTTCAGGTGGTCGGGAATTCCATAATTTCTAGTAGTGACATCCGGATCAGGAAATTTTTGTGTATTATGTTAAGAGTTGATGTGTATTATGTTAAAAGTTTATGTTTATTATGTATTATGTTAGACTATGTGTATTATCTTTTAAAAAAGAGTATATGTATTTTGTTATATAATTATGTACATTCATGTATACAATTATGTGTATTTTAGTATAAGAATTGTACATTTTTTAACATGAGATTTTTTTTAAGGAAAATTAACTGCCAAACACTGGGTAGCGAAATTTCTAAAATAAAAAAAATAATAAAATTAAAACGACGTCGTTTTGCATCTGGGCGCACAATGCAACGCACGCCGTGGTGCAGGATATAAATTTTCGTTCAAAGAAGAACAGTCGCTAATAGGGCATGATTTATTAGTATTACACTATTAGCATATGTTCTTCTTTTACAACAAACGCTAGTTGTTGTTTAACAAAAAAACCACCGCGCATGTTTTATTATTATTTATTTTCCAAATGATGACAGGCCTAATATTTATGGTCAACTTTGTAGTAGTGCCCCATCCTGGGATTGGACTTAGCCCGACCTACGACCTACGCCCACATCTCATCTGGGACTGAACTCGGCTCTGATACCAATTATTGGATCTCAACGCTGCACTATGTTCACTTTCCAGGGGGTCAACCATCCCGTGATTGTCGGAAGTCAAGCACGCTTAACCATAGAGTTCTATGGTACTTGGTTGTCACATCCTACTCAAAACCAATTGGTGATAAGCAGGTGGACATTAACCATTTAACCACATCTCTCCATGGTAAGCCACAGCGCCACGTGTCGAATCGAGCAGGGGCTGAACTCGTGTCGAATCGAGCAGGGGCTGAACTCGGCCAACCCGACTAACGCCCAACAATTTCCCTAGGGATTTGCATCCATTTACAAATTCCAAAAGAATTTGTCGAAAAATTCAACAAACTCTTGAAGGAAGGGAAAATTTATGATATCCAAAATTTCATTGTGCATACCTCTCGCATGAGGTTTAAGTCGTGCGAGCACAAATACATTATGAAAGCAAACAATGACACTTTGATCAGCATTTCGGATCAAGATGATTCCGTTTTCCCAAACACATGTTTAAATTCAAAGATTTAGGATCGTCGAAGGCTCCCGGAGGTGTTGATAGTGACTAGTTAATTGGTAAGTTATTATTACAATTCGTTCTATATTGGGTGTTATTTGCATTCTTTTTTGATATTATTCTAATTCATTCATATTTGCAAACTTACAATGGTTTTGTTGGTTTTCACATATTTAATTGGTCGTGTAGTTTCCGTTACTGAGCCAAAAGTTATTTAAGTCAATCAAAATCCTCAAAGGTTGATTGATTTCGTCATTGAATCTCGGTATGTAGAATTTTTTTCAATGGTTTCTTTATTTGTATAAATAAACATATAGTCTTTATTACCAAATACATTTGTTTTTACTCAGGGAGAGTCGGTTAACGATAACCCTGTGGGACGAGCACGTGGATTATTTTTTTGTCTTACTATAATGGTGGTAGATCCACTGATCGTTATACTACAACTTTGTAGAGTCAGGGTCATTGATGGTAAGTAATAACCCAACGGCAGACTTAAATTCCCGTTGATGCTCGCATATGCCATGACTATAAACTAAAGTCAAGGCCAAACACTAACTCACGTTGGGTTATTGCTGAAAAAACCGATCTTTAATCATGGTCAATTGTACGTGGCTTTTTCCCGTGTCACCCATATGGCCAGAAGGTTTTAGCTCTAGACGAGGATGGACAAAATTTTGTTACTACTACCAATGTCGTCTACAAAGAGGTTTTCAATAATGTGTATTTCAAACTAGTGATATTATGTTTTCTTTTTATAGAAAGATGAAAAAATTGCTATATATCTGCACAAAAAATATATCTTCCATACAAATAATTTCTAAGATAACGGTCAAAAAGACACTCCAACTATATACCAAAGAGCAATTAGCCCCTTGAACTAAAAAAACATTCAATTAAACCCTTAAACTTGTTAAAATAGTGCAATTAACATATTTAACATATAATAGCATGTTACATTCAAGTCACCTGCCACGTAGGATTTCACGTAAATTCCACGTCAATTATATTAATATTTTTAAGGTTATTTTTTAAAAAATAAATCAATTTAAAAATAAATGCCATGGCAGCAGGCTGCCGCCATGGACTAGAATCCGTTGAGATGCCAGCAAGCTTCTCCGTCCAAATCTGGACGGAGAAGCTCGCTGGCTTCTCAAATGGAGAAGCCAACGAAGAAGCCATCACTTCTCTTCTCTTAAACGCCGCTGGCAACTATTTATTTATTTATTTTATTATTTAAAAAAAATCAAAGAAATGCCATGTAGATGCCTAGCAAGCAAAATTAACTGATTACTTTTTGGTAACTTATTAAAAATGGTAATTGCACATTTTAAACAAGTTTAAGGGTTGAATTGAAGGTTTTTTTTTTTTTTTTAGTTCGAGGGGCTAATTGCACTTGGATATATAATTCGAGGTTCTATTTGACCCTTATCCCCAATTTCTATAACTAAGTTGCTAGACAACGAGCTAATTAGCCCAATTAATACAAATCTTAAACCCTTATATATAAAATCTCTAAAGTTTCAGCACTGGATGCGTATATCTACTTGTTATTTGGGCAATATTTGCTCGAATTCAAGCAAGGAAAACATCAAAAAACATAATCGATCCAACTTAATTCTTCAATTGCACTGTATAATATTCGTTGTTATAATTTATACAATTGTATATCGATCTAAATATTCTTAAAATATTATAACAAATTCATTCCATGCAACACACTGATGAAATTAAAATACAAGTAATTATAAAAATGTCACTGCACTTTCTCTTGTGTTTTTTGCCATTGTCGGTCCGATCATTCTATATAGAAAATTGAGATTATTTCATATTCTCACAATGAGTACTGGCCTAATAGTCAGAGTGTTATGTATGATATTGGCCCTTTTTAATAAATAGATCAGATAAGCATTTGTCAATAAATATTATGCAAATTGGCAATACAAACATATTTCCGTGTTGAAATGAAATTCATGGTATAAACTTGAAATATCAAGATTTTTTTAAAAAAAATTTCAACGATTTAATTGTTTAAAAGAGAAAATCTAATCAATTAATTAAAAAATATATGATTTGAGTTTAATTGTTTCTATTTATATAAATAAATTGATGCATTTATAAAATCTCAAATAGGTTTTTTAATGATAGATATATTTTTATATATTATTTATTTACACACACACACACACACACACACACACACACACACACACACACACACACACACACACACACATATATATATATATATATATATATATATATATATATATATATATAAGATAAAAATAAATTTTAATATATTTTAATTACAACTTAGGCTCATGTTGCTATATGGACTTTGGTCTACGGTATAAGTATTAATGTAAGATGTGGTGACATTTCATACTAATCATACGTAAGTTGGTAACAATAATTAGGTGTCAACCCAATAGGGTAGCTCAAGTGGCAAATGAGCTCTCTTTGTGGGGGAGAATTCCAGGATAACCCGGGTTCAATTCTCACAAGTGACGATTCTCTTTGGGCCAGCTTCTGTGCCTCTCGGAGCGAATCGGGTGGACTTGGACCTTTAAACGGACAGAGAAAGACCCGGACCACAATGTGTGGTTTCCATCAAAAAAAAAAATAATAATAATTAGGTGTCATGATTTAGGTGAGATTTCATACTAATCGAACATTATTGTGCACATAAATGATTTAGAAGAGGCAAAGTGCACAACAAACGCAGACTCTGCATAACTAAAATGCATCAACGGCTCAGTAAACAAAAGATAAATGTGTATCAAAAGGTTGTTTCCAAGGAGTTTGCATATGTCAATGTAAGATCGAATTGATGATATTCCACAATTGAGTATGAAATTAGTTAATAAAATAATTATTTAATTTTATGATGATTTGGAGATTTTATTAATTCCATTCATAGTATGTGCGAGGTTCTAAATTTAAAGTTATTCAGATTGACTCTTATGTATTTGTTGTTTATGAACTGATCGACTTCATTACATGTTAACAAAAGAATATACTTAATATTAGAATAGTGTAATATCATGTAGTAAAGTTAGGATCTAGTGTAACATTCTTGAATTTAGTTTTGTGACTATCCTTTATTAATATTATTATAGGTAGGTTTTAGGATATATCATTTTAAAAATAGATTTTGTGTTTAATTATTTATTGTAATTATTGATATTTATAATTTGATAGTTTAATCATATAATTCGATGAATTTATGAAGGATGACAAGATGCATGCTTGCAAGTTAAGTTGTAATTATCATTTTAAGAATACAAAATTTTAAAAAATGCACATTGTATTTTGGGTAGTCATTTTTAAAAAAAAAAAATTAATTTTTAAAAGAGAAAATTTCAATTTTTGAGTAGTATTGAATCTGTTACAATAATGCAGTATCTGTTCATAACTACTTAATTTCTCAACCTACTGAAGTACAAAGTCAAAGAGTCAATATCGGCTCAAACTCACAACCTCTAGTAAACAATACTCCATATCTTTTTTACAAGTTCCATTGAGAAACAACAATATTATAGAGCACGTACACTCCACATTATTATGGATTTTGGGTATAGTCTTATAGGTTAAATCTGCTCCAGATAGTAATGAAATGAAATAAATAAAGAAATCATGCAGAACCTAACCTGTGATCATATCATCTCCTCTGGTGTGTGTCCCATGTATATATAACAATATAATAAGATGCCCTAGCCACTATCTTCAACAAGTAGTACAAAATATTATATGAACAGAACTTCAATCATCAATTACATAGATTCAACACACATACAGAGAGAGAGAACTGATACATAGTAAATACATACATATCGACACACATACAGAGAGAGAGAACTGATACATCATACGAAAAATAAAAATAGGTATTCAATAAGCAAGTAAAATATGAAATAAAACAAGTTCTGTATTAACCACCAATTTCTGCTCAGCCGCAATACTCAAAGCACAAAAGCTATATTAATACCAATACATATCAGGGAATCGATTTGCTTATACTCTAGTTTTCACAGTATAAGACAACATCTTCAAGTCCTTTTTGGCGGAAGAGTTAGTTCGCAACAACGATGAAATGTGGCTATTATTTCTCTTTCTTTCTCATTCTCAATCGTATTTATCACTTAGAGTTAATACCATCCGAGATCCTCCGAGTATAGTAGTTTTGCCACGTTTAGTCCTAAACTTTTAAATTGATCATTTGTGATCCTTCGACTTTCAAATTTAACCATTCGTGGTCCAAGTTAACCACTCATGGTCCTTCAACTATTAAATTTTAACTAACTATGGTCCTTTCAAGAGGACCACGACTGGTTAAATTTCGAAACTTGAAGGACTATGGTGGTTACTTTTGACTACGAATGGTTAAATTTGAAAGTTGAAGGACCACATATGATCAATTTGAAAGTTTAGGACTAAACGTGACAAAAACATTATACTCGGAGGACCTCAGATGGTATTAACTCTTATCACTTAGGACACAGAAATTAAGGTCGATTAGACTAATACTTTGAAACGATTTGCCATTATGTTTTGTTGGAAGACTGTGATTCACAGTCGAAAAGCTTGGGAAAGATGGAGAAAGAGCTCACATTCGACTTAAAGAAACCACTCTTCCTTGAAGGTGCACTATGATTTTCGCAGTTAAATAATGAAATAACATACTCATAATTAAATTGTACTATTACTCATTGACAAGTTGTGAGTTAGCGGTGTATGGAAAGTAGGGGTGGAGAATGAAAATTCTTCCGGATATCGTTCTCAAATGATGGACATTTGAAATTGAATATTGTGTAGTCAAACATAAGCATGCATTTGCAATAAAAGGTTAGGGAAGTTCATTCTATCAAGTGGAGTATGTGGTGAATTGGATTCCCTTGCATTGCAATGTAGAGACTTTGGTAAGGGATGAATTGATGATGAAACTATGTGATGAATTGAGGTGTGATGGACAATTTTAATATGTCCTCGAAAGTGCACGAGTCAGTTGTAGTGATAGTGTGCAATAGCAAGGGTCGTACCCGATGCAATTTAATAACTTGAAATTAATTAACTCAATAATTTAAAGTACCAGAAACAATTGCCAATGGTAAGAACGCAAAATAATTAAGTTTGAAGCTAAACAAATAAATAAGTGAATAAAAACTCAAAAAAGTAAACAAGTAATCTAATTAATCAGAATTGGACAAAAAAAAAAGTCTAGGGAATTGAACTCATTACCGCTATTAATTCTGCACCTCTAGTCTAATCCTACCGATCATTGAAATATCAACCCATAAAATAAAGCTTAGCAAATTAAAAGCAAATATGGTAAACAAAATCAAATAGAGCTGAGCAGATTAAAAACAATTATAACAATTCAAATAAAATAAAGTTTAGCATTTTTGGCACTTTACTTGGCTCCACGTTGCATCACTCATTCAATTAATTAACAATTTGGAAATTGAAAGCTTAAACAGAAGAATTGCTAGGAAAACAAGAGAAACGCAGCAGACCACTCACAATGTAATTCGCAATCTAAACACAAATCCAATGGTAATTAAAACTACAGCTACGCACAGAAGTCAAACATTACCACTAAATCAAAGCTACTACATCGAACGAATGGGTTTTAAAGTTGCCATGAAATTGCTGTGATGGACTCTTTTACGCTGGAATTAAACTGATGAAGAATTTGTTGAAACAAAGACAGTTGCGCTGATAGGAGCCGCCGAACGGAACGAAGCCACCGCCGAACAAATTAATTGCAGCAGCTGTGTAGGAGATTTGTGCTGCCGGAATTGGTATTCAGAATCCCGTCGTCACCAGAGAGAATGGAGCCGTCGGAACTCTCCGCTCACCGTCCCCGGAGTTGGTCCGGAGCCAATTGATTCATGAATGATGAACATTAGCTTCATTTTATATTGTTCCGGCCAAGCCACTTCTCCGCTTCTGCGCTGCTATGGAGCATTCTTCTGCTAGTCTATCGGATCGTAGCCATGACCGAGAACGAGTCTGCGATCACATTCTTATATTGATATATAAGAATAACAATAACAATAACAATATCAATAACAATAACAATAACAATAAGAAAATTCTCTCTCTCTATCCCTACGTATTAGGGTTCCGATATACATCCCTGAGTTCTAGGGTTTTCGGCTGCGATATATCGGCGAGCGTTTCTTCTGGTCTGGACGTCCAAGGGCTTATTGATGGCACGGCTCACATCACGCTACAAGACGAGGAGGTGGGGGTTCAGTTTGTGGAGGAGCCGGACGGTGGGGTGGAGCACGGCGTTGAATGTCGAACATGGGCTCTTGTTGGCCAGTTCTTGACCGACCGTAATTTGAAGGTGGAGATAATGAAGAGGGTTATGGCATCAGCATGGCGTCCATTAATGGGAATTGAAATAACGGATGTTCGGCCGGGGCTTTATCTATTTACTTTCTTTGATGAGGCCGATCGACGTCGGGTTTTGGAGGAGGGGCCCTGGGCTTTCGAGAATGCACTGTTTCTCTGTCAACCGCTAGAAGGGGACGATGATCCGGCATTGATAGAGTTGAGTACAGTCGACTTTTGGGTGCAGGTTTTTGGGCTCCCGACGGGTTATCGGACGGAGAATGTTTTAGAAAAGGTGGGGGATTATGTTGGTGTGTTCCTGTGTATTGATGAGCGGTGTTTTGCGAGGTCATGGACGGAGTTCTATAGGGTTCGGGTGCGGCTTGATGTTGCGAACCCCATAAAGCATCGCATGAAGATGATCATGCGTGATGGTACGTGGGCGTGGATTAATTTCAGGTCCCCATTGTCGCCGGAGCAGTATATTTACGGTCAGGGTTTGAAGGCGTGGGGAATGGGGGCGGCCAAGGTGCTGGGGGATAAATAGTTCCGGCTTGGTCAGGAGAGGAGAAGGGAGATTGGTTATGGTGGTGTTGCGGTGAGGAGGGGACAGCAGAGGGGGTACGGGAAGAGGGTGCCGTGGAGGGGGTGGATGGCAGTTTGATGGCGGGGCAGTCAAGGGAAGGGGTTTCGGGTTTGGGAGTTGCGCAGATTAATATGGCTGCTGTTGTGGTTGAGGGGGAGGAGAGGGGTTTGAGGGTGGATCCGAAGCGGAGGAGGGGACTGGGAGGTGACATCGTGAGCGAGGTGAGGGCTATGCAGATGGAAACGGAGTATGACAGTTTGGTGGGACCTGGGGACCAGGCCCACCGTTCTCAATGAGTACCCTATTTTGGAACTGCCGTGGCTTGGGCAATCCACGGACAGTTCAGGAGGTGGTGGACTTAGTGTCCAAGAAGAAGCCCGAGTTCGTGTTTTTGATGGAAACTATGGTAGATAGAAGTCATGCCGAGAGACTACGAGTGAAACTGGGTTTAGAGGGTTGCTTTGCGGTTGATAGTGACGGCCAGAGAGGTGGTTTGTGTTTTCTATGGGCCAAGAATAATGGTGCACGTTTGATTAAATATTCGACTAATCACATTGATCTTGAGATTTCTTTGCCTGATAAGCCGCTGTGGAGGTTGACGTGTTATTATGGATTTGCACAGAGGGATAGGAGGAGGGCTGCATGGGATTTTCTACGATCTCTCAAGGGGGTATCTGACCTTCCTTGGGTGGTTTTGGGAGATTTCAACGATTTATTGATGCAGGCGGATAAGAGAGGGAGGTTGCCACATCCTGTTGGTTTGATTGAGGGGTTTGCTGAAGCTTTGGATGACTGTGGTTTGATGACACTGCCTATGATTGGATACCCTTACACGTGGGAGCGTGGGAAAGAGACTGCTCGCTGGGTGGAGGAGCACTTGGATAGACTGGTGGCGAATATTGACTGGCTGCAGGGCAATGATAGGGCGAGGGTCTTTAATATTCAAACTGACTCGTCAGATCATACTGCGCTATTTCTGGATATAGGAGGGGTGGATCATGTGTTGAGGCCCCGGGGTTTCCGGTTTGAGAATGCATGGCTACTGGATGGTGGTTGCAGGGAGGTGGTGGAAAGGGAATGGTCTAATACTCCAGGTTTGGCGTTACAGGCCAGGCTTGGTGTGTGTGGCCGGGGTTTGAGGAGGTGGGGTGGTGATCGCCATCATAAGTATGGGAAACGGGTTGAAGGTATAAAGAAGGAGATAAATGGTTTACGAGGTAGTCATGATCCTGTTTCTTTGGCTCGGTTTAGGCAGCTTGATGAGCAGTTGACTGTGGTGCTAGCTCAGGAGGAGGCTTTCTGGAGGCAACGTGCTAAGCAGCACTGGCTTCAAGGAGCTGATAGGAATACGATGTTTTTTCACAAGTATGCCACATACCGGAAGAAGAAGAATGTGATCCAGAGACTGAAGGATGATGGTGGTGTTTGGAGAGAGCGCAATGCCTTGGACTCAGTGGTTACAGACTATTATAACTAAATTTTTACCTCGGGGAAGAGTCCAGGGAGTTTTAATGTGGATACCTTGCAGTCTCGTGTAACCAGAGAACAGAATGATGATTTGCTGCATCCCTTTTAGCCGGAAGAGGTGCGGAGTGCTTTATTCTCTATGGGCAAGGATAAATCTCCGGGACGGGATGGCATGAACCCGGGCTTCTATCAGGCCTTCTGGGATGTCATTGGTAAGGATGTTTCTGATTTTGTGCTTAATTGTTTATCTGAGAAGTCTTTTCCTGCAAATTTGAATGATGCTAATATAGTATTGATCCCAAAAAAATGCTCCCCTGTATCTGTGGCTGATTTAAGGCCAATAGCTTTGTGCAATGTGTTGTATAAGATAATGGCGAAAATGATTGCTAATCGTATGAAACCATTGCTTGAGGGTATGATTTCTGTTTCGCAAAGTGCTTTTTTACCAGGTAGGTTGATCTCAGATAATATACTTATTGCGTCTGAGGTTGGTCATTATTTGAGGAGGAAACAGTTGGGGCAGGTTGGGTGGGCGGCCTTAAAACTTGATATGGCGAAAGCATATGACAGGATGGAGTGGCCTTTTGTGTAGCAGATGTTGACTGGCTTGGGTTTTGATGAAAGATGGGTACAGCTGGTAATGTTGTGATGTGCAGTCAGTATGGTATAGGGTGCTGGTCAATGGGAAGCCTACTAAGGAAATAGTGCCCACGAGGGGGCTGAGACAAGGAGATCCATTGTCTCCTTATTTGTTTATAATTTGTGCTGAGGGCTTATCATTGTTGTTGCAGGACTCTCAGGCTAAAGGGCTTTTACATGGTTGTAGAGTGGCTAGGGGGGCACCATCTATCTCGCATCTGGTTTTTGCAGATGATAGCTTACTATTCTTTAAGGCTAATTTGCAGGAAGCTCTGGAGGTAAAGAGATGTCTGGGAATTTATGAGGCTTTCTCTGGGCAGGCGGTTAACTTTCAGAAATCAAGCATTACGTTTAGTCGTAATACACAGGTGGAGGTAAGGTACCTGGTTGCGAATTCCTTGGGGGTGGGACAAGCTGATGATTTTGGGAAATATCTTGGATTGCCTTCTGTTGTAGGCCGAAATAGGAGTGTAGTATTCGCATATGTTGAGCAGAAGTTGAGACAGAGGTTCGGTTCATGGAACAAGAGGCTGCTATTTAAAGCAGGGAAAGAGGTGCTTTTAAAGAGTGTAGCACAAGCAATGCCTGCCTACACAATGAGCATTTATTTACTCCCTATGACTTTGTGTAATGCTCTAGAAAGGTTGATGAACAGGTACTGGTGGGGTCAGAGTAGCTCACAGGGCAGTATTCACTGGATGTCCTGGGACCGAATGTGCGTGCCTAAGAAGTTTGGAGGTATGGGTTTTAAACGTTTACATGAGTTTAATATTGCACTGTTAGCCAAACAGGGATGGCGGCTCTTAACCAATCCGGAGTCCCTTGTAGCTCGTGTATTTAAAGCCAGGTATTATCCTACTTCTTCGTTTTATGAAGCCACAATTGTTGGAAACCCGAGTTATGCGTGGAGAAGTATTTTTGCAGGTCAAACATTACTAAAGTCCGGTTGCAGGCGGAGAATTGGTAATGGAAGGACCACTAGGGTTTTAAATCATCCGTGGCTACCTGATGCTATTGATCCCTATGTAGCCTCGACCCACCCAGGTCTGGGGCAGGAGCTTCTGGTTTCAGACTTGATTGATAATGCCACCAATGGGTGGAATAATGAACTGTTGGATGAGTTGTTTGCCCCACGAGATGTTTTGTTGATTAAGCAGCTCCCTGTTAGTTTGGAATGTGATGATGATTGGTTTTGGGACAGGGATCTGAGGGGTTGCTACTCGGTTAAAGATGGTTACAGAAGGTTGGGAGAGGTAAATGGCCCATGTTTGCCAGTATGGGGTAATTTGTGGAGTTTGCAGGTCCCCCCAAGATGGAGAATTTTTATGTGGAGAGCTTTGTCTGACATCCTGCCCACCCTTGATAATTTAATTAATAGAAGAGTTGAGTTGATTAATATTTGCCCAGCATGTGGCATGGAGGAGGAAACTATCATGCATGTTTTATGTTCTTATTCTTTTGCTTCACAAGTGTGGAATTTTTCTCAACTGCTTATCCCTTCTTTTGACGGCAGGAGTTTTAGGCAATGGACAGATCTATGGCTTGGCAACTCGCTCACTTATAGTTCAGAGGCTCAGGGGAGGATATGTGGTTTGTTATACGACATTTGGACTGCCAGGAATGAGGCGGTTTGGGATGGTTGTTTGCTAATGCCATGTGTGGTGGTCAGGAGGTTCACAACGAAGTGGATTTCATGGACTGCAGCTGATCAGCATCGAAGTACCACGCGTGTAGCGCATGTACCCCCGGGTCCGGCTTCAGTATTAGATGATGGTGTGATCTGTCGTGTAAATGCGGGCTTTCACGGTCCAAATCATGCACCGGCTTATGGTTTTATAGTGCAGGAGATGGATGGAACCTTTGTGGCGGCAGGGAATGGTCCTCTTATTTGCCCATATGACCCCCTCTTGGCGGAAGCAATGACTTTGTGTGAGGTTTTATCATGGCTAAGGGATAATGGCTACTCAAGGATTTCAGTGTGCTCCAATAGTCTAGTTTTAGTTTCTAGTCTTAAACATGCAAGTTCGTTTCGTACTTATTTTGGTTATGTTTTGCTAGCTTGCAATCGTTTGTTATCTTCTATGACTAGATCAACAGTTATTCATGTTCGTAGGGATGATTTACAGGCTGCCCATGTTATGGCTAAGCATGTAACTGCCTCTTTGGCACATTCTCTTTGGAGGGATATTCCTCCTTCTTTTCTTGAGCCTGGAATGGCTAATGCAATATAAGTTTGTTGGCTTTCAAAAAAAAAACAATAACAATAATAATAATAATAATAATAATAATAATAATAATAATAATAATAATAATAATAATAATAATAATAATAATAATAATAATAATCTTCCTATTAAATTGGGGTTAAGGAATTATTGTTCTGATAGAATTCAAATAATAGACAAATTTAATAAAAATAATTCTAAAATAGAATAATATTAACAAAACTAAATACATCAATAATAAATAAATAAATAAATAAATATATATATATATATATATATATATATATATATATATATATATATATATATATATATATATAAATCTATTATTGCAAATTAATTATAAAAAGATTATTTAAAATAACAATTAAAATAATGTTTATCAAGGTCTATGTGAGATGACTTTCAATGCCTTAGCTATTTCGGTCTCTAAGGCCTATCATAGAGCAATGTAGCACCTGAGTGTCAACATTCTCTATGAGACATTTCATCAAACATGTTGTCTACATCCCATTCCGGACCTTGTCTTCCCGGATCTAGGGCCGGAATTGCAAGGAGAAGGAGTATAGGATTATGCCTGAATCTCTTGTTAACATAATCCTTCCTAAACCTATTGCATGTGGTGCACTTCACACACAAGAGTCACGATAATTTCCACTTCCAACAAGACATCAACAGATAGCCAAATCTACCTAAATCAATCCATCAACTATCACAACGAAATATCCAATTCACAAGTTGATTCTAGCCAAGCATTGTCTAGATTGTAATGCAACACAATAAAGCAAAGGAATGTAGATGTAGGATGGAATTAAAGAGGGGGAAATGCAGGAAATTACCAAGCTAAATTGCAAATCACAAACAATCCAGCAAGAAGAGATCCAATTGATTCAATGAGAGTTGTCAATTCTTCCTTAACCCTAGGAGATCTTCCTATCTCAAGAGGAGAGAGTTTAGAGCTTAATCTAGAAGAGAGAACTAAATCTAATCTAAAATAATGCCTCCTAATTGCCTCAAAAAATCTGACCTAGCCTCTCCTAAATATCAGCCCATTTGGGCCTTAAAATAATTCGCGCCTGATAAGTGCCAAAGACGCCACCTTTTTATGGGTCATTAAGGGGTTGTATTATGCCTAATTAAAACTAATTGTGAATGATTTATGGTGTAAACGCTATAAGATATGCTAATGTGTTGCAAATGCCCATGATCTTGTGCACTTTAGTGTTTTGAAGGGTTTTTGAGCTAAAAGGAAGGCATATAGCGTGAACCGGAGCAAACCGAAGAAGAAGGCGATGGAAAAAAGCCCAAAACACCACCCACTAAGTGCCCCACGCGCGTGGGCCGTGCGTGAATCAGAACCAGAAAGTTCCAAGCGATGAATACACGCGCGTGGAGGAGAAAAGGCAAAAATTGGGCTACGTACGCAGGAGCGTACGCCCATGGGTATGCAGAACAGTTTCCTGCCTATCTAAATAGGCTAGGTGGGATTAGTTAGGGACTTCTGAACTTTTCATTTTCATCTTGTATTCTTATCATTTTTCAAAGCTTTTTAGGTTAGAATTTCTCTCTCTAAAAGAGAGATACACTCTCTAGTCACTTGTAGACCTTCAATTGTGCAAGGATTGACCTCACTTTGTGATTCAAGTTGGTAATCTCTTCATCTTTATCTTCAATTCCATAACCTACATTGCTAGCTTGATTTAATTGCTTTGTGATTTCAATTCCTAATGTTGAGTGACTAGATCTTCTAGGAATTGGATTAATTGACTTGTGTATTATGCATTCATGATTTGTATTGAATAATTGATTAGATGTGATGCAATGCTAGACCTAGAATCCTTATGTTGTGGATGAGTTTTGTAATGATTCACTCTTCATTTGTGGCCACAATGAGGAGAGGAGTTTAGGAGTGTGGAAGTAGCAAGAGATTGTGCTTCCATTAGTCCTACTCTTCCCAATCCCCGTCCTTCGATCCGAGAGGGCAAGGCCCGGGAGGAGAAAGTTGACCACCATTGCGTTTACTTTGATATCTAGTAGTGTATTGATAAGAATTCTAGGTTGCTCATTCATTTTTTTTCTCATTGTTGTTTTTTCTTGTTTTTGTACATATTTTGCTCGCTACTTCCTTTGAAAGTGGGTACCAATACTTTGTATATTATATTTGCTCACCTTGCAATTACTTCTAGTTGCAAGTACACTTGTTTGGTGAAGCTTTTGTGCAGGAAGTTTTGAATAACATATCAAATGAGCTCACCAATAAATAAGGATGCCTATCGTTATGGATGTCCACCCGGTGGAGAAGTATCAATGAACCATTCCCCACATAGCACTTGTGGACAACACCCCCATTACACCCCTTATGCATACCATTATCCACTACATTACCATCCACCACTTCCACTTTACTATCCACCATTTCCATTTCACTACTCACCATCACCACAATACCAATTGGAAAGAGTCCAAACTACAAACTCATATAAACCTCAACATATTTACCCACCCGAAAACCCACCTCAAATACCCACCTAATGGCATCATGATGAAAGAAAATCTTATGAGCCATACAACCACTCACATTGGAACAATCGACCCTATGATAACCCACCACACCTTAGTAATGAGCTTGAGTGCCTAGAGAGGAGATGACAAAAGATCATTCATGAAGAAAAGGAAGAAATGCTCAATCTCAAGGCCGAAGTCAAAAAGGAAGTGGGGGAAGAGTTAGCCACTTTGAAGAATGTCATGTTACAACCATTGAAACAGTTCGAGAAAACTCTTTGCCTCATGATGAAGAAGCTCACTACATGGGGCTGGAGGCCCAAGCTAGTGCTTTAAGGAGTATTGATACACTTCCGGAACCAAAGAGGGCCGAGGGTGATCCTTTGCTAGATGAAACCCCCGTGCTTGAAGAGATTCCACTTCATGAATTGGAAAATCAAAAAGGGGTGGATGAAGCTAGTGAGAGTAATGATGACATCGAGGTTGTGTGGGAAGATGAGAAACCAAAGGGTGACACTACATGTGGTAACATTCTTGACTCTACTTGTGTCATTACATTTAATGATATATGTACTAAATCGTGTTATGATCATACTTGTGCCCCTTGTGAGGTTGACTCCCTTCACTCTTCCAATGATTCATTTGTTGATATTTCTCTTGATGTGTGGGAGGAGGATTCCTTGGATACTTGTGAAATTGATTATATGGGTATGATTGGTGATTGTGATAATAGTTCTGTAAGTTCATGCTTATGAAGATGACTCCCTTGATTCTTGCAATAATGTGCTTAATGCTCTTGATAATGTGTTCTTGTCATTCTTGGGAGGATGATTCTATAGGTGGTTCTGATAATATCTCTTCTCATTTTTGTGATGAATTTTATGATTGTGATGATTTTGATTGGGGGATGAGGAGAGTGTTGAGTGTGTTGAGAAGGGTGATAGGAAAATTGGTGAAGTTGTCACTTTTGGCAACAATGTTGAGGGCGAGATGAGTGAAAATGATGTCGATGAGATGCAAAATGGTGGTGTTGAAGATCAAAGTGTGGAAAGGAGTAAGGGATAGAAAATGAAAATACCTTTGTGTTGTTTGTTGACATAAGTACTTGGAAGGAGAAAAATACTAAGGGTGGATTAGAAAGAAGAAGAGAAGAGAAAGGGCACAATATTTTAGAGGGAGAGAGCGTATTTTTTTTTATGTATTCCCTTGTATGATTTTGAATAAAATTGTGCACCTTATGTTTGTAAATGTGTTTGAGAATGCCTAGCATCTTGGGGTATATCTCAAAGCCAAAGTAGATAGGACGCATGGCAAGGTTCCCATTCTCGTGTGCTTCGACACATAAGACACGTTTCGTCTGGCCAAAGACGTAAAACGTGGCGCTTCTTGGGAGGCAACCCAAGCAAAATTTGAAAAATGAAAAAAAAATCATAAACTGAAAAAATGGAATATATATATATATATATATATATATATATATATATATATATATATATATATATATATATTTATGATCATATGAGAACACCTGCTTAGGTGAGAACGTGAGAACAAATCGTGTGCATTCATCAAATATTTTTTAATGGTCTAGATTAGATTAAGTGTGTGCAAACGCGCATTAAATGTGTGCAAACGCGATTAAGTATGTTTGCACACATTTAATGCGCGTTCGCACACACTTAATCTAATCTATACCATTAAAAAATATTAGATGTGTTCTCATATTCTCACCTAAGCACATGTTCCCACTGGAACTCTACCCTATATATATATATATATATATATATATATATATATATATATATATATATATATATATATATATACACACACACACACACACATATATATATATATACATACATATATATATATATATATATATATATATATATAGGGTCAGGTTCCTGTGAGGTCAGGTCTTCCCGTGCGGTCAGTGCGGCCTACACCATTAGGTATGCATAAATGCACCACACAGTGTTCGTAAATACACCATTATGTGTGTTGTATTTTTTTTGTGTGGTGTATTTTTTGGCATTTCATTCTCCTGTATTTTCGAACACTGTATGGTGCATTTATGCATACGTAATAGTGTATGCCGCACTGACCGCACGGGAAGACCTGACCTTACAGGAACCAAAATCTATATATATATATATATATATATATATATATATATATATATATATATATATATATTGTGTGTGTTTGAATTGTGTTTTTGGTAGTTTCTTGTGTTGTATTTGAGCTAACATTGTAGGAAAAAGTCACTTGGGAGCTTACAAAGTCCAAATGGGGAGTTCAACGAAGCGAAAATGGAAAAAATTGCTAAGTACAAGGTCGTGCGCGGGCCCATACGCGCATACACCCCACCACGCACGTGGGCCAAGACGCGTGGAAGTTTTTGTTTCCCACCCACGCGTGTGGGAGAATTTAGCAAGCACGTACGGGGTCGCGTGCATGCATTCGCCTGGGCGTACACCGCCCAGGAATCAGAATTAAAACAACGCTGAGACAGCAGCCCTCTATTCTGCCCACTCCCACACCAAACCACTTCTTTCACTCCCAACCCCCTACCTCTCGAAATCTTGTTGAAGAATTGCAAAGGTACACCCATACAACACTTGTGCTCCATTCCAAACACCAAAAATCAAGCTCTAATCTTCCAAATTCATCAATTCAAGGTGTGAATTATTGTTCTTCAAATTTGGGAATTTTTGCTATATCTTTAAGGTTATGAATTTGAGCTAGAAAGTGATGAAATTGAAGTTGGAAATTCATGTTGTGTGCTTCTTGTTGCTAAATGTATATGAGAGTTGAATTGCATTGACTATTTTTGTTGAAATTCTCTAGTTTTAAGAATGCACATGAGGTGTTTGTGAAAATGCTTGAATAAACAATGTAGGAATTCTATGTTTCTATTCAAATTGCTCTTTGTTCACATGATACGACTATATAATTGTTGATCATTAATTGTTGAAATTGTTGGATTTTTTTTGTGAATGAACAATGTCTATAGAAACTGAAAGGGAGGAAATGTGAATTGCAGCACTGTGTCGTGTTGTTGAAACACTCCCTTAAAAGCAATTACCGTCTTCCCGCGGTTGCTTTCGACCGGTAAAACAGGCACACGAGCTTGTACTTGGACAAAGCTATTTAATATAGTTCAGGCAAAATGGTATGGTAGCATAAGAAGGTTTTCTGCGTAAATGAGCACTCAGACAAGAGAGATGGGAAGAAGCAGAGTGTTTGTAGTTTCTTTAGTGTACCATTCTACGTAAATTGGCTTTGCAATTTATAGTGTATAGCATAACTACCACTCAACTTACACAGCCACACATATAACCGCAAAGTAAGGATCATGGGCTGAATGATCCCATGTTGCAACGGACAGAGAGGTGGAGTTTGACCACAAAATTAGGGGAAAGGAAATAATCAATGCAAGCATAGAAGAGAAGCATTTTTATATTAAATGTCTTCCAAGAACCCCCCACACATTTATAGGAAAAGGCTGACATAAACATCGTCTGAGTAATACACAAAGTTGATCTTAATGTCAGTGATTTAAAATTTTGAACTGACACGTAGTGACACTGAGTAATTTTCCTCTCGAGAGTGAAACAAGTCTTGAACTCTTCGTTTGGACAAATTTTGAACTCAAATGCACACACCAACTTTTCTTTTAACACACGTGGGTCAATGACTTGACCATTTAATCTTACTCTATCAAATCTACCTCAACATAGACCACCCTTTTAGAGCTATAGAGTTGTTAAGATCAATATCTTATCACTTATGTGAGTCTTTTCGTGACCTCGTCATGAATTCCTCACCTCACCGAACTCAAACCCATTTCCCTTGACATCTCAAGGATGGCTTTTCGGTTTAGCCCTTTTGTAAGAAGATCTGCAATATTCCTCTCGGACTTCACATATTCCATCGTGATTACTCTGGTCATAATTAACTGTCGTACAAACTCATGTCTGACTCTTATATGCCTTCTTTTCCCATTATAGGCTCTATTTTTCGCAACACAAATGGCCGTTTGCGAATCACAATGCAATGGCACAGAAGGTGTTGGATACCCCCACAATGGTATGTCTGCCAACAAGTTCCTCAGCTACTTTGCTTCTTGGCTTGCTAGATCAAGAGCTATGAATTCTTCTTCCATAGTTGATCTAGCTATACACGGCTGTTTAGTCGATTTCCATGACACTGCTGCTCCGCACAAAGTAAACATGTTTCCGCTAGTGGAGCTAGCATCATCACCTTCATTGACCCAGTTAGCATCACAGAACCCTTCCGTCACCGCTGGGAATCCTACATAGTCAAGACCCCAGTCCAGAGTGCCTCTGAGGTACCGTAATACCCTGTTCAGTGCATTCCAATGTGCACTACCTGGGTTGTGAGTATAGCGACTGAGTCTATTCACTGCAAAGGAGATATCAGGCCTAGTATAATTCATTAGGAACATTAAACTTCCAATAATTTTGGCATATTCTCCCTGAGATATACCTTCTCCCATATTCTTAAATAGTTTGATACTTGGATCATAAGGAGTTTTACCTGGGGTTACATCAAAACTATTGAACTTCCTTAATAGTTTCTCTGTATAATGGCTTTGAGCCAGATGATAACCCCTCGCAGTTTTTGTAACCTTTACTCCAAGGATAACGTTGGCTTCTCCTAGATCCTTCATATCAAACTTGGTACATAAAGTCCTTTTGGTTTCATTAATTGTATTAATGTTTGGACTAAATATCAACATGTCATCTACATAGAGACATATAATCACTATTGTAGACTCAATTTCTTTCGAATATAAGCAAGCATCTGACAGATTAGCAGAGTAACCTAGGTCTAACAAGGTGTTATTGAATTTTTCATACCATTGCTTAGGGGCTTGCTTCAAGCCATACAACGACTTCTTGAGTCTACATACCTTTTATTCTTGGCCTGGTTCTGCACATCCAGGCGGTTGATTCATGTAGATTTCTTCTTCCAAGTCACGGTTGAGAAATGCTGTTTTGACGTCCATCTGGTGGACTAACAACTTGTGTAGCGAAGCTAAGGCAAACAGAACTCTAATAGTTGCGATTTTTGTTACTGGTGAATAGGTATCAAAGTAATCTTCACCAAATCTCTGAGTGTAACCTTTGGATACGAGTCTGGGTTTGAATCTTTCAATAGACCCATCTAGTCTTAATTTTCTCGTGAAGATCCATTTACAGCTAATTGGTTTACACCCTTTTGGGAGATTTACTAACTCCCAAGTGAGATTTGACTTAATTGAGTCTAACTCACTTTTGATGACTTCTTTCCACAAGGTGCAATATAATCAACATATTGCATAGCATCGTCAAAGGTTTTAGGTTCTTCTTCTAACACCAACTGACAAATGAAATGATCACATATTTCATTTATGTCTTGCAACTCAGTCATGTAAGTAATGAAATTAGAACCAAAGCTTTTCTCAGTTCTTGACCTTTTGCTTCTTCTAGGCTCACAAGAATCATCATAAGCACTAGTAAAAGGAAGACATGCATGTTCACCAAATTGATGGCTAATGCCAGTTAGGTTGTGAGCATTTTTCAAAAGAAATATGTGCTCGAAGAAAATAGCATCTCGTGACTCACATATAGAACGATCCTTTAAACACATAAATCTGTAAGCAGCGCTGTTTTCAGCATAGCCCACAAGAATGGCATCTAAAGTTTTAAACCCTATGTTGGGTCTTTTGAAGGACGGAAGACCCACTTTGGCTAGGCACCCCCACACCTTGAAGTAATTTAGGTTGGGGGCATGCCCTTTCCACAACTCATCGGGGGTTTTCTCAAACCCTTTATGGGGAACTCTATTTAGAGTGTGGTTAGCTGTTAACACAGCTTCTCCCCACAAGGAGTCTGGAGCACATGCACTAATTAGCATTACATTGAGCATTTCTTTCAAAGTTCTGTTTTTCCTTTCTGCTATTCCATTTTGTTGTGGGGTATATGGAGCAGTTACTTCATGAATGATTCCAGATTTTTCACACAAGTTTTTCAAAATCTTTGTTTCATATTCACCTCCCCTATCAGAACGAAGCCTTTTTGATCTTCTTATCTAGTTGATTTTCTACTTCTGATTTAAAAATCAAGAATTTTTGTTCAGCTTCTTCTTTTGTTCTTAACAAAAACACTTTTGTAAAGCGGGAAAAATCATCAATAAAATTTATATAATAGCGCTTTTCACCTCTACTTTCAATACTTTTAAAATCAGCCAAATCAGAATGAATCAATTCTAGAACTGAAGTAAACGAGAATTTACAACAGAAAATGATTTTCAAGCAAATTTAGCTTCAGCACATATTTCATATTGAGAATATGAATCAGTAGACAAATTTGGCAATATATACATACTTTTCAATCTATTTAAGCAGTTTAAGCCAACATGACCTAGTCTACCATGCCAAACATTTACTGAGACAGAAATATAAGCCGAAGAATCATTATTATTATTTGGACCATGCCATTTTGGAACAACATCATGATTTGGTTTAGGCCTAACCACATTTACATCAAGCACAAAAAGTCCATTACGTAAATATCCCTTCCCAAGATACTTTTCCCCTCGATTCATGACCAGACGGTTAGACTCAAAGACTAACTTAACCCCAGCCTTATTCAGCAAGGCTCCAGAGATTAGGTTTCTACGAAGGGTAGGAACAAATAGCACATTTTGCAAAAGAAGTTTCTTGCCAGAAAATAACATAAGTTCTATTGTTCCACTACCCCTTACCTCAGAAACACTGGAGTTTCCTATGAAGACTTGTTCCCCTTCAGTTGACACGAACTCTTTGAACATGTCTCGGCTTGTGCAGAAGTGTCGAGAGGCTCTAGTGTCTACCACCCAATCTTCTTGATTTTGTACTACGTTGGCCTCATTGTTCACAACAGCAATCACTTCTGTGTCTTCTGCATTCTCAAGTAAGTTGGCTTGATTCCTCGTTTCATCATGGTTTGCTTTCTGGGAATTCTGATTGTGATTCCCTTTGCGGTGATAGCATTGCGCAGCACGATGCCCTTGTTTCCCACAAACGAAGCATGCACCGGTTTTCCCTTTTTTCTGGATTTTGTCATTTTTTAAGTGGTTGTCATTGTTGTTGGGATTGTTGTGCTTTTTGTTATTTTGACCTTCAGGTTTTCCCCTGTTCTTATTTGAACTCGATTCAACAATGTTAGCTTTAACAGAATAGTTAACCGACCTGTTTTCGCGAATTGTAGGTTCAATGTTGATGGATTTCACCAACTCCTCAAATGTAGTTGCCTTTGAATAATGCTTCATTTTATTTTGGAAACTTTCTCAAGATTCAGGCAATTTCTCTATTAGAGCATCAGATAAAAAAGTATCATTTACCTGGGTACCTTCTGAGAGCATATCTGTGACTAAATTTTCGTATTCATGCACCTGCTCCAATATTGGCTTCGAGTCCGTCATTTTGAAGTTAAGCCATCATGCAACAGCATATTTTCGACGCCCAGCATCATCAGAACCGTATTTATTTTGTAGGAGATCCCAGATTGTTTTCGCATACCTTAGTTTTTCGTAGATGTCAAAAATGAAATCCACCATGTTTTGTAACAGTGTTGCTCGTACATATTTATTTTCCTTATTGTATTTGTTGCGAATTTCTTCAGTGATTGCAGTTTCTTTTTAAAAAGATGCACCAGCAGTAACGCTTTTATTCGAAGTAGCAGCCTGCGAGTCTGTGGACGTGGGCTGCTGTGGTGAAGTTGATGAAGGTTGTACGAGATACAACGAAGAGTCCTGAAGCAGTACATAGTCCGTTCAGTCTGCTCGAAATGCATGAATATTTTTGCAGACCATCTGCGAAAGTTCAAGCCATTGAATGGCTCAAGCTTGGCAAGATCAACAACGGGTTTGGTGATCAACGAAGACATTGCCATAGCAACTAATTGCTTTTAACTGTTGGAATTTTGTGAATGAACAATGTCTATAGAAAATGAAAGGGAGGAAATGTGAATTGCAGCACTGTGTCGTGTTGTTGAAACACTCCCTTAAAAGCAATTACCGTCTTCCCGCGGTTGATTTTGACCGGTAACACAGGCACACGAGCTTGTACTTGGACAAAGCTATTTTATATAGTTCAGGCAAAATGGTATGGTAGCATAAGAAGGTTTTCTGCGTAAATGAGCGCTCAGACAAGAGAGATGGGAAGCAGCAAAGTGTTTGTAGTTTCTTTAGTGTACCATTCTACGTAAATTGGCTTTGCAATTTATAGTGTATAGCATAACTACCACTCAGCTTACACAGCCACACATCTAACTGCAAAGTAAGGATCATGGGCTGAATGATCCCATGTTTCAACGGACAGAGAGGTGGAGTTTGACCACAAAATTAGGGGAAAGGAAATAATCAACGCAAGCATAGAAGAGAAGCATTTTTATATTAAATGTCTTCCAACAGAAATTAGCATTGTAGGCTACAATTGTTGCTAGCTATAATCCATTCTTTTGTGAATCATTCTTTGTTGTTCTTGAATCTTGAAAAATAAGAAGAAAAATGTTGGAAAGCTAATTTTTTGAATTATGCTATATTTAATTGTGATTTAATTGAGAAAAATGGTTTGGTTACTTGACTCCTTTTGTTGAATAATTGTGAGATTCATGTCTCTTGACTTCACCACCAACACTTGAAATTTGGAAAATAAATGTTAAATTGCACACTTGATTTTCTTGACTAACAATGATGGACCCAAGAATGTTGTTCCCTTGTATTATGCTTGATAATATTTTTGTGTAGGGAAAATGAGGAGAACTAGGGCCGCCCAATCCAAGAGAAGAAGAGATCAAGGGGAATCAAGTGCACAAGGAGAACAAAGGGCCAAGGGGAGTGTTATAAATATTTTATATTGATGGCCATTAAACCATGAGACCTTTCATTTTCTTTAGCCTTTAATCCATTATTTATGTTGTGCATATGAAAGGTTGTATGAATCATTATATAAGTGAGTGAAGGCAAATGAATAAGGGACACATTGTGGATCCCTATATTTTGTGTTCTTCCTCTCTACATCTTTTACTCTTGACGAACGGTTTTTCGTACTAGTGGGATGGTGGAATGATGGAGGAAGGTGTAAACGGGAATTGTGGAACTCCCGAGTGTCGAACTCAAGGACGGCAAATCGGAGCAAGTGAAATGCAAGACAATCCTTTTTCACAATGCATCAATGGATGAACTAGGTGCAAGGTGGGGATGTTGGTAGTTAAGTGTGGAAGAAAAGGAAATCAAATAAAAGAAAGAAAACAAAAGAAACTAACACAAATGTAAAACAGGGATTTGGATGGAATTGGGATTGTGGACTGTATACTCATTGGTCTTAAGTAGACAAGAGTGGGTATATGGCTTGGCTAACCTAGGGAGACCTGAGGCACCGACATTAAGTGGCGTCACATCTAAAATCTCGTTCCCTACGTCGGGTGAGGCATTCTATCAAACACTTAGTGGGCGGTCTACCGTCTCCTCCCCTAAACCCGCCCTCTCGGGTCGTAGGAAGGGGATTGCAATGGCAAAACTAAGGAGAGTGAAATCTCTTGCTAAACTCCCACTCTCACACTCATCTAACCATTGGAGCTCTCAATGGAAAGAGATCAATATGCACTCCTCTACAACAAAGACATACAAGGCCAAAACATACAACCCATCTCATCATTCATGCATTCAAAGCATAAGAACACAAACACAATCCAATACCAATCCAAATCCTAGATGTCTAGCAATTCATCATCATTTATAGATCACAAAGCACAAATTAGATATGAAATATGAACAAGGAAGAGTGGTTACCCAAGTCTTCAATCTAGATGCTTGTAATCCAATAGCAATGTTGAACAATGAATTCTAGGGTTAGAAAATAGAAATCTAATCTAAGAAAATGAAAAGAAAAGATAAACCCTAATCTGACCTAATCGAAGAATGCTGAAATGAAAGGTGAGAAAATGGGAAAAAGAGTTCTTTCTAAAATGATCCCCTTACAAGCCTTTAAATAGGCTTAAAATTTGAAATTTCATTTAAGTGTCCCGTCCACACACGTTGTAAGGCTCGTTGTGAGCTGCGTGGAACATTCTGGAATTTTTGCCCAAACAAAGAGTTGTAGCCCTTGAAAAGTCCGAACCATAGCCACTTTAATCACCTCATTTGGACACTCCTAGCTCAAGATATGATCATTTTACTGAACTGTCGCCAGAATGCCCTGAAAAATGACAATATTTTGCTATTTTCCTACAAAGGCAATAGAATTAGTCCTTAATCCTAATTTCTATCAAATTAAGCTATTTAAGCATGAATTAGGTATAAAAGACTCCAATTAAATCACAATTAGCCTATAAATTACCCTATAAAACATAGCATATTTGGCACTTATCAATTCTATACACGCATATCTTCGGGCAATCACCGTGCAAACATCACGCGAGAACTAACGAATTGATAGACTGAATTACAACAATTCCCTATTTTTAATGTAATAATCTCTTAATTATTGACCAAGGGATTGCCATTGTAACCCCATTTTCGCAATCAAGTACATCTAGATAAACTATTCATAGGTATATGTGTGAGGTTATTCAATAAAAATTTTATATTTTTGCCACCGATTACAGAAATGAAGAGTATAATGGCAATCCCTTGATTAACTAAGCGAGTATCGAACTGAAAAAATTGGCTCTAAAATACTGAAAATGGTAGTCTCTCATTGGCTCGAGTTACAAGCAATAACAAAAAAATCATACTAAAATCAATTTTACAATTTCTATATTAGTGTTGTTTATGTTTCCTTCCGTAATAACAATACTAGCTAGATGAAGAACTAAGGGTGTGTTTGATTCAAACATTGGAATCGAAATGATATTGGAAATCAAATACTTGATAATGATAATGAGTTTAAGTAGAATGAGTCATATTGTTTGGTAGTGACTCAAAATAAATAAGTAATATATATATATATATATATATATATATATAGATAGATAGATAGATAGATAGATAGATAGAGAGAGAGAGAGAGAGAGTCGAGTTTAGGTGCGACGGGGTCTTCCCGTGCGGTCAGTGCGGCGGCACCAATAGTTATGCAAATATACACCATCAACGTTAGCAAATGCATTAAAAAAACACACACAAATTAGGTATGCATCACCAGAAATACACCATTAGGTATGACTAAAAGCACCACAAAGTGTTCGTAAATACACCATTAGTGGTAGGGAGTTATACAGTGTATTTTTTTTGGGTGTGTTGTGTATTTTTTGATGTATTTTTGCATTTCATTGTTGTGTGTTTCTCTTACACTATTGGTGTATTCTGAAGACCGTCGCACGGGAGGGTGCCGCCGCATTTGAACTTTTTCCTATATATATATATCTATATATATATATATATATATATATATATATATATATATATATATATATATATATATATATATATATATATATATATATATATATATATATATATATAGTTGCATTCACATGCAAACCACCTTAAAATACAAACATGTGGACATATACCGTGCACACACCTAATTGCGGGTGTGCATACATCCGTGGACAACAATGCACACATCCAATATAGTATGTATGTGTGAATCCACAATATTTGGGCTGGCGTGCACATGTCCATGAACGATAGTGCACACACGCAGGCAGCACACAAAATCATAAAAACTAATCACAACCTTAGATACCCAAAATCCAACGATCCAGAAATGTCCACACGTTTGTATTTTAAGCCCTGTTTTTACATGCATGAATGTAATTATATATATATATATATATATATATATATATATATATATATAGAGGAGTGATCACATGTGGCCATGTTGTTAGGTGTGGTCATATGGTCAATTATAGACCATTAGATTAGATAGATCTAATGAATCATATTAATCAAGATTTTTCCAGTATTTTCGCGCCCCTACCCAGCGAACTGTAAGGGTAAACTTGTCATAAAACACCGGAATAGGGAAAATCACATTGTTGTGTGTTTTATTACACTATTGGTGCATGTTGTCAACACTGTTGGTGTATTCTGGAACCCGACCGCTATAAATGGCCACTGTAATTACCATAACACGGGAATACACCATTGGTGTGTTTCACTGTGGTGTGTTTTATTACACTATTGGTGTATGTTGTCAACACTGTTGGTGTATTCTGGAACCTGCCCGCTATAAATGGTCACTGTAATTACCATAACACCCCCACTTATTAAAACGCGCGAAAATCCTCAGAATTACCACTGCCTTTAGATTAAACTGATTCAACGACACAGATACGACCACACGACCACACCTAATGACATGACCACATATGAGCGTTTTTCTATATATATATATATATATATATATATATATATATATATATATATATATATATATATATATATATACACACACACACACACACATACATATGTGTATATATTAAAATTCCAAATTTAATGCATGGAGAATGACCTTATTATTTTTTTCATTTTTCTCACTTTTTTTTATTCCATTGTTTAAAAGTAGATGTTAGTGTTTATTGTTTAAGTATTGTAAACCCCAACATGTAATTCACAAATTATTATGACAAACTAGATAGGTGAGGTTTAGTGTCAGTTAGAGTACTGATTAAAGATCTGGCAAAATAGACACTACACTAAAGCCTTTGGAAGCTAGACATTTGAACTACACTGATGTTATCACATCTGTGCTTGTTTTTATGGTTATTTTGAATCATCCAGTAACTAAGTTCTTTAATTTTGCTTATTTAATACATGTTTTCCTTGCTATTATCATTTAATTATGGTTCGCACTTGTTTTGAATATTTTACGGTGTTTGTTAGTGTTTTTGAACCATTTTAGGTCAAAGATATGACCAAGGGGAGTTCAAGGATGAGTTTGGAGTAATTTTGGATGAGTTCGGGGCCCAGTGGACTCGACGCGTCGAGCCAAGGGCTCGACACGTCGAAATTTTCCAGTAGCTAATTAATTCGCGCACAGGAAGTCTCGACGCGTCGAGAAAATTCTCGACGCGTCGAATATGCGTCTGTTTCTGGGATAAAAACAGACGCCTAAAGTGGCGCGGATAAAAAAACTGACGCCTAAAGTGGCGCAGCTGGGCAAAATTCAATACAAGCGCGAGATCTCTTTTCCTAATATCAATTGCACGGATTTCAAGGCTCATATCTCCATATTAAAAGTTAGCAATTCAAGGAATCTTCCAAATTCTAAATATCATTAAAGACGACAATTTCTTTATTTAAATATAGGAATTAGAATTTGAGTCCAATTTGGTACAAGATTCCTATTTCATCTCAACTTTGTACCCACTATAAAATCCCTCCTTCCTCAACCCTAATAAGGGGGACCGCGAGAATTCAGAGATTCTTGGAGACAAGAAGGAGAGAAATCAAGAGCCACAAGTTGTCTTGGAAAGCAAGAAGAAGACTAGGGAGATTTGGGAAAATCGTCTGGTTAATTCTTGTACTCTTTTGATGATTTGTAATTCTTTATTTATATTTGCTATGTATAATTTAGTCATGCTTGGCTAAATTCTTTAGAGATTCTTGGATAAAAGTGTTTATGAACCTATGTGCCTGAGCTCTCAGTTTCTTTAAAATATTATTATTTGGGTTTAATACTTGTGTTGCAATCGTGATAATATTGTTTGATGCTTGTAATTAATGGCCATAGTTACTAGCTTCATAGCCATGCTTGTGTCACCAATGGGAGTTGGGGCATAAATTAGGGCACACACGATTGCACCTAATGGTTGGTCCTTGGGAAAGGGGAACTTATTAGGGGAAGTTTATTCTAGATTATTGTTCATCGGGAGATGGTAGTAATTAGGAATAATTGAATGCTGATCTTTGATCTTATTGGGTGTTTAAGCCATGGGAGTGGAAATTCACTAGGAATAGAGATTACGGGAGTAATTCGATTCCACTTTACATTCCCACACAAATCTTAATTCCAAACTGAATATTGCAAACGATAATTGGCACTAGGTGATTAAATACTTGAATCCCATGAATCTCAACTTCTCTCTAATTGTTTTCAAAATCCTGAACCTCTGTTTTATTTTATTTATTTTATGCCAATCAATCATCTAAGTAATTGTTAGGATTAGCTCTAATGAATAAGTTAGTAACTAGTGCTTGATACAACCACTTCCCTGTGGATCGATAACTCGTACTCCGAGAATTATTTGTTTGCAAATATACTACGCATCATACACCGACTTATCTACTACAGTTGGCAGAGCAGTTACGCACCCTGGGGTTATTTGACAAAAATATCCTTCTTTAATTTGACAGGAATACCTCAAGAGTAAGACAGTAATTCATTCTACCTAAAATATCTTGGGATTACTTGTCTTTCAAGAATTAGAGTATTATATATTCTGGTTAGAGAGTTGTTTACACAAGAGAGAAACAAGAGAGAAGATAGTTGTACAAGAAATATCCTTCCAGATTTTAATATTAAGAAACTCTCTCTACGAATTACAAAGAGACAGTAATGATGATCTGAGTTATCATCTTCTCAAGACACTCATGATAATATATATGAGTTTAAGAAGACTGTTGAGAAGAAGTTCTACAAAGCTTAAATCAGCGGACCGTATTCCATACAATTGTGGTGTAGTGTTGGGTGAGTCAGCGAGACGAACAGCGACAACGCAGATCTCCAAGAAGGGATTTCTTGATCTGCTAAAGCACTGATCTCCGAGCTCAACAATCCACTATAACTTTTAAAAGATTGGGTACTACTGTGTGGTGTGTGACACACATTCAATGAGAAGGTGTTCTCTTACTGTCTGTTTGATTTGCTGTTGAGATAGTGGATTGGGCTCACTAATGGTGGTCCATTAGTCCCCCAAACATAGATATTTGTGTATCGAACTAGGTAAACAATACCTTGTGTCATTTACTTTCTGTTTGATTTACATTCCGCACTTGTATCGCTATTGCAATAACTTTTCGAAAAACAGAGTTTAAGGTCTGCGATAAGGCTATTTCTCAAACAGTTAAGTCAGAAAGTTAACCAGTAAAAATAGAATATCAAATATACACAAAATCACAATATAAGAATAAAAGGGTAATGGGTACGTTTTGTAATTACTAAAGCATTTGAATGCAATAGTAAGATGACAAAAATAAACAAACAAGTATGATAATGGATATCAAAACCCATAATAGAGTGCAGAAGTCTCCAACCAAACACATCATAAATAAGCCACTGCACCTCTTCTTCTTTTTTAGTACTACTGACTCTGTTACAATGCAATATCTGTTCATAACTACTTTCTTAACCTACTGAAGCACAAAGACACAAAATCACAATAGAAGAATAAAAGGGTAATGGGTACGTTTTGTAATTACTAAAGCATTTGAATGCAATAGTAAGATAACAAAAATAGACAAACAAGCATGATAATGGATAATATACCTATAATATGGTGCAGAAGTACAGTCCCCAACCAAACAAATCCTAAATAAGCCACTGTACCTTTTTTTTGTAGTATTACTGACTCTGTTACAATACAGTATCTGTTCATAACTACTTTCTCAACTTACTGAACTACAAAGAGTCAATACCGTCCCCACTGAAACTTGAATCCATAACCTCCCATATGAGTGAGCCACTTCGTGTCACTATACCACAAGGTTATTGACAAGTTGTTGCACCTTGATGACTAATTACGAGGTACCACTACAACTTCATGTTAGTTAGCGATAAAAATCAAAGTATTAAAATTGCAAATTCCCCCATATATATTATCAACCATAGGAAAAATATTTTATGGGTTTTTCTTTTTTTTTTCTGGTTGCATGTGCAGCACAAAAAAAGGAGAGTAAATAGTTTACACATGTGAAGGAGAAGAAAAGCAAACAATTCCCTCATCTCAACGAACATATTATTCTTGAGGGTTACAGCGATGAAAAAGATTGATGTTTCCATCAGCAGATCGAACAATTCTGGCAAAAAGCTAAGCAAAGTAGCACAATCTAGATAACCGCATATAGAACATTATTTCATCATCCTTTATTTAAAAATACATATCCTAACTATTGCCAATCGTTATACCCTGCACCACGGCGCACAATGCACTGTGCGCCCCTCATCTCCCAAAACGACGTCGTTTTGGGAGGCGCGGTAGGAAGTTGACATGATTATGTATATTTGTTTATACAATTATGTATATTTTTTATTATGTATATTTTTTATACAGTTATGTACATTTTTTTTATACAATTATGTACATCTGAATCAGGAAATTTTTGTGTATTATGTTTAGAGTTGATGTGTATTATGTTTAGAGTTGATGTGTATTATGTATTATGTTAGATTATGTGTATTATCTTTTAAAAAAGAGTATGTGTATTTTGTTATATAATTATGTACATTCATGTATACAATTATGTGTATTCTAGTATAACATTATGTACATTTTTGAACATGAGATTTTTTTTAAGAAAAATTAACTGCCAAACACTGGGTAGCGAAATTTCAAAAAATAAAAATAAAAATTGAAACGACGTCGTTTTGCATCTGGGTGCACAATGCAACGCGCGCCGTGGTGCAGGATATAAATTGCCAATTATTGCCGTTATCTATAATGCAAGGCAAATTAGGGCCCGGTGCAATAATTTAATTTGGGCCCCTTTTTCAAGTAATTTATATATATAAATAATAGTTGTTCAAAAAATTGTATCAAAATATAAATATTGTATAAAAAATACTTCTAAAATTTCATTTAAAAAGTGACATGCGCCATGCACATTTAGACGCAAAATCATCTACCAAAATTTTGATATCAACTTCTTCCAAAAGTTCATTTTCAATGGAGATTAAAGCTAATCCATTGGGTCTTTCTTGCAACATACTTGATCGTAAGTAAGATTAGCAACTAACAATTTTCCTTGACATCATCTTTTTGCTCATCTATTTGAGTTTCTTTAGTAATGAATTTTTCAAGAGCTCTCATTTGATATTGAGTTAGTTGCTCAATTATTCTTTTATTTTTACGCTTCTCAGATCCAGATAAATATTTTCTAGAAGACATAATTATAAAAATCCTAAGGAAAAAAATGACTTTATTTAGAAACTATATGAATAAATAATTAATCAAGAAATAAATTATTAAATATATTATTCTGAAATCAGAATTATTAAGTTATGTCAATAAAACAATAAACGAAAATTGTGAAAAATAAGTACTTTTAATTACCTGTTAAGAT
>NW_017619273.1:8551815-8704315 GCF_001879475.1 Ipomoea nil | reverse complement strand
CGATCTCCCGTCACCCGTCTGGCAACCTACGAATGAGCATCACAGTGACCCACCAGGGCGGTTGGATGATGAAGGGGATGTGGTTTTGGATCTTGATGGGATCCCGGGGTTAAACAACGATGCTGGGGTGTCCAGCGATCAGTGAGTTCCTGGTGAATGGTTTGTTTTGCTTTTGTTTTTCTTTGTGCGGTTTTTCTTTTGTGTTTATGTTTCTCCCCTCTGCTCTTTTTTTAATGGATTGTTTGCTTTGGAATTGCCAAGGGGCGAGTGGAAGGCCGTTCCGTCGTACCCTTAAACACATTTTACAGGTCTACAAGCCTAATATCTTGGGTTTGTTTGAACCGAAGGTATCTGGTGATCAAGCTAATAGAATTTGCTATCAACTTGGGTTCTCGGACTGGGTTCGGGTGGAGGCCGTTGGTTTTAGCGGAGGCATTTGGGTTCTTTGGAAGGACCCGGTGCGCATCTCAATTGTATTTACTCACCCATAGTTTGTTTTGTTACAGGTCGATCAGGATGGGCAACCACCTTGGGTTTTTGCACCAGTTTATGGAAGCCCAACGCACCACCTCAGGCGCCGGCTATGGCGCGACCTTTCTCAATCAAAACGTGGCCCCCAAGGCCCGTGGCTAGTTGCCGGGAACTTCAACTCCGTCTTGAAAAGAGAAGAAACGGCTAACTATAATTCTTTTTCGTCGCAAAGGAGCTCGGAGTTTGCCGCTTGGATTCAGGCTGAGGGCCTAATTGATTTGGGCTTCTCAGGGGCCAAATTGACGTGGGTCAAAGATGGTTCGGCTGAAGCCATCAAGGGGGCTCGGCTTGATCGGGCCTTATGCAACCTTGAATGGCGCATCAGGTTCCCGGATGCCTCTGTGGAACATCTACCGAGGGTGGCTTCAGATCACACCCCGATTCTGATTAGGCTGTTTGGGGGCCGAAGGGGTATTGTTTCTAACCAATTCCATTTTCGTTTTCAGGCAGCTTGGCTAGCACACCAGGATCTGCCGACAATGGTGCAAAAGTCTTGGGACACGGGAAGAGGGTTGACCGATAATATACAGAAGATGTCCCACGATTTGTCTGACTGGAATAAAACAGTTTTCGGGAATATCTTTAAAAGGAAAAGAGTCCTTCTATCCAGACTTGGAGGGATCCAACGGATTCTTGCCTCAAAATTCCACAGGGGTTTATGTAAGCTTGAAAAGAAATTACAAATTGAGCTCGAGGAAACGTTGTACCAAGAAGAGTTGCTTTGGTTCCAGAGGTCGAGAGAAGACTGGATAACGTCCGGAGACAGGAACACCGCATTTTATCATGCGGCTGCTACTGTAAATAAATCTCACACAAAGGTGACAACGCTTTTAGACGAGAATGGTAACTGGATCTTGGAGGGCGAAGGGCTACGGCAGCACGTTAGGAATTTTTATATCGCTCTGTTTGCTGAAACTTCGGCAGCGACGGGGCCTTTGAATTTGGAGGCAAGGTTCCCGAGACTAAGACGCAGGGAATGGAGGGTGTTCAACAGGACAGTAACAAAAGACGAAGTACACAAGGCTGTTTGTGACATGAAGCCGTTCAAAGCTCCGGGCCCGGATGGCATGCCTGCCGGGTTTTACCAACATACGTGGGAAACAACATGAGATAGCATCTTTAATTTGGTTGTTAATGCTTTCAATTCTGGCGAGCTCCCGGAGGGCTTAAATGATACCCTCGTCGCGCTTATCCCGAAAGTCCGGCCCCCGGAAACAGTCAAACATTTTAGGCCCATAAGCCTATGTAATGTAAGTTATAAGATACTTACTAAGACTATTACTAACAAATTGAAGTGTATTTTGCCACAGGTTATAGGGCCACACCAAAGCTCTTTCGTCCCGGGGAGACAAATTACGGATAACGTGATAGTTTATCAAGAAGTTATGCACACTATGAAGGCGGCACGTGGAAAGCAAGGATACATGGCCATTAAACTGGACCTGGAAAAAGCATATGACAGACTGTCTTGGGATTTCATTAAAGACACGCTGGTTCAGGCAGGTTTTAATGATAACTGGGTTAAACTAATTATGTCTTGTATCTCTACATCCAGGTTAGCTATTATCTGGAACGGGGAAAGGCTCGAATATTTCAGACCCAAGAGAGGCATACGCCAGGGTGATGCCATGTCACCAGCCATCTTTGTGCTGTGCATGGAACGACTCAGCCACTTAATTTGCTCCAAGGTCGCCAAGAGGGTCTGGTCAGGTATCCAGCTCCGTCAGACGGGCCCATCCTGTCGCATCTTTGCTTTGCAGACGACATGGTTTTGTTTACCGAGGCGTCGATAGCTCAAGTTAACGTTGTCCAAAGATGCCTGGACTCCTTTTGTATGACATCTGGGCAGAAGATAAGCTTAAGTAAATCTCAGGTTTACTTTTCAAAAAATACGGATCCAGGGGTGGCTGCTGCGATTGCGCACAAGTTGGGTATAGAGGCGACTTCAGACATGGGACGGTACCTTGGTGTGCCTTCAATCCATGGTCGGGTCACGTGCAATACTTATGCGGGCCTGTTAGAACGCATCACGAGCAGGCTGGAGGGGTGGAAGGCCAAAACACTATCCCTTGCTGGAAGGGTCACCTTAGCGAAGTCCGTTCTGAACGCTATCCCGGTCTACACCATGCAGACTGTAGATCTCCCGAAAGGTATATGCGCGGAGATTGAGAAGCGAACCAGAAGATTTATTTGGGGCAAAAATGCAATTACAGGAGGTAACAAGATGAGCTTAGTCGACTGGGACCTGGTTACAACAGCGAGAGCGAATGGGGGTCTTGGGCTACGAAAGATGCATGACATGAACATGGCATGTATGACTAAACTTTGTTGGAGATTTAGGACGGAATCCAGGGCCCTTTGGGCGATGACTCTGGCCACAAAATACAAGTGCCAGCAAGATTCGCGGCTGGACAGCGCTAGCAGAAGAAGCAGCTCTAATGTCTGGAGAGGCATGTGTCGAGCGAGCAACTGGTTGGAGAAGGGACTCACGCGGATAGTGCGTAATGGCAGGAGTACACGCTTTTGGATGGACAAGTGGCTCAGGCCATATGCTCTGTATGAGAAGATGGCCCGTCCGGCAAGCCTCCCTGAATTGTATTCGTATGTTGCCGAGTATTGGGATAGCGCTAGGGGCTGGAAATGGGAAGATATAGAACAATATCTACCTCCGGAAGAGATGGACTATCTGGCAGGTTTTGTTATGGCGGAGGACGGTGCAGCTGACATATGGGGTTGGGGCCCAGACCAACGCGGGGTGTTCACAGTGAAGTCTGCTTACGGGATGATTAATGGACCACCGGACAGAGATACGGACAAGACCTGGAAGTTGATATGGACGCTGCAAGTGCCGGCGAGAGTCTCCATGTTCACGTGGCTTGTGCGGCACAACCGCATTCTCACAAATTGCGAACGTGCTAGGCGTCATCTTACCACTAATAATTGTTGTTTTCGTTGTGCAGGACAAGCTGAGGACTTACATCATCTTTTTCGAGATTGTGCAGCATCTAGACAAGTCTGGGAGGACATTTTACACCGGCGAACAGCTGATTACTTACGCGGTTTAAACTGGACAGATTGGCTTGAAGCCAACCTCCGAGGAGATGCCAGCCGTGGTTTCCCAGAAGGATGGCCGGAGCAGTTTGCATGTCAGATTTGGTGGCTGTGGTGATGGAGAAATGACGATTTGTTCAATGGGAATACTTTGCCCGCAGAGCAAAAGTTCTCTTGGCTGCGCAGATACGATACTGAGGTTACGGGGGCTTTTGGGCGAAATTGGCGTCCGCTGCTCAGGGCGCCTTGCGCGGTAGCTGCACAGCTGGCTTGGAAGAGGCCGATGGCAGGCTGGTGGAAGCTGAATGTCGATGGCTGCTGCAGACAAAGCGGCGTGGCAAGCTGTGGGGGAGTGTTGAGAGATAAGGACGGCAGGTGGTGCCAAGGCTTCTCATATAAGATTGGGAGATGTTCCATTGAAGCTGCGGAGGCATGGGGAGTGCTTAAGGGACTGCAAATGGCCAGACTCTTCGGTGCCAGGAGGATTATCCTTGAGTGCGATTCCAAGGGAGTGGTAGAGAGCTTGCGAAAAAAGGTTGATTGGCAGACCCATTGCCAAAACATCGGAATGTTGTGTATACGTGAGGCGGCTTGCTTTGAGGAGATCCGGTATGAGCATATCTACAGAGAACAAAATAAGGTGGCAGACAGGTTGGCATTCATGGGAGGTCCATGCGAGAGAGGCATTCGTATGTTTGCAGAGCCCCCGCCGGAGGTTTTGGAGTTGGTGGACATGGATCGGATTGGAGCTGCAACTCCAAGGAGAATTGTTCAAGCAACTCGTTAGGGTGGCTTGTTGGTGGACATGGATCGGATAAGATATTTTCCATACACCGTACCTTCAATTTGTGTTAGACCATCACCATCAGAGCATAATATTGAGTTAATAGAACAGTAATGGGGTTCATAGCTGATGTGAGGAAGTGGTTCAAAGCAAAAGAATCCCCTGTAACAACCGAGATAATGGCAGAAAAAAAAAAAAAAAAACAGTTGGGGTTGCACGTTAAGCGCAATTACCGCCCACAGCGGGCGCGTTAGAGTGGCCGCCAGCTGGTGACCGCTCTGACTTTTAGCCTACTTTTCACTGTTTTTTTTTTTAAATGTCAGTTTTAGTTTTATTTTTTCTTTTTCTTTTTCTCCCACATTTTTATCTTTTTCCTAATCACACTTACAAAAATCCCTCAAAAATCGCATCGGGGATCAACTACTATGGATGTTCTTAGGCTTCCTAATTAGAGAATCTCCAATAGTTGTAGATTTTGAGGAGTTTTTGCAGGTGTGACTAGGAAAGAGAAGATGGGAGAGAAGAGAAAAAAGAAAAGAAATTAAAAAACAAAAACGTAATCTGAAAAAAAAAAAATTATGAGCTGAACGGCGGAACATGCAACACGGGACTTGAATTTACTTCTTTATTATTATTATTATTATTATTATTATTATTATTTTAAAAAAACAAACAAACAAACAAACCGTGTTCAGTTCGATTCGATTTTTTACTGAACAGTTCGGTATACAAGAATCCATTACAGTTCATTTGTTCAGTATATTACCGAACTGAACTAATTCGGTATATTACCGAACCGAACCGAATTGCCACCCCTACAAAAAACACTACTCTCCACATTTGTTGAAAAGCTACTTCAAGTTTTTAGGTATTGAAAAGCCACTTAAAATCCATTGTTGTGAATGTCCTAATATTACAAAATGCATATATAGTTTTTCTGAACTATTCATGTGTATTTAGACCAAAACATGCGGCATGTTGAGACTAAAACAATGTAAATTACCCTCAAAATAATGCAAATTATCTCAATATGATGCATAAAAAAGTTCTACGTATTTACAAAATTATCACCATCCTATTTCATTTAAATTTCTAGAGATTCTTCAAAGTGATATTCCCCCCAATTTTATATGTCCTACTTACTATTTATGAATCAAATCAACTCTTTTTTTTGTTTATTTTTTCTTTTGTATTTATTACTATTTTTAAATTTGATTTTTTGTGTTTAATAGTACTTTTAGAATATATAAAAATTTTGTATACTAATACTAAACTTAATATTATGAAAAATTAGATTAAAAATAATTTGTCAAGTCTTCTTAACCGAACCAGACAGATAAGAGACTGAGAAAGTATTTATTTTTCTCCCGAGTAATGTTTTTCAGTAAAGTGATCCTATCGATTATGCAGTCTTTATTTATTTAAACTAGTGTAGATTTTTCAAAAATTATATTATTTTTTTCACAGTGATACAATGAAAGTTCTACATATTTATAAAAAAATTAAAAAAAATCTAAAAGTGTAAATTTTGTACGTTCAATATTTTGTAATGGACGAACGAAATTAACTCTCATTTTTCTAAAAGAACATCTTCTGACATGTGAACTCAACCTAAAAAAACAAAAACAAAAAGGTAGAAAGTGATAGGGAATGTCAAGAAAATGGCTTAAGAAAGAAGCAAATTAAAGGAACCACTTTCCAAGGGGAAGCATGATTGGGCAGAAAGAGATGAGATAATCACTCCATCACCGCCCACCACTATTGCCCTGCACCATTCCATCCTCTCAATTTCATACCCTCAGTTCCTGGCAGACGTTAGTTTTCAATTTTTTTTTTTTTTTTCTGTTTTTATGTGAGAATATATCTTATGGATACCTCTGAGTAGGGTACTCAATCGGGAGTATATCCACGCACTTGGGACCTGCAGCCTATCCAAAGGATCAGAGGGACTCCAAACCCGGGCGCGTGTAAAGCACAGACAATCCGCCGATCATTCAAAATACAAGGTGTAGACTCGGCACCGAGCAGATAGGCAGTCAAGCCCCTCACAGGGACGACATGGCTGAACCCAATCGTCCGCCCCTCTGCAGGCAATCGGGGTCAATGAGACAGACCGGGTGCTAGACCCTGAGGCGCGAAAAGAGATTTGTCAGAGATTTCCTCCAAATATTAAGCTAGATTTCCCTTTTCGTCATTAGAAAAGAAATATGATAGCTTAGAAAACTTTCTTAAGATCAAATCTGTTAATTCTTCTCTTTCCTTTTCTCAAAACATGTAGACCTTGTATAAATACCCCCTCCAGGGGCACATTGAAACGGGTTCAGCATTCAATCCGTAAAACCAACATTTGCAGCATTCAATCCGTAGACCTTGCTATCTCAATTTCTCTTTGAATTGTTTTATGGTTGTGTTGCCCCGCTAACCAGCTACCCCATGGCCGTAAAATCAACATTAACGCCGTCTGTTGGGAATTGAACAAAAAGTCGTGTGTCTCTAAGTCGCCGATCAGTACTTGCATTTATTTCCTCAGTCCATAACTACTAAACCCAGCTTAAAAATGTTTCCAAAAATTCAAAGCTATTAATAAGCTTTTTTTAAAGGATGTGTTAATATAGGGCAAATTATATTATGCACCGCGGTGCATAATCGATTATGCACCGCGCGTCTTTTTTTTTAAATGAAAATAAACATTGTTTGTTTCCGCCGTTTTGCACCCTTTTGCAAAAAGTAACTCTGTTATGCAGTGTCATTTTGTATACACTGCAGTTTCAGTTCAACACAACTACAGTTTCATTTCGATATAACTATAGTTTCATTCGATATTTATAGACTCAAATATGTGAAAATGTTATTTAATTTTATTTTATATACACTATAGTTTCATTAAAACACAACTACATGATCATTTTGATATAATTACAGCTTCATTGTACAATATACACTTAAATATGTGAAATGTTATTCAGTTTCATTTTATATACACTGCAGTTTCATTTCACTATAACTACAATATCATTTTGATATAACTGCAGTGTCGGTTTAGATATACTATAGTGTCAGTTGGTGTTTAATACACCAAACAAACGGACTCCGTTAACTCTAACGGCGGACCGTTTCTTTACTTAAAGAAACGGCGTCGTTTTTGTGCACCGCGGTCTATAATATAACGACTGTTAATATAGCTCATAGCCTAAAATTTTAATAATTAGTTATTTATTAGTACATCAGCTGATTCAGCAGTATATTGGGAAGATGGGCAGATCCAGAGGAAGTGGGGGAATGGGAACAGTAGCCCCTCACCCCTCTCTTTATATATATATATATATATATATATATATATATATATATATTAGTATTTTTTTTATGCGCGATGCACAAAAAGTAAGTGCCCGATTAATAATTTATATTAAAATTTTAAATTTATTTAAATTTTAAATATTTAAATTATTGTAAATAATAATAATAATAATAATAATAATAATAATGATGATGATGTAAAATACTTTTATAAATTTGATATTTATATTTTAGAAAATAACTAACATCTAACTTCAATATATAATGTGTAAATGCTACTGACTCTATTACATAATTACATTGTAGTGTCTGTGCAGCTATACTATCTCAACCTATTGAAGAACAAAGAGTCAACACCGCCTCCACTGCGGCTCGATCTCATGACCTCCCATATGGGAGAGTCACTACATGTCATCTGTGTATATTCTTATTATTATTGAATAAGATAAGAAAATATATAGTGGATGCATGTGCATAGTAAAAATAGTGGAAAAGATAACGAAAGTTATAACGGTAAGATATGTATATCCAAAATATTATAAAGTACAACTTTTATAGCATAATGTATAGAGAAATTTAAAGGAAAAAACATACACAGATGAAGGGTATAACCTTCATTCACCTTCTAATACAAAAATTCCTAAATCCTAACAAGGATCAAATCCCACTAACAACATTATTTTAATATTTCGTTATAAACATTTTTTTAATTCATTTCAACTTCGCACACAGAATAATTCTTGTAACCCCTGATTGGGAATAAAGCACTAACACTCATCATTTCCGGCAGCCTTATCTACTCCATCCCTAACTGCCTTTCTTTATAAAGTTTTTTTTATTCCTAATACCAAAATCAGCACTACAGCCTGTCCAAACATCAATAAAACAAAAAGGAATTTGTATATTCTAATATTCCACACAGGGTATTAAAGAATCTTGTGCCATATATATATATATATATATATATATATATATGAGTGAATTTCATTTTTGGACCTACTGTTATAGGGGCGTTTTCAATTTTAGTCCACCTTAATTTTTTTTGTCACTTTATAACCACTATTATTGAACGTGTTCCACTTTTAGTCCCACCGTTAGTATTTTCATCAAAAGGCCGTGTAATCTAGGGGTATTTTGACATTTCTTCTCATCCAAGACTATGTTTGACTAAAGAAATAAGAGCATTAAACCTAAAACCTAAGAAACATCGCCGGCCCATGTTGGAACGAACGAAACGATGTAGCTTTGGCTTCCTATTCTCGTTGTTCGAAGAGCCATCTTCGAATATCGAAGGAGGAGGACGAAGCGCCTAGATTAAAAGAGAAGAGACAAACATAAAAAGACCAAAATACCCTTTGATTATACGGCCTCTTGACGGAAATATTAATGGTGGACTAAAAGTGGAACACATTCAATAACACTGGTTGTAAAGTGGCAAAAAAAATTAAAGTGGACTGAAATTGGAAACGCCCTTATAACAGTAGGACCAAAAATGGAATTCACTCTCTCTCTCTCTCTCTCTCTCTCTCTCTCTCTCTCTCTCTATATATATATATATATATATATATATATATATATATATATATATATATATATATATATATATATATATATTCATTTCACGTGCGAAGACTCTCTCAGGTGAAAGATGGGGTGAAATCTGAACCGTAGATCTAATCTAGATCAACGGCTCAAATCAAGAAAAAATATTTTTTTTAAACGCGTTTCTGCCAACATGTATACAAATGAGGAACTGTCTCAAACTGATGCACCTTAATATATAAATGTACGTACCTTAAGTTATAAAACTACGCACCTTAAGATATAAAATAATCCACCTTAAGCTTAAACCGGTGCACCTTAAACTAGAAAACTGGCACTCCTTAAGCTTTAAATATATGCACCTTAAGAAGGAGAACGACACAACTAAAACTTTAGACTAACACACCTTTAGTTTCAACAAAAAACGCACCTTAAATTCTCAACTGAATAATTGACGCACCTTAAGCACAGAAATCAAGCACCTTAAGTAGGCAAATGAAGCACCTTAAGAAGGAGAACGGGCACCTTAAGTTTGACCAATATGCAAAAAGACCAAATTGCCACCATGCTATTTTTTAAGTTTTCTACAATCTGGAATGTTGATTTTGATTAGATTAAGGGCAGAGATTGAACCCCATCTTTTACCTGAAGCCTATTACTGCATCTGATCATATATATATATATATATATATATATATATATATATATATATATATATATATATATATATATGCTAAGGATCCTATGAGAACAGTATCATATTAGAGAAATAAGAATCAATCTCAATCTTACATTTGTAAAAAAATCAATGAATTTGATCAGATTTAAAAAAAAATGTGATGGCATTTTTGTAATTATCATCAATGATGGGCATATTTTACGCTCATATTTTAGGTACATCTTTATAATATTTTTATATTAATTATTTAATATTATCTAATAATTAGTTCTTTTTATATACATAGTATAATCTATTCTTATACTATATATAATATATATAATATATAATTTATAAGAGTACATACTACGTACTTAATACTATATATATATATAATATACAATATAATATATAATATAATATATATAATATAGAATGCATTATAGTATACATATAATGCGTACTACATTATAATTACTTATATATATATATATATATATATATATATATATATATATATATATATATTATAAATCTAAACTTTACAATTGATTTTTTCTTTTTTGTACAGGCATGCATCATAATAACATGGCTGGAATTGTGGAAGACTCAGGCATAAGGCAAAATAATAGGAAAAATGAATGGTAGAAAATGATTGGGAAAATATATAAATAGTTAAGGTTTTCTGAAATTGTACCGTGATACTTGAAATAAAAGACAATTAAGTGTTTTTATTTTTAATTGAATTATGCACCAATTTAGTTGCTTAATTAAACCCGTATAAGCAAGTATAAATAATAACTGCAGAAAGCGTAAAAATAAAAACACAAGAAAATTGTTACGCAGTTCGGAGCTCCTTCTCCTACGTCTGCGGGGCAACCCACGTCTGCCCAATCCACTATAGATGTTCACCAAAGGAGTATTACAAGAGGTAACTGAATACGGCCTCCAGCCTTTACCACTACCACTCTTTCTAACACCTATCCAGGACTGTCACACGTTCACCCGAACAATCTTCACAAGTTGCTTCAGCAGAACCACGTACTGATCATGCAGTACAAAATAATTGCTTTTTACAAATTAAATCAGAAATTACAATTAAATAGAAATTGCTTTGTAAAACAGGAGAGCATTCACAATATATAATTCTCAAGTAAATCGGCAAACTGCTTCCTTCAGACAATGTGCTTTTATAGTCCTTTCAACACCCTTTGTTTGTCTTGATCCATCAAATTAGCCGTCCCCTTAGCTCATCACTGTTCGAATAAGCCTCAGCCATTCATTTGATACATTGAAACCTTCTTTGTGGATTTAATAAAACCAATCATTCTGACCACTTAATCCATACCCACATGGTCCATAAAGATTTTAAAAGCAAATAAAACTAATTTATTTTAAACTTAGTAATTCTAATAAAATAGCCAATGGTGTAATCCTATTTTACACTTACAATCTCCCCCTTTGGCATTTTATTTGAAAAAACTTGAGTATCAAATACTTTGGGCAATAATCAATTAAATTTTATTTATAGCCCTTAGTATAGGTACTTGACATGCCATAGAAAATTAAGAACAAAACATTAACAAAATGAATTCTTTTGGACCACTTGTGAGTAGAAAACTTAATGGAAATCTTTAAAGCTTGAATCACACACATAATCATTTAAATCATATCATACCATATCAACCTTGATTCTCTTGAGCATGTGAGATATCATACCAAAAATATCCATGCTATTTGTTAGAGGTACCAACACTGCAATTACTCCCCCTAACTAATATGAGTCCATTATTTCAATTCATGCTAGCAGAAACACTACCAAACAAACATAACTAATACCAACTGAAAACATCCACCAGTGCAGTAGTCTTCCAAATCCACACAAAGTATTTCCAAAAACTAACAACCTTAATACTCCCCCTTACTTCTAACTCCCCCTTTTGCCAAATAAATGACAAAGGTAGGTGAACATCAAAATAGTGAATCAGAATTACCGTGCAGACGGGGTGCCCGAGTCAGAATCATCGTCTCCCTCTTCAGAGTCAGAACCAGAGGTAGCAGCACCAGTGTGTGCAATAATCTGAGCGTGAATAGCTTCCATACGGGTGATTTCCTTGAGCTGCACATCCCTAAGATTTTCCAGACCAGCGATGGTTGCTTGTTGAGAGGCAACGGACTGTTGAACTTGCGCAATGGAGGCCTCAAGAGTGAGAAGAATCTGCCGACGATCAACCAAAGTAGTGGGTTCTTTGGGAATCCGTTTAGCATCCGGACGAGAGGCCGAAGCAGTGTCAGCCGAAGAAGCCGGGGCAGAATGCAGTGGCGCCGGAGGTGGAATGACCGGAAGAAGAGCCAGAGACGCCCGATCATCATAATGGCCTCGTTGAGTGAGTCGATCATCAAAGAGATAGGCATTGTCGGGAGTTGTAAGAATTTCCTCCTTATACGGATGAAAGCCGTGATCTTGAAGGACTCCGAAGATCAAACATGGAAACGGGAGATGTATTTTGGCCTCCTTTTTCTGTAAAAAAGACATTAAATGAGAGAAAATAACCATGCCAAGGTTGAATGGAAGCCGATTCCGAATTTTGTATAGGAATCCAGCTAGGTGATCAGGAATTTGGTGACGACGCACGGCCGGGACCCAATTCGCGGAAGCTAGACGCAAGAGCACAGAATAAACCGTGGTGAGCTTCAAACTGGGAAGGCCATCTCTCGGCCAAGAGACATATTTATTGTGTGTGAGAGCTGCTGCCAGCAAATGTGGACTCGGGTCTGGGGATGCCGGATGATTTGGTGTGCCTAAATACGCATTAATCTCCGTAGGGCCAAATGGATACCATGTGCCTCGAATAAAAACTTGATGAAATCTTGCAGATCCTTCAGTAAATGTCTCCAACGTCAAATTTGTGTAAAACTCCGCCGTAAGCCAAGTGGAATAAGGACCAACATGCCGGAGAGACGCAAGTAAATTTTGATCACGAAGCAATGGAATAATGTCACACTTCGCAGCCAGATCCTCTTCATTTAAGGTCTTTTCAATAATGAAGTCCCGGTGAACATGAGTCTGCCACACCTCCAGTAATTCGGGTGAAATCAGCCGGGGTTTATAGACTTTGCTAGAACTCTTTGACTTCGAACCTGATGCCTTAGGAATAATTGCAGTTTGGGATCGAGTGATTCTAGGCGGCAGTGTGGGTCCCCTTTTTTGGTGTTTTCGGTCAGATGGACCATCCAAAGCATCCATATCAGTAATCTTTCTCTTGTCAGTGGGACCTGTAGCAACCAATTTTTCTTTTCCCTTGCCTGTGGGACCACTGGATTGATCGGAGAAAGAAGGACAGACGCTGGTATCGGCTCCGGTACAGCAGGCACGGATTTTGTCTCGGATGGAAGAAGATATGGAGCAGCGGAGACATGGCGGGCAAGGGCGAGTAGTTGACGCTTTTCCTTGTCCGAGAGATCCTCAAGTAAGACCGGTTGATCTTTGATGGTAGCGAGAATGCGATCCGTGACCTCAGGGGTATGTGGAGAATCTGCATCAATTATTTTGCGAAAAAGATGGACACGAGCATGCGAGGAATCAAGAGAGAAGAAAGGATTCTCCATTAATGGTAGCTTGGTGAGAAAGGCGTATGGTGAGGAAGGAAGACAAAGAGGGTGTTGTCTCTTGAGCAAGAGTAGGGCGGTTGGATGGAGACAAAGAGTTAAAGTTTGATTTGATGGCTTCTCAAAAGTTGTGTGGAGGATGTGATGGCTAGAAGTCTAGGGTATGATGAAGTTATTTAGAGGGAGTAGAGTAGGGATAGGTGTTTGACTTGAATAAGTCTCTAGAATAAAAGGAACTCGAAAAACAAGAGATTGGATTTTAGTTGTAAAGAGAGACTGCGGGAAAACAAACAGTGGGAAAAAAAAACGTGGAAACACTTATCATCCCTGAAATAAATTAAAAGGATTAATGCACGAATGAAAAGAGAATAAATAAACTGATAAAAATTAAAGCCTTTACCTGTTTGAGTAATTAGATATTAATCGTACAGACTCCGAGAGCAGCACGAAGTAATTCAAACCTGGATTTGTCTAGTGGTTTTGTGAATAAGTCTGCTAGATTTTTGTCGGTCGGAATGTATTCTAATTTAACCTCTTTTTCTTCGACTAGCTCACGAATGAAATGATGACGGATGTCTATGTGCTTCGTCCTGGAGTGTTGGACAGGATTTTTAGATATATTGATCGCGCTTGTGTTGTCACAAAAGAGGACCATATTTTTCTGATCAAACCCATAGTCAGTCAGCATTTGTCGCATCCATAGTAATTGAGTACAACAACTGCCTGCAGCTATGTACTCAGCTTCTGCAGTGCTGAGTGATATTGAATTTTGCTTTTTGCTCAGCCAGGCAACCAAATTCTTTCCAATAAAAAAACATCCTCCGGACGTACTTTTTCTATCATCGGCGTTACCCGCCCATTCAGCATCACTAAAACCTGTAAGGCTAAGATTTGTATCAGTAGAATACCAAATGCCATAATTAATTGTGCCTTTCACATATTTTATGATATGTTTGACTGCCTTCAGATGGGATTCCTTTGGGTCTGCTTGATGTCGTGCACACATACCAACACTTACCATGATGTCTGGTCTACTAGCAGTTAGATATAATAGACTACCGATCATACTCCTGTATAAGGTGGAGTCAACAGACGCTCCTTGACTGTCTTTAGATAACTTGGTAGTTGTAGAGATGGGTGTTCGGGCATCTTTTGCAGATTCAAGGCCGAATTTGGATATGAGATTTTTCGCATACCTCGTTTGAGAAATAAATATTCCTTCTTCTGACTGATGTACCTGTAATCCTAGAAAATAAGTTAACTCTCCAATCATACTCATTTCGAACTCTTGTTTCATTACGTTGACCAGTTTGTCAGTTTCACCTGTCTGTGTGGATCCAAACACAATGTCATCAACGTAAACTTGTGCAATAGTTATGTGTTTACCTGATCGTTTTATGAACAAGGTTTTATCCGAACCACCTCGTTTGTAGTTGTTCTGAAGTAAATATTGGGCAAGTCTTTCATACCAGGCTCGTGGAGCTTGTTTTAGCCCGTATAGAGCTTTTTGAAGCTTGTATACATATTCTGGATGGTGTGGATCCTCAAATCCTTTTGGTTGCGCTACATATATATCCTCTGTGAGATAGCCATTTAAGAAGGCTGTTTTAACGTCCATCTGAAAGAGCTTGATCTTTAGTGCGCAAGCAATGGAGAGTAGTAGCCGGATGGATTCCAGGCGAGCCACTGGGGCAAACGTTTCGTCGTAGTCGATTCCCTCAATTTGGGAGTACCCTTGAGCAACTAACCTTGCTTTATTCCGTGCAATATTCCCAGTTGCGTCTGTTTTGTTCCGGAAAATCCACTTTGTACCTACAACATTTACGTTATTCGGTTTAGGGATTAGGGTCCATACCTTGTTCCTTTCGAATTGCCCCAATTCATCTTGCATGGCCTTGATCCAGTGCTCGTCAGTTAGGGCTTCTTTGACGTTCTTTGGTTCAAACTGTGATGTATAGCACGAGTATCCTGCTAGTTCAAGATAGTCACGCTTTGGTTTGCCTCTAGTTTTCACGCCTGAACTTGGATCTCCAATTACATTTTGAATTGGATGATTTTTCTGGATACGAGTTGGAATGTCAATATCTTCATGCTCATTTTCTGATTCTGTCTCGGGTTCAGATTCAGATTGATTGCATATGGGTGATGAAGAGGGTGAGTTTGGTTCTGGAGTATTAGTGGTAGGATTTTTAGGTCGTTCAGCTGCAGGTTCTGTCACTGGATCAGACTGGATAACTTCGGTAATTTCACGAGGTTGATCATCAATGACGACATTTGTGGACTCCATTATGGTTTTGGTCACTTTATTATATACCCGATAGGCTCTGCTGTTGGTGGAATATCCGAGAAACACTCCTTCGTCGCTTTTTGGTTCAAATTTAGAAGTGGGATTCCTATCTTTCAAAATAAAACAACGTGAGCCGAAAATATGAAAATAAGTAATGTTTGGTTTCCTACCTTTCCAGAGTTCGTACGGAGTTTGCGTTGTACCCGGACGTAGATAAACTCTGTTGATGATGTGACATGCAGTATTTACTGCTTCTGCCCAAAATTTTTGAGGTAGTCCTTTGGCGTTGAGCAAAACTCTACCCATCTCCTGTATGGTGCGATTTTTCCTTTCCACAACTCCGTTTTGTTGTGGAGTTTTTGGTGCTGAGTATTCATGTGTAATCCCTGATTTGTTACAGAAGTCATCAAAGACTTTGTTCTCGAATTCTCTGACGTGATCGCTTCGGATTCTGCTGATGGATTCATTTCTTTCTTTTTGAATTTTTAATCCCAGGGTTTTGAATGCCTCAAGTGCCTCGGACTTTTCCCTGAGAAACATAACCCAAGAAAAGCGAGAAAAGTCATCTACACATACTAGTATATATTTCTTACCTCCAATGCTTTCTGTCTGAGTTGGTCCAACGAGGTCCATGTGTATCAATTCTAGACACCGGCTTGTGTTTATGGTGTGTTGAGCTGGATGTGCTGATCTGGTTTGTTTCCCAGCTTGACAGGCACCACATACAGTTGACTCTATTTTCATCTTTGGTAGCCCACGGACACTATCAATTTTTACAAGTTTATCTAGTAGTCTATAACTGAGATGCCCCATTTTTTGATGCCATAGCTCAGCTTCATTCATACTAGACCTGCAACATAGCACATTATCGGTTAGAATATAGCAATTATCAGTTGATCGTTTACCTTCCATGACACATTGATTTGTGTTATCCATCACACTGCAGCTGTTTTTGGTGAAGCACACATTCCAGTTTTGGTCGCACAATTGACTTATGCTAATAAGATTAGCGCGAAGTCCTCGGACGAGTAGTACTTTGTCCAATTTTGGCAAACCGGCTACATTTAAAGTGCCTACGCCAGTTACTTGACCTTTGACACCGTCACCAAAAGTGACTTCACCATTACTGGTGTTGACATTGTTCAGAAATTTTGCATTCCCCGTCATGTGTCGGGAACACCCGCTGTCAAAATACCATTTTTCTTCTCGTCCTGCACTTTTAGTATGAAATGAAACAAAAGATACATAATCAGCCTTTTTAACCCAAATCTGTTTTGTGAACGATTGAATGTTCTTGTGCCTGAACTTCTCTATCCTTTGATCTTTGTAGAAGTAGTAACATTCCGGCCTGGTATGTCCACGTAACCTGCAATAGTGGCAAACAGGATTATATAGCTTATATTTTATCTTTTGAATGTTTACCTTACCATACGACCGTTTCACAGTGCTGCATTCAGGAATGTCGTCTGGAGCAGTTCCAGATGCTTTGACAAACACAGTCTTATCTTTGGAGTTGTTGCCAGTGAAGCCCAAGCCATATTTTGCAGAGGTTTTCCTGCCGGAATCAAGAATCTTATCGAGTGTTGAAGTGGTATCCATCATTTGGATTTGTCGTTTGTAGGCGCTGAGCTCTTGTTTTAATTTCTGAACTTCTTGTTGGAGTTTCGCTTCTCGGATAGCTGTTTCTTTAAGAAGTACCTTTCCAGTTTGTACCTCGTGTTGTAGTTTTTCTTCTCGACCTGCAGCTTCTTTAAGCAATTTATTCCTATCAGCTACTTGATTTTGATACACTTTATTCGCATTTGTTACAATCTCTACTTCACTAGCTAGTTTGCAGTTCATTTTTCTTAAAGCTTCCCATTTGGGATACAACTTCTTAAATTCAGCTTCAAAGGATAACGCATTTTGTTCCATATCTTCAGCAGAGACGTAGTCACCACCTTCTGAATCTTCAACAGGTTCTGAATTGTCAGTAAATAGTGCCGTAAATGCAACAAAATTACCCGAGATTTCTTCTATATCAGATCCGGTTGGTTCATTGTCAGGCTCATCATCGCTCCAGGTGATGGCCGACATAGACTTTTTGCGTCGAAGATAGGTGGCACATTCAGCTTGTACATGCCCAAATCCCTCACATTCGTAGCACTTGATGCCTTTGTTGTTGGACTTTTCTTTGAATTGTCCAGGACGTGAGGCAGACTGTTTGACATTCGACGTCCCTGGCTTCGGTGCCGATCTGAATGATGCAGCTCCCTTCTGAGCTCCCTTCTGTGAACTTCGGTCACGCGTGTTTTTGAATACCTGTTTCAAAATTTTGGAAAACTGTTTAGTTAAGAAGGCAACTGTATCACTACTGGATTCATCTGTATCGGATACTACATTATTTTCTTCAGCAGCAAACGCAATATTTTTTTGTTTTTTCGTATGATCAGTTAGAATTTCCATTTCATAAGTTTTAAGGTTTCCCATTAGCTGAGTAACGGTCTTTTTCTCCCAACCATCATGCTCTTGGATGGCTGTGACTTTCATTCGGAACCTGGACGGTAAAGATCTCAGTATCTTTTTAACAAGTTTTTCCTGTGAGAAAGGTTCACCAAGGACCATAGCGCGATTTGCTAGATCCTGTACGCGTGTGTGAAAGTCGGTGACTGTTTCATCCTCATTCATGCGCAGTTCTTCAAATTCTGACTGGACCAGTTGCAGCTTGGACTGTTTTACCGAAGTCGTTCCTTCGTATGTGGCCTCAAGGGCCTCCCAAGCACCTTTAGCTGATGGAATACCTGCAACAATCGAAAATTGACTTTCATGCATAAGAGAATAAATTGTGTCTAACGCTTTATCGTTGTTTCCTGCATTGGAAATTTCAGTTTGAGTCCACTCAGTTTCGGGTTTAGTGACTTCTGTTCCATCAGCGCTGGAGCTGGGTTTAATGGGATGTGTCCATCCTGACACCACAGATCGCCATACAGCTTCACCCTGCGCTTTTAAATGTGTACGGGTGCGAGCCTTCCAATACGCGTAGTTGTCGCCGGTCAATTGAGGAAGGATTTTAGTTCGGTCCATTCTGCACAACTCAGTACCCCGTGAGATCAAACAGATAAGTAATAAACAAAAGAATAGAAAGAGCCGCTGAAGAGATAAATTCAAGATGCACGGATTCGCCAGATCGATAGACTAACAAATTAAGTCTACTGGCTCTGATACCAATTGAAATTGTACCGTGATACTTGAAATAAAAGACAATTAAGTGTTTTTATTTTTAATTGAATTATGCACCAATTTAGTTGCTTAATTAAACCCGTATAAGCAAGTATAAATAATAACTGCAGAAAGCGTAAAAATAAAAACACAAGAAAATTGTTACGCAGTTCGGAGCTCCTTCTCCTACGTCTGCGGGGCAACCCACGTCTGCCCAATCCACTATAGATGTTCACCAAAGGAGTATTACAAGAGGTAACTGAATACGGCCTCCAGCCTTTACCACTACCACTCTTTCTAACACCTATCCAGGACTGTCACACGTTCACCCGAACAATCTTCACAAGTTGCTTCAGCAGAACCACGTACTGATCATGCAGTACAAAATAATTGCTTTTTACAAATTAAATCAGAAATTACAATTAAATAGAAATTGCTTTGTAAAACAGGAGAGCATTCACAATATATAATTCTCAAGTAAATCGGCAAACTGCTTCCTTCAGACAATGTGCTTTTATAGTCCTTTCAACACCCTTTGTTTGTCTTGATCCATCAAATTAGCCGTCCCCTTAGCTCATCACTGTTCGAATAAGCCTCAGCCATTCATTTGATACATTGAAACCTTCTTTGTGGATTTAATAAAACCAATCATTCTGACCACTTAATCCATACTCACATGGTCCATAAAGATTTTAAAAGCAAATAAAACTAATTTATTTTAAACTTAGTAATTCTAATAAAATAGCCAATGGTGTAATCCTATTTTACACTTACATTTTCTATTGTAAAATGTTCATTCTTTCCTCCTCTATAGTATTCGTTGAAATTGTTATCAATGTCCATTTGTGGCTAATTTCTAGTTGGTTTAGTGAATTGAAGCCCCGGAGTTCATAACGTTGTAAGGTTATTTATTTAAATTTATTATATATATGTTTTTATGCATTTTGAGTATTAAATATTCTTCTAAATTATTTGAATAGTTGTATCATTGAATTGCTAGGGAGGCCTACTAGTTATTTATTTGATATAATTATTTGCTATATTAGATAATGTTGTGCTACAAATTATTCTAATATTCAGTAGCAACTGAGGTTAATTATTGACGGCTTAGTGATAATTGGTCTCGGGTAGAATATTTTCCTGAATTAAATGCAACCGCTTGTGCTTGTGTTATTTAGTTTGTCGGTTTTCCTAGTTCCTATTGCTGCTATTAAATTAAATCTATAGCGCTTGTCTTAGATTATTTAGTAGTTAGGGGTAATTAAACCGCTTGTGCTTTATTTACCTACAACTAAGGGAAAACAGAAATGAAATAATTTCACGACAAATATTCAATTGCATATTAATTACTTTATTAATCAATGATCAGTGTTGAATTCCGGTGGTGGATCTTTACTAACCAAGGTTTCTTATTATAAGTGTTTTCGATATATTATTTTCATTGCTTTATTCGTTCAGTTAAATTACTTGTTTATCTAAATTCTCTTTTAATTTATCTTTATTCTCGATATATTCCAAAACCCCCTACCTTTAATTTGAGCACATATTTTAAACTAGTTACTCCTCGTGGGATCGATCCTTACTCCTGCTACTACGTTTGTAAGGTTTTAATTTGGGAGCCTACGACAGCTCGCCAAATTTTGGCGCCGTTGCCGGGGAGATTTTCTTGTTTATTTTGTGTTTATTTAATTATTTATTTGTTTTTCTCGTTAATTTGTCCCAAACGAAAATAAAAATAATAATTTTCTTTTCTTTCATTACTTTTACATAATTGCAAATCAAAATATATTTTCTTTTTGTTTATGCCTATAACTCGATCTGCTAATCAAGAACTCTTGTCGTACTATCCGGAAATTGAAAGAACTATACGCAGGTGGAAGAAACAAGCTTTGAGGAAATTGGAGTTTAGTGATCTGGCTACCGATTCTACCACTTCTACCAATTCTGATTTAGAAGAGAAACCCATGGCTCAAAATCGGACTTTAAAAGAGCTTGGAGCTCCAAATTTGGATCAGCAACCTTTATGCATTACTTTTCCCGCTCTGTATGCTAATATACAATTTGAACTAAAATCTGGGTTAATTCATCTTTTGCCTTCTTTTCATGGACTTGCAGGTGAAGACCCTCACAAACACTTAAAGGAATTCCATGTGGTGTGTTCAAGTATGAAACCCACAGGGGTTACTGAAGAACAAATTAAGTTGAGAGCCTTTCCCTTTTCGTTGAAAGATTCAGCGAAGGATTGGCTATACTATCTACCTTCTGGGAGCATCACCACATGGAATAACTTAAAGACATCATTCCTTGAAAAATATTGCCCAGCTTCAAGGGCGGCCAACATTAGGAAATAAATCTGTGGTATAAGGCAAAACAATGGAGAGTCCCTGTATGAATATTGGGAGCGTTTCAAGAAACTATGTGCAAGCTGCCCACACCATCAAATTAGTGATCAATTACTCATTCAATACTTTTATGAAGGACTTTTTCCAATGGATAGAAGCATGATTGATGCCGCAAGCGGTGGTGCTTTAGTTGACAAGACACCGGACGCTGCAAGAACTCTAATTGCAAACATGGCTGCAAATTCTCAACAGTTTGGCAATAGACTTGTCCAACCGTCTAAGCAAGTGAATGAGGTAAATATTTCTGCTCTTGAACAAAAAATTAATGGTTTAACTACTCTTGTTCGTCAATTAGCAGTAGGCAATATGCAAACTGTAAAAGCATGTGGAATTTGCTCGGTAGTTGGGCACCAAACTGATGCCTGCCCAACTCTTCAAGAAGAACCTATTGAACAAGTCAACATGGCTGGAGGTTTTCTTGGACAACCTCAAGGTAAGTATGATCCATTTTCTAATAAATATAATCCTGGATGGAGGGATCACCCGAACCTTAGCTATGGGAACTCACAAGGGAACCAGTTTGTTCAGAATCGTTCCAACTTTCAACAGTATAGACAACAATTTCCTTCCAGCCAACAACCAGTCCAAAGCTCTAGCTCAGGTATGAATCTAGAAGATATTGTTAAATCTCTTGCTACTAACACTTTGCAGTTTCAACAAGAAACACAACTATTCCAACAGGAGACAAGGGCTAGTATTCAAGAAACAAAGGCTAGTATTCAAAACTTAGAAAGGCAAGTTGGCCAACTAGCAACTACGGTAAGTCGGTTGGAAGCACAGAGTTCTGGCAAATTACCCTCTCAAACGATCGTTAATCCTAAAGAGAATGTAAGTGCAATTACTGTGAGTAGTATGTCGCTGGAAAAGAACGTCGATCTAAACAAGGGAATAAGTGCAGGGATCATTGTCAATAATAAAGAGACGTCCGAAGGTAAGCTTTCTTCTTTTTCTGATTATGAACCAGTACCCCCATTTCCTCAAGCTCTTTTAGAACCAATAAGAGGAAAATCGAATAATGATATGTATGAAACATTTCGTGAGTGTGAGGCTAATAAACCATTTTTAGATTCTATGAAAAAAATACCTCGCTATGCAAATTTTCTAAAAGAGTTATGCACTTTGAAAAATAAACGAAATAACGGAGTTGAGGAAATGAAAGTGCATGAGAATGTCTCTATGGCTAGTCAAGACAATCTTCCTGAAAAGTGTAAAGATCCAGGTATGTTTACTATCCCGTGCATGATAAGTGGTGTGAAACTTGAAAATGCTATGTTAGATTTAGGAGATTCTATTAATGTGATGCCATATTCTGTTTATAATTCGTTAAATCTTGGACCCCTGAGTAAATCTAGTATAGTAATTCAATTGGCTGATGGATCTACTACATATCCTAGGGGTGTGATTGAGGATTTGCTTGTTGAAGTTAATAACTTGGTTTTTCCTGCTGATTTTTATGTACTGGATATGGAAAATGATAATAAAATTTCTCATATTTTGTTAGGAAGACCATTCTTAAAAACTGCAAAAACTAAAATCGATATTCATAGTGGTATGCTTACAATGGAGTCTAATGGTAATCTTGTGGCTTTTAATATATATGATACCATGAAATCTCCTAGTGATGATAATTTTGCAATTTTTGTTGATTCTTTGAAGTTTGTTACATTTGATGAAATTGCTTCTAATGAAAATAAAGAAGAAAAAAATAATAAATCATCTTTGAGTCCTAATCTGCATGAAGGGGCTATTTCTTTGAATAATCATAATCATCGAAGGTACTCAAAAAGGCGATGGAAATTTAAAGAAATATCATAAGTCGAGCCAACGACGATAAACAAAGGCGCTGCTTGGGAGGCAACCTAAGGTGTGTTTGTTCCATTTTTATTTTATTTTATTTTATTCCCTTTTTCTGCATGTTTTTATTCAACATTGGGGACAATGTTGGTAATAAGTGTGGGGGAGGAGATTTAGTTTTATTATTTGTTTGCTTAATTTAGTTTTATTGTTTGTTTGCTTATGTCAAAAAAAAAAATTTTATTATTATTTGTTTTCTTATTTCATAATTTTCAAAAAAAATATTTTACTATTATTTTATGTAAAATAAGTATTATTTTGAAAAATTATTTTTTTTTTTCCTTTCTTGGAATTCATGACATGATTGAATAAATAGTTTGGAAAATTGTGATTAGTTTGTTAGCATTTCCTGTTTGATATGTAGTGGCTATATTAAGTAAGCAATAAACCTGTGAGTGTTTTGAGCCACTGACTGACACTTCGGTCTTATTTTCTTTCTTTTGTGTGATTTCTTCCATAATTTTGTTTCTCTAGAACTTGCCTTGATTCTCTTTTAAAGCTAATTAGACCATACATGATTCAAATGTGATTAAGGCCATTATTTGACTTTGAGCCTCACTAGCCAAATAACCGGTTTGTCCTATGATTTATTTCCCTTTATTAACCACTTTGAGCTTTATGGCCATTCCTTTCTTTATTTTGGACCACATTACAAGCCTTTTATATCTAAAATAATGCCTTCACCCAGCTGAATAACTAGTGGAGCAAATTTTGGATTATTTTTGTAATCTACGTGAGGTTGGGAAGGATAAGTGTGGGGGAGATCACTTACTCTTATTAATATGATTGAGAGTGAGGTGAGTTGTATCTTCGTTGCCAATATGTCGTTGGTCTTCTATGAAAAAAGAAAAGAGGAAGCAGTTCACGATTCAAAAAAAAAAAAAAAAAAAAAAAAAAACATGAAAAATTGAAAAAAATGAAATGGAAAAATGAAGAATATACGTTTGAAAAAGAAGAATATTGCTGAAAATTTATGAGAAAATGAAAAAAATCAGCAATTGATTTTGAGTTGAAGTTACTTCTAAATAAATGAAGTAAGGGGAAATTCTGGTAATACTGAGGAAGCATTCTGTACCTCAATGGGATGTGTTTTTTGATCGGAAATTGAGGGTGTTGGATTACTTGTATTTATTTGTTCCTCTAGTTTGAAGCTTTTGTTTAAGCTAATTTCCTAAAAATTCCCTACCTTAACCCTAGCCCCATTACAACCTGTGAAAAGTCCTTATGATTTGTGTCATGCATGACTCTTGTAGTGGTGATTGAGAAGATATGCTAGCCTATGGTAGATCAATTTTATAGGAATGAACTTGAGTGAAATTTATACCCATCAAACACTTGAGTGATGAGTGATATTCCTGTGAGGGCTTACTTATTTAGTTTTCTCCATTTTCAAACAGGGTGCTAACTTATTAATTGCAGGGTGCTTCAGATTGTTGTTCATGATATGTTATGAGTTTTGGGAATTTCATTTCTATTTACTTCGCAAATAATATTTTTGCTTGGGGACAAGCAAACGTTTTAGTGTGGGGGAATTTGATGGGCATATTTTATGCTCATATTTTAGGTACATCTTTATAATATTTTTATATTAATTATTTAATATTATCTAATAATTAGTTCTTTTTATATACATAGTATAATCTATTCTTATACTATATATAATATATATAATATATAATTTATAAGAGTACATACTACGTACTTAATACTATATATATATATAATATACAATATAATATATAATATAATATATATAATATAGAATGCATTATAGTATACATATAATGCGTACTACATTATAATTACTTATATATATATATATATATATATATATATATATATATATATATATATATATATATATATATTATAAATCTAAACTTTACAATTGATTTTTTCTTTTTTGTACAGGCATGCATCATAATAACATGGCTGGAATTGTGGAAGACTCAGGCATAAGGCAAAATAATAGAAAAAATGAGTGGTAGAAAATGATTGGGAAAATATATAAATAGTTAAGGTTTTCTATTGTAAAATGTTCATTCTTTCCTCCTCTATAGTATTCGTTGAAATTGTTATCAATGTCCATTTGTGGCTAATTTCTAGTTGGTTTAGTGAATTGAAGCCCCGGAGTTCATAACGCTGTAAGGTTATTTATTTAAATTTATTATATATATGTTTTTATGCATTTTGAGTATTAAATATTCTTCTAAATTATTTGAATAGTTGTATCATTGAATTGCTAGGGAGGCCTACTAGTTATTTATTTGATATAATTATTTGCTATATTAGATAATGTTGTGCTACAAATTATTCTAATATTCAGTAGCAACTGAGGTTAATTATTGACGGCTTAGTGATAATTGGTCTCGGGTAGAATATTTTCCTGAATTAAATGCAACCGCTTGTGCTTGTGTTATTTAGTTTGTCGGTTTTCCTAGTTCCTATTGCTGCTATTAAATTAAATCTATAGCGCTTGTCTTAGATTATTTAGTAGTTAGGGGTAATTAAACCGCTTGTGCTTTATTTACCTACAACTAAGGGAAAACAGAAATGAAATAATTTCACGACAAATATTCAATTGCATATTAATTACTTTATTAATCAATGATCAGTGTTGAATTCCGGTGGTGGATCTTTACTAACCAAGGTTTCTTATTATAAGTGTTTTCGATATATTATTTTCATTGCTTTATTCGTTCAGTTAAATTACTTGTTTATCTAAATTCTCTTTTAATTTATCTTTATTCTCGATATATTCCAAAACCCCCTACCTTTAATTTGAGCACATATTTTAAACTAGTTACTCCTCGTGGGATCGATCCTTACTCCCGCTACTACGTTTGTAAGGTTTTAATTTGGGAGCCTACGACAGCTCGCCAATCAACTTCACTATGGAAACTTGAACACTTAAATATGCAATCTTTAATAACTAAATATGGAAATCTGGAAAATTTTATAAAATCAACTAAAAAGCTAAATTTTAAATCTAAACCGCAAATGCTAGACCTTAAGCAGTAAAAAGTGAACCACTAAATAAAATAACACCAAAAAAATTTAGTCATAAACTCTAAAATCAAAACCCTAAGTGCAATGCACTTTCGCATTTTTGCAAGTGCAATGTTTTAATATTAAATATGTAAAATGTTAATACTAAATATGCAAAATGTTAATACTAAATATGCAAATCTGAAAAAGTCTAAGAATTGCAGATTCTAGTGTTCAAGTTTACATAGTAAAGTTGGTGATAATCACGAAATTGCCACTGCATTTTATTTTAAAATTGTTCTTAGCTACCTATTTTATCAGATGAGAACACATCCGGATCGTCCATCAAAGAGATGTTAATGGATCAGATTTTTCCTTATTTTTGGTTTATTGTTTCCATAATTAATTTACGAGTAAATATCACTTTTGGTCCCTTGACTATCATCGTTAAAGCACTTTTGGTCCTTGACTATTGCTTTTTTTAAATTAGGTGTATGACTTTCTAACTAGTATCACTTTTGGTCCTCCATTCCAATTTTCCGGCTACATATTACCAGAATTACATCTGAAAAAATATAGTGTTGTAATTAGAAGGATATTTTGATCCTTTCAAATTTATTTCATTTTCCTCTTTTATTTTTTTTCTTATTCCCGCTTTCTTCCTCGGCTCTCCTGCTTAAAAAGAGGAAATAAAATAAACTTGAAAGGACCAAAATACCCTTCTAATTATAACATATTATTTTTCCGGTTGAAATTCCGGTAATATGTGGCTGGAAAATTGAACCGGAAGACCAAAAGTGATACTAGTGAAAAAGGCAATAGTCACGGACCTAAAATGCTTCAGCTATGATAGTCAAGGGACCAAAAGTGATATTCACTCTTAATTTACATGGGCGAAATTGTAATTTTGTATGAATTTAAAATTGTATTAATTTTTAATGCATATCTTTTGCTTGATTATAGGAGTTTTAATTATGGTAGAATTACAATGTGTTTAATAGGATTTTGACGTTGCACGAATGTACAAAAATGGCCATGTAAGTGCACAACACAAAGAACAATAACGAAACACATGTCCGAAAGATGATAAAATGCACAAATAAATGCATGTCATCCTAGGTAGAATACACACAAACGGCCATGTGAGTACGCACAACCGCAAACAGCATATATGTGTACAACACAAGTGCACAAATAGGTAATATTGTGCATTCATCTGAAGCATACCTAAGCGCACAGAATAGAGCATAAAAGTGCACATAGTGCACTATCGTCAACGCAATATAATGACATATGAAACAAATCAAAGTCAACCATTGAAATAATTACTGAGAAAAAATTGCCCAAAATAAATAAATAAATATATAATAGAAAGCATAATAATTGAAATAAGTGAATCTTAGATTTTCCAAATGTAGATACATTTTCCATACACACAAAGGATTAATTTACCCCTAAATGATAATCATTTCCTTTTCTGAATGATAATTACATGAGATTAATGATGATCATTAATCTTTTGCTTTATATGCCTTAGATCTGTTCTCATGTGGGACGGTGTTCTCATATGAGCATGTCCCTATATGGCTATATATAATCCGGCTCATATAAGAACCACTTCCTAGGTGAGAACCTGTGAACAAATCCAAACCACAAATCTACAAAATTTGATGTATATAAAATCAAGTAAAAAAGGAACATGATCATTTTCATAAATATTACGAAATTTTATAATTAGTAATATTTACAAAAACAACCTCATCATTTTTTTCATTATTTTCTTTATTTTCAACCGTCAAATTTATATATATATATATATATATATATATATATATATATATATATATATATATATATATATATAGAGAGAGAGAGAGAGGGGTGGGGGTGGGGGTGGGGGTGGGGGGAAGGGTTCATATGAGAACCAACCCCCCATGAGTGCATGAGAACCAATCTCATCCATTAAAAAATAGATCTATAATTGGGGATTAAAAACATGTGTGTGCATATTAAACATGTGCTGTGTGCAACATAGGGACATGTTTAATATGCACACAAGCATTTTTAATCCCCTAATTAATCAAATTAATAGATTTATTTTTTAATGGATGAGATTGGTTCTCATGGAGTCCCGGAGAGGTTGATTCTCATATGATCTCATATATATATATATATATATATATATATATATATATATATATATATATATATATATATATATATATATATATATATAGGGATGCACTCAGGTGCGAATAAGTGCTCAGGAGGGAAATGCGAACGAATCAGCGCGCGACACGTGTCCAGATCTAATAACTTAAAAAAAACGCGGTGGCATTTTCGTAAATAATTGAACATCGAAGTGCAAGTAAAATCACTTACAAGTGCACCTACTTTCACCTATAAGTGCATGTAATTTTGCCTTGTTAGCATTCACTTTCTGCAAACATTCATGCACCTGGGTGTGCTTATAACTATATGTGCAACTATTTATAACTATAGGTGCAACTACTTATAACTATAGGTGCACCTACTTTCACCTATAAGTGCATGTAATTTTGCCTTGTTAGCATTCACTTTCCGCAAACATTCATGCACCTGGGTGTGCTTATAACTATATGTGCAACTATTTATAACTGTAGGTGCAACTACTTATAACTATAGGTGCACCTACTTTCACCTATAAGTGCATGTAATTTTGCCTTGTTAACATTCATTGATCTGAGTTCAGCGGGTAGTAATACCCCTGAAAACCACTCGCAAACATTCATACACCAAGGTGCAACTACTTAGAACTATAGGTGCAACTACTTAGAACTATAGGTGCAACTAAGTATTGATGCTCAGTGTAAATTTTTACTTGCACCTATAATACATTTTACATGCACTTGTAATACATTTTACTTGCACTTCGATGTTCAATTATTTACGAAAATGCCACCGCGTTTTTTTAAAAAATCAGTGTTTCTCATCCATTAGATCTGGACACGTGGACGAACAGAATTCATTCCTATTTCGCGCCTGGGCGAAGCATTCGCACCTGAGTGCGATTCTATATATATATATATATATATATATATATATATATATATATATATATATATATATAATGTGTTGTGTGCAACATAGGACCATGCTTAATATGCATACACGCGTTTTTAATCTCTAATTAATCTCATTCATAGATCTATTTTTAATGGATGAGATTGATTCTCATTGACTCATGGGGGGTTGATTCTCATATGATCTCAAATATAAATATATATATATATATATATATATATATATATATATATATATATATATATATATATATATATTTGTGTGTGTGTGTGTGTATGTGTGTGAGGGTGATAATATTATTATTATAATTAATTAAACCAAGTCAAATAATGCTGATGGGTGTGTGGTGTGTCATGTATCTTAACGTCGATCACGAATGTTAATTAACGTGAAGAGTGGCCTAGATTATAGCAGTACATGGAGCATTAGTTTCCTAATTACTAGCTTTCCTTCAGTATAAATAGATTATGTTATCAAGCATTTTAATTGTCAAGTAAATGCAATAAACATTATCATTTCTTATTCCTCTCTTTCTCTCTCAACTATATATATATATATATATATATATATATATATATATATATATACACACACACACACAATATTGTTGAAAAAATAGCTTTAAATGACATAAAATGACATGTTAAGTGGCTATTTTGTGGTACAATTCTCAGTGGGGTCCACTATCGAATTGAGTCGGGTCAAAGTGGATTCGGGTTCTTCGTAGTGAGACGAAGAGATTGATATATTGTACGCTCAAAACGGATAATGGGTGAATGAGATATTGATTCTCAAAGTATACCCATTTGAGTTGGAAAATGAAGGGAAAAAGTGAGCTTTTGTCCCACATTGGTTTGGGAAGAGGATTTGCCCCACTATTTATACAAGAGCTCTTTTTAAACTTATTGAATTGTATAGTATAGAGGTTCTCTCTCACGCCTAAGGAGGCTCTTTAGCATAATTATGTTCATCCCGTTGCTCTAGTTTGCCGGATTCTTTGTTTGGGAACAACATAGAAAATAATATTGGCTTGGTAAGTAGATTTTAACATAGAAAGTAATATTTTTCCAGCCTCACAACTCTCTGCTTCTACTCTCTTATTAGCATAATTATGTTCATCCCGTTGCTCTAGTTCGCCGGATTCTTTGTTTGGGTGCTCAAACACTGAATCATAGCACGTTTTATCCTGGCAATAGGGATACGCGGGTCGAGGTCGGTGTACTCGACCTCGGCCGCCGAGCTCGGACTCGAGACCACAAGGTCATCCAGGGGATCCACGGGGTCCTCGGGGAGGACGGTGAGTTCGTTCGTAGGGGAAGGAAATTCGCCACCAGAGTTCAAATAAACCATATCACTCTCGTCGATAGAATCCAAGACACTAAGATCAAAGCTAATAGACATGTGAAGGAGACAAATGAGGAGGGGAGACCGTGGAAAGGGGCCCCTCGTCCGAAAAAAAAAAAAAAAACAACAACAACAAAAACAACAAACAAACAAAAATCATGCAACCCGGGCGCTAGAAAGAAGGAGAAGAAGGAGAAGAAGAAGAAACAACTAACCCGGACTCGGGATGTAACTTGGAGACTCGAAGGAAAGCTTGTGACTCTAGTAGGAGCTTGAGAGACTTTTGGTGGTGATTTGAGGGGGTGCGGCCGAAAATGAGGGAGATAGGGGGTTAAATAGAAGGGAGATGGGGAAAAAGAGGGGGAAGGGGAAGAGTTGACCAAATTCGAAATTTGAAAAGGAGTATGGGAAGAGGAAAAGGTGATGGTGATGGGAGAAAGATTTGATGGGAGTTGATGGGTGGAGTTTTCAAGGATTTATAGGGAAAGAATTGCATTTTAATAGGGATTCTACCATATCCGAAGAGGATTTCGCGAGGGGAGAATTTTATTCGCGATAAAATTCTACTTGGAGGAGGTCAGCTAATTACCAACTCGGGACAACCGCGTAGAGGTCGGCTCGAAATGTGTTTACTCTGTATCGTTGTCGACTCATCACAACGAAGAGAGTGGGGAACTCGTGATGGATATATTAGGTCCGGAACGAACCGACCCGGAGAGACGGACCCAAGGCACCGCGACCCGAGTCGCCTCGGCCCAAGCTCCTTGGGTCGTGGTCAAGTCGGCCCAAGTAGCTCGGCTATGGGCCGAGCTCAGCACCGTGGACCTCGGCTAGGCCAAGTGGGTCCATGGGGAACTCGACTAGGCCGAGCTCGGGACAAAACCAACTCGGCCGTGCCGAGTGGCTTTGCTTTGGACCCGGTCCCGGAGGGGACGCGGTCAAAGCGGCCCGATCCAACCACCCCCGGTTTTGGGGGTGCGGTTGGGGGTTTAGTTTGTATAAAAACCCCCCACCTTGTCCTGACAAGATCACTTCATTCCTTACACACTACTTTACAACTATTATCTCCTAACCAAGCCTTATAATAGCTTATTAGCGATATTTAATACGATATACAGTCCCCGCGGCTTACGGTCCCTGCGACCTTACGATATCCTTGCGTTACATTTATTTATTATTTATATTACGTTCTTATCCAGATTTAGTGATTCGGGTCCACCCCGTATTAATTAAATCCATCACTGGAGGAGCATGTTCTCATTTGATCCTGCCCTCTATATATAGGGTAGAGTTTAGGCTGGTGAGAACATGATCACGTGTAAAACGTGAAACTGGTTTGATCCATTAATCTACCTAGATTAGCAATTGAATGTTGCTGAAAAACAAGAGAAAAATGCAATGTTCATTTTGTAAATATTGAAATTTTGAAAGTTTTCAATTATCATAAAATCGAGCGGTGTTACATATTAGGAATGTTTATGGCAATTGTATTTCATATTCATTAAGAATATTACAAATACTCATCAAAAGTGTGAATGATATATCAATTATATGGTGGAACGTACATTATTCTGTACAGAGGGTGCAAAATACTTTCCGCAGTGGAAATTGGTTGTAGATCATATTTTAATGTTGTCTGACGTCATGGAGCAAATATAGAAAGTGAATTACTATAAAGTCGATTCCTTTTTTAATCTTATACTGATTCTATCATTTTACTCTTTACTTCTTAAAAAAAAAAAACAAAAACAAAAAAAAAAAAAACAAAAAACAAAAAAAAAAAAAAAAAAAAAAACCACTCTTTACTTCTTCTTCTCCCAAATGATTGAGGTCCGGTAAATTAATTAGTTAGTCTATAGACTAATTTTGACTTATTTAATCACTATTAGTTATTTGATTTGGTTTAAAAATCAATATAAGTGTTTGGTTAATTAACTTTTTGTACTCTAAAATGCTAAAATTTAAAACTCTACTCAAATTTACTTTTTCAATAGCTTTTTGAGAAAAGAAATTATACCAAACAGCTATCAGCTAACAGTTAATTTACCAAACACCTTTCTACAATCAGTTAATGTTATCAACTAGTTATACCCTCTAATTAACTCAATTAGCTAACCGCTAACAGCTATCACTAACAGACATGTACCAAACAGGGCCTGAATCTCCAACCCCAAGGGCCCCTACACCCCGGTTCGACAAAGCATTTGAGAGATATAAATCACGGTGACTCAATGACTCATCAGACAGGATCAAATGTCGGTGCGCACAAGCGATCTGATTTGTCCATTTTGGACATAATCCCACACTGCCATTTAATACTATATAATACTATCATTTTAATCTATACTATATAAGGGAAGGGTTCAGGTGCGGGAATAGCTTCCCGTGCGGTTGTGCGGTTGGACGCACCTTAAATATTAAAATGGCGCACATTAAGTATTAACTTCGTACATCTTAGTTTATAACACAGACGCACCTTAAGCATACGAATCACACACCTTAAGCACACAACACACACACCTTAAGGCTTAAGCGCAAAACTCACGCACATTAAGCACAAAACTCACACATAGGGCTGTTAACGAACCGAACATAAACGAACGGAGGTTGTTCGTGTTCGTTTGTTAAGGAATTTGGAGTGTTCGTGTTCGTGTTCGTTTGTTAAGGTTTTTGAAAATCCTGTTCGTGTTTGTTTGTTAAGTGTTCGTTAGTGTTTGTTAACGTTCGCGAACGTGTTCGTTAACGTTAACGAACATGTTCGCGAATGTGTTTGTTAACGTTCGTGAACACGTTTGCAAACATGTTCGTTAACGTTAACAAACACGTTCACAAACATGTTCATTAACAAACACGTTCACGAACATATTCATTTATGTTAATGAACACTTAATAAACAAACACCTATACATGTTCATGATCACAATTCGTTCGTGAACAATAAATAATCTACGTTCACGAACAATAATCAAACAAACAACACAACTACAAAACTAATATAATATAATATAATATAATATAATATAATATAATATAATATAATATATGTTTGTGAACATGTTCGCGAACATTATTAAACGAACACAAACGAACTTGTTCACGAACATTATTAAACGAACATAAACGAGCTTGTTCACGAACATTAGTAAACGAACACAAATGAGCTTGTTCACGATCTCTTAGCAAACGAGCTTACAACTGTTCAACAAGTAGCTTGTGAGTCACACACCTTAAATTTCACAGAACTATTCACATTAAGCACTAACCCCACGCACCTTAAGCATAAACCACACGCACTTTAGCACAAACCTCACGCACCTTAAGTTTCAACAACTACTCACATTAAGCACAAACCTCACGTACATGAAGCACAAACCACACGCACCTTAAGCACAAACCACATGCACATTAAGCACAAAACTCACGCACATTAAGCCCAAACTCAAGCACCTTAAATTTACCTAGGATGCAAAAATTACCAAATTGCCACCGCGTTTTTTTTTTTTAATTTTGGTAATCTTGGACGTTGATTTAAGGAAAATCAATGGCTCATATTTAATCACACAACCGCACCTAGGGCTGCCAACCGCAACAGAACCTAATTCTACTATTTTTTTTTTGAAGGTCAACCAAACGGTTGTATTTATAGATAAACTGAAATAGAGTCATGTGGGACATCATCCCAATACATAGCCGAAGTAAAATCAAAAGCTGTGGTAGCTAATGTATGTGCTAATAAATTCTGTAATCTAGGAATAAAAAGAACTGAGCAGGAAGTAAAAGCCAACATGTTCATTCTGCAATTATCAATAGCGTAGCCAATGTATGAACGAGACTGGATATCTGGGGCTGATAGGTAACTTTGTAGTGTCTGACAATCCGTGTAAATCTGTATAGATTGTTCTCTTCTTGCTCGTAGCCATGACAAGGCTTCCTTGCATGCAAATGCCTCGGCCATTAGAGGGGAGAAGCAACTCACGAGTGGCGCACTGAAGGCCGAAATAAAGTGCCCATCGGAATCTAGGAGAACAGCTCCAACCGTGACCGATTTTGTCCCATGGTGATATCTAGCTAATGTATGTGCTAATAAATTCTACTATATAATACTATCATTTTACTCTATACATTTTACTCTATACATTTTACTCTATACTTTTTAATATACTAAGAAGTAATCCTTTTTCTTTTCCTCTTTCATCGCGTTTTAGCTTGTAAACCCAAGAATGTTAGGATTAAACACTTACGTTTTTAAACTAAATATTAAGTTGAATGTATAACAAAACAAACAGTATTTTTTTTCCAGCTGCCTAAGGGTCTTATGGGAGGATTAGATGTTACTAGTGTTCTCTCAACTAGAATTTTGTAAGAGTAAGATTTATTTAATTTAAAAAAGAAACAAAACAAAAAAAACAAAAAAAAAAAAAAACAAAACAAAAACAAAACAAAAACAAAAAAAAAAACAAAAAAAAAAAAAAAAAAAAAAAAAAACAATCAAAACAAAAACAAAAACGAACTTACATATTTATTCATGTGTTAAGACTATTTATTTGAGTTCATTTTATTTTTGGTCCTAGATTTATCATTTATAAATGACAGTCCATTTTTAATCTTTTTTTATTAGTGCATCTTCATTTAATCTTAGTATTATTGTGGCATGCAATATATATGTCTTGATACCCTTGTGCCATATATAGTCTATTGTATGTTAAGATTCTAGGTGGATTGATGCTTTGTCTCCTTACCACATGATGTCTAGAACGGATGGGATCTACTTTGGTCCTATTTGGTAAAATAGTTAAGCTTATCAGTCAATTTTGGCTTATTTGATTATTTTTAATTTTGACTTGATTAATACTTAATATAAGTGTTTGGTTAATTAGCTTTTTGTAACTCCAAAATGCTAAATTCAAAAGGCTGCTCAAAGTAACTTTTTCAATTAGCTTTTTGAGAAAGAAATTTTACCAAACAACTATCAGCTAACAGCTAATTTACCAAACACCTTTATACAATCGGCTAATGTTATCAACTAGTTATACCCTCTAATTAACCCAATCAGCTAACATCTAAAAGCTATCAACTAATGTTATCAACTAGTTATACCCTCTAATTAACCAATCAGCTAACATCTAACAGCTATCAGCTAATGTTATCAACTAATTATACCCTCTAATTAACCAATCAGCTAACATCTAACAGTTATCAGCTAACTGCCATTTACCAAACATGACCTTTGTCTCTTTCAATTTTAGATTGAATTATTATGGCAATTTATATCAGGACCAGGGTCCACATAGTATTATAGACCTTGGATTGAAACGACAATGTACAAAATTCATACCCGTAACTCGTAATGCACCGGATTTTGTAACACAAAACACACACACACACACACCCACACAAAAATCACAATACAAGACACATAGCATTATGGACCCTCAATTAAAATGACGATGTACAGAATTCATACTCGTACGGTACAGATTTTCATAACGCAAGACACAAAAGTCATAACACAAAACACATACACATGAAGCGCGGAGCACAATGCAGTGTAAACCCTGGTCCATGATATAATGATCGAATTATTATGTATTAGGCTAATAAAATTGAACCCTAAGAAATTGCAGTGATTGAGCTATTGGCATGTGAAAAGATTGCTAGGCGCTCTTCGCGTGCCCGTGTATTTTCTATTTTTCAAAAATTTGTTTATAATTTTAAAATTTTTTAAGACTTGATAATTATAAATTATTTAGTACTTTAATAGTTAATACTAAAATATTAAAATTAACCTTAAAAACATCTAGAGTTTAAAAAAATTAGGGTTATTTCATTCAAACCGATGTTGTTGAGTGAAATAACTCATTTAAAAAAGAAGGGAACAATAGCTAATCGGCAGACTAAGCGACCTAATTGGTGCCTCACCGATTATGATGATACGCTAGGCGACCGGCCAGCCAGCACTAGGTGCTGATCGATTAATCGGTGTCTGGGCGGAAATTTTGCAACAATGGCTATTGGATCAAATCCAAGTATATATTATGATCCCAACAGGCCAATTAATAAAGAAGGCAGAAGTGAAATATATATTGTGAGTTGTGAGCATAAATAATGCAGTACAGTTTTTAGTGATAAAACTGGGACCAACAACGCAATTTATATCCTACACCACGGCGTACATTGCACTATGCGCCCAGATGCAAAACGACGTCGTTTTAATTTATTTTTTTTTTGAAATTTCCCGCCCCAGTGAATGGCAGTAGGCTTTTCTTAAAAAAAAAAACCCGCTGTTCAAGAATGTACATAATGTTATACTTGAATACACATAATGTTATACATGAATACACATAATGTTATAACAAAATATACATACTCTTTTTAAAAGATAATACACATAATCTAACATAATACATAATAAACATAAACTTTTAACATAATACACATCAACTCTTAACATAATACACACAAATTTTCTGATTCGGATGTACATAATAATTGTATAAAAACAATGTACATAATTGTATAAAAAATACACATAACTGTATGAACCAATACACATAACGTTGTGAACGAATACACATAACGTTGTGAACGAATACACATAATCTCAGCAACTTCCTACCGCGCCTCCCAACACGACCCCAAAACGACGTCGTTTTGGGAGGCGCGCGGCGCACAGTGCTATGTGCGCCGTGGTGTAGGATATAACGATTGACGCACAAGTACAGTGTAGCTTTTAGGTAGACTAGTGGGAAAAAAGTAATATGCCTTTTGAATGTAGCTAGAGACAGGAGAGAACAAGTGCGTTTTGTGCTTGTGCATGCATTATTTTGCTACAAATACCCCCAACACCATACCATTGCCTCTTGCATTCAACCAACACAAAATACACATCCGCCCATTATATTTTTCATTAATTATCTCTTATTCCATTCCTTGTCTAGTGTGAGGATATGTCATCATCAACATTATGTAGTTGCGAGTTGAAGCCGAATCCTCTTGAGAAGGGTGGCATAGTCTCCATTATTGTTGGATCAGATTGTGATGAGAGTGCTCACAGATCGTCCAACAATTGGCTTTCCATCCAAAATCCAAGCACAGAAGAAGATGATGATGATGAGTTGATGAAGAGGAGGAGGCCTGGACAGGATGAGGTCTGGAAAGCAATCCAAGCACAGAAGCAGCAGGGGGATGATCACAATAATAATAAGGCGCCACCAATACGATCAACTGTTTCCTGGAGTGCAATTATCTTATCTGATCAAAAAGTTGATGTTCAAGATTCAGTGCCTTATATCCACCCTCTCCTCAAAAAGTCATCTAGCTGTTGTTTGAGCAAACAGAGCCTTCAGATTTGCACGGAGAGTCTTGGCTCAGAGACCGGCTCCGATTGTCTCACCTCCCAAACCCGCGATTCTGATCACGTTCAAGATCAAGTTCAGGACAACAAACAAGCTCATGAAGAAGAAGAAGAAGATATTTTCAACGATGTAAAGATAAAAAATTATAGCAAGAAATCAGCATCATCTTTCCCTCCTCCACTCCCTTCTCTGGCCAACTCAAGCGTTCAGCTGCGCTCTCACCGCCAAGGCAAAGGCGAAGCCGAAGGCAGCAGGTTGATTCTCGAAGCAGTTTCCGTCCCTCAGCGCAACTACTTCCATGCTGAACGCTCCCACGGCAGGCTGCTCCTCACAGCCCTCAAAAGCCCCACCAGTTCAGATCAACAAGAAGCTGGGGATGATGAAACTGATGAAGATGAGGAAGAACTTGAGTCTTCTACCACGCCATCGTTCAACAGCAACAGTAACCACTTGTACTGGAACAGTAGTAGTATTGCAGAGTACAAACAACAGCAGCAGGAGAAGGAAGAGGGGTTGATTCCATTGTTGAGGAACTGCAAAGAAGCAAGGAGGAGGTCTCTACTAACGTGGGTGCCCCCTAATTACTGCATTGCCACCTCCTCCTAATCCTCCATCATAAACCAACCCATTCATTCCATTTCCGAATGCAATATTTAACAACTCTAATAAAACATGTCCCCATGTATGATACTAGTAGTCTGCACTCCCTCCTAAGATCATAGCTTTACTCTTTCGTTCAAAGAGTTTGTGTAGTGTTAGTGACCCTAAATAAACATGTTGAATAGGTAGAACACTATTTTTTCTACTTCCATATCATAAACAAAGATGATTTTGAATCATAAGTGTTAATTCAAGACTATACAAAGTTTTACATACAAAAGATCAATGATGATTCATTAACAACCACAACATATAAGAGATCAATGATCTTCACAAATACGTTTTCATTCTTTTATCTCACCATTTTTCTCAAGAGATAAAAACCTATACAAAAATGCACTACTTACCCATGTAAAATTGGAGAATCAAAATAAATAAATGTAGTAAAGAGAAAAAGATCACGTGTTTGTAGTTAACAAATTATAGACCAACCTATAAATAAATTGAAAGTACATACATAATTTATTCACTGCAAACACAAAATAGTTAATACATATATATTAAATGCAAACACATAATCTAAATATCGTTTTGGACCAAGGTACACAACCACCTTGGTCCATGGTATAACAATTGAATGGGAACAATGGTACAACATGCTTGCACAAAAATGCAAGTGGCATCAGAACTTGCCAACAAATAGTCTGTCGAATAAAAAACAAACGGTTATCCTTGATGTAATATCTTCTTTTTTTTTTTGGTTTGATAAAAGGATCCTTCACACAAATGTTACATTGTACAAGGCAGCAACACAGATTACACAAAGCAGCACCTCTCTCCTATGATACAAAGAAGCCCACCCTCACCAATCTTACACGACCATAAATTCTTTTATAGCAGAAACAAAAATAGTGCACCTAAACGATGTATAAAAAAAATTATATATTGAGACTAGCCAAAAAAAAAAAAAACTGGCACTACCCACCCATGGGAGACGACCAAGCCTGCCACTGGCTTGCGTTGCTTCGTTGTACAGCGGATAAACCTTCCAAAGCCTTAGTTGGTTTTATCTTTGATGACAGACGAATAGAGAATGGATCAGCATTCAGCAACCCTCGTATTCTTGTTGGAAGGAGTATCCATTCCATAACAACGCCCAAGTGCCTCGAATCCATTAGAATCTTGTACAGGGAACACATCTCTGCGGCATTCTCCAAATGGCATTATGCTATGTACAGATCACTGGAAATCCCTGGTGTTAGCATGAGCCTGGAAGAAGTATAGGAAAACAATCTGCAACTATATAATCTAAATCCAAGCAAGAGAACCTCGATCATTTGTGACTGGAGGGCGACCTCTAGTTGGTGTAGGCGGTCTGTTAGCATTAAGCTCCTATTCCAATAAATTTGAAAAAATAAAATAAAATTACAACAAAATTTATGATATTTACTTGAATAGAATATTATATATATATGTGTGTGTGTGTTTGGATTATAATTCCACCTGCATCCATGTATCTTCTATATGCCGCTCAGGTGAAGTTTCTGGTGATGAAATTGCTGGTGGCAAAGGATGTATAAGTTTTGGAACCACTACAAGATCTCTACCCAATACCAAGATTGCACCGGCATTGTTGGCAGTACCTGCAGTAAGCCGACTTTATTTAGAGAAGATTTTTCTACTGGGCAAATACCAAGTAAAAACAACTTAAATGAAGAAAGAGGACACACCACAATAATTGGTGGCTGAGAATAAAGTAATTAAATGCCCCTGAGCAAATCGTTCAAAGCCATCCATCACACATTCATGTGCTCGGACTATCAATTGAAGATCATTGTTGTTGCAGAATTCCATCACACGATCAGGCTGCAAACAATGAAGAACTTATATGAATCAGCTCTACCCAACCCCTCATCTCATCAAAAGAGATACCTTCCCTTTTCATTCCAAGCCTTGGCAACTCTCATGGAATACAAGTTACAGAAACAATTAATTTCCACTAGAGTAACCAATCGGGTGTGATGTTGGGAAAGAAGATAGAAGAAAAGTGCACTCACTCCAAAAGTAACTAATCCAGGCCCTCTGGCATTTGGGCGCAATCCCTCGACACTATCATTTTCTGTTGGGTCAGACCTGAAAGTATGGATTCCAATAACAATGTTGGGGAAAATAGTTAGAAGAATGGGAGTCAAAAAAATAAAAAGATGAATTAGAAGTTAGATATTAACCACAACAAATCCATGAGCACAATTGAGCCTGCTTCCATAGTAATTGGGCGCTGAATATTTTCAATTTGTTCGACGTGATTGATTGACCGCCCAATACCACCATGCATACAGATAATTTTCTTCTCAATCAATGCAGCAAGAGGAAGCCAGTTAAATAGTCTGTTAATCCTATGCCAAGCCCAGATTCCATCTCTCTCACCCTGCTCAATGGATCATAATCTCAGCAACTGTGTTAGACTAAATATGGGCCTAATATTTTGACTAAATATGATACATACCATGCGCTCAATACACTCAATTCGAAAGCCAAATAGTGCATTGATATCTGCAGCTTCATGATTCCCGCGTATTAGGTGTACATTGTGAGGATATTCGACCTATAAAATTATTTATTCTTATTTAAATCAACAGAAATGAGAAAGTTAAACCCTAGATATACACAAACAGATACAAGTATACCTTCAAAGCCAAGAGAAGAGTTATGGTCTCCAAACTGTGCTGGCCTCGATCCACATAGTCTCCTAGAAAGAGGTAATCAATGTACCTGAAAACATTTTATATAATATCAGCTTCATGCCTTCATAGGAAATTTATTCCATAGACCAGTTAAAAAACACAACTAAAAGTGTGAAAGGCAAAAGTAAAAGATAAAAACAACCGTCCTCAAAAAGCTTCCTTGTAATAATTACTGGGAAAAGAATTCTAACAAATTAACCATACACGGATATTTACTATCACTAATGTGAATATCAAGTACATATTTATATCAAAAGGCAATTAAAAAGAAAATCAATCCTTACAGTGATGTTAAAAATAAATAAATAAATAAATAAATAAATAAGAACGTTAAACGTTGACAAGCATTCATAAGCGCAATCAGTTAAGACTGGAAACTAACTATTGGTCCAAGGGCCAGCTCAAAGTCTCAGCTTATAAAGGAAAATTCATTAGAAGAAAATGTTTAATGAACTAGTGAAGGTACTTACGCTATATCCCCAGCAGTTGATGGGGACCCATACTCGTCAAAAAGCCGCATAAGATCCCCAAATTGCCCATGCAAGTCGCCAAAAATCTTAATAGGAGCTTTAAGCTGTAGAACACTAGGTTCACTAGAAAATATTCTTTCAGCGTTGTCACAGAGATCTGCTATCTCATTGCAATCCAAGAAAAATTGCCGTCGAACAGGAGGTTTCCAACCACGAGGTTTTAAGAGATGAGCAATGACCTGAGAAAGTGAACAGATGTGCCCAAACAGCATAACATTTTCAACTACATTAGAAAAGAGGAAAGGTATACAATGCACACGAGAAAATAAGTAATTAAATGAAACTCCAAATATTCAGAGAAATTCATATAAAAACAAAATTTGGAAATGAAACCAGACACCAAAAATTATACATGTTACATCTCTAAATGCAACATTCTTTCTTGCCGGCTGTGTCAGAAACACAACACAGTTCAAAGATGCCAGAGACAATATCGGATCATATCATATAACATATCAAGCATCTAAAGTACAAAAGTACAAGCAAGAAAGTTTTCCATCAACCCACCAACCTCTAATTCTATATTCCTCATCCAGCTATACAATAACAATCAAAATGGTTAGAAAACCCAAAAGCACAATTAATAGCTAAGTATAATACCTTTTTAGGCACACTGTTGATAGACATTTGTCGATCCAAAAGTTTTCTTGCTGCTGTTGCGTTTTCTGGAGTCCCATAACTAACCCGCCTGCCTTCATTTTCAAATTGATCAATGGAAAGCTGTCTAACCATACCACCAAGAGCCCCACCTGTCTCCGCAGCAATAACAACCTGTGAATAAATTTAGAAGTATACAAGTACTCGACGTTACATCTGTGCATTTAGTGATGATAACAGCAAATTCAACAACTAGAGTTGAAAAACTAGCCACTTACAGCACGGTGATGCAATCGAACTCCAGGGGGTGCAGAATTGTTTGCTACAGCAGAATCAGGTTTGATCAAGCTTGATGTTTGTTTTCCACTAGGTGTTGCCTCAGCACCTCGGTCCCTATCCGGCAATTCAACTTCTCCATTAACTTGCCGAGCTTTTGCAGCAGCCAGTGTAGCACTTATAGCCTCTGCTTCAGCTGCAGATGCCTCAACCAGATATTCAACACCTTTGCTCAATCTCCTGCATATAAACATTAAGTGTTAATTGGATTGAAGTCCAATATTCCACCCAAGCCCAACCCCTGTAAATGGGATTTGATTAAGCAATTTATATTAATGAGTGCAAAGAAACCCAATGATTAATATTTTGATTGAGTTCTAGCTAGAAATATGATGCTTATAGGCCCAGTGAGTCAGTGACTATTAAGAGGATAGTATACTCATTTCCCTCTTAAATCTATTTAGCATTTGTCTAAAAAAAGCATTTTCATTAAGCCGCCAGCATGGCTCCTCCAAATGGCCTACAATATCTTATTACTCAACTTTGGCTACTGTAGTAGCCTATATCAAGTGGAGAAAGAATCCACAAAGCAATAGGTATTGCAAATAACACTAGTGCATTTTTCTGGCTTTCTTTGAGAAGTCATATTTCTCAGTAATTAAAGCCTGAAGATCTATGCATTGCACATACTTGATTAGCCCAAGTAGAGAAGTCCCCCTGCATCATTTTTTCATTATGCATTTTAATGAATCCGTATTTCACATATACAACAAAGCACAAGAGGTAACAACACTACCCTATGCCTAGATTCTGGATGAAGGAAATTTTGATTACCCAATTTTTTTATGGGTTAAAACTCTCCACACACAACACATTAAAAAGTCTTTTAAAAGAATTATAAAATAAAAAGAAAAGAGAAGAAAAGTATTAACCTAATATTAGTTCTGGATTTTTATGCAAGAAAATGTATTGCATTTAATTGTTACAGATTTTAAGATGGGGTCTTTATAGCTTTCAAAGGAAAATCAATAATATACATAGAGCCATAGAGGAACAGCTCTGAAAATGGTATAATTTCTTACCTTTCATCATTAAAAAAACAATATCTAATTATCTATCATCAGCTACAAATCTATTTAATCTCTGGTTTATTTATAGCAATCATACAGTTGTAAAACTAAAATAGTAGGAAGCTCTATTGCAATTGGATTATAAATATTTATACAGTTTTACAGAACCATGCAACCCAATTCATTTCTAACCCCACCACCATGACCAAATCCAAAAGAAACCAATTAGGCAATGTTAAATAGTTAATAACCACAAAAAAACAGAGTAAAGGGAGGTGCAACACTACATGTTATTATAGATAAGCAATAGTGGCTCACCGAGTCCCTTGAAGCATGGCATTTTCAGTGCTTATATCAGTATACATATCACCATTTACAGGGGGAGCAACAGGATTTCCCAGAACAACTGAACCATCATTAACTGCTTCAGGAACTGTTTGTCTCGTCCTTTCATCAACATATCCATACCGGCCTTGTAGCCTCCCAGGTGGTACATTTGCAGCAGCAGCTGCTGCTGCATGTGATGCTGCACTTGTTGTTTCAGCAGCAGCCAAATCTTCAGCAACAAGTAAGTCATCTAGCAACACTCCTACAATAAAACCATCAAATATAATGCAAGTCATTCAGAATTTCATTTAGGATATTTGTTATGTTTTGCAAGTTAATTCATCTAGAAGTATAAAAGACACTTGATCTTATCATTCTAAATGCTAGTCCATCAAATGAGAAAACTAGCTCCATCTGCCTGCTCTCTCAAAATAGAAGTATGTACTTTTTAGAAAATAATAATATTGGCATTTAACAATTCAAAATTCTCATCTGTAAGAACAATTCATGTTTAACATAGACATTGTTTGTTCAACATGAACACGAGTTAAAATTATCACAAGCACCCACAATTCAGGATGGTCTTTTTGCGGGATCACAAAAAAGTGAATCACAACTTCCATAGTTTTTCTTCTGATTGGCTAATCTCAATAATAATCCATAGAAATTAATCATTACTATATCAATAATTAGAAAATTAGTTTTCTTTTGTTAGAAAAATTCTTATTACGTCACGGCAAATGGTGACACAGCTTTAGCAAAAGTTTCCTGTTTAATACTATGCTGCAGTAATAAAAGGAGCTGTATAGAATTATACTCCAAAGAATACTAAATCCCCTCTCAAAAGAGCCCTTTTCTTTTTCATTTTTCTTTTAACTCTCTTTTTTATTTCTTGACCGAAAGACTGGAAGTGAGAACCAAAACAAGAGTAAAATATCAAAAGTTCATTTGACATAGCAGATTTTATTCTTACCACCACGTAAGCCACCATAAATAAAGATCAAGTCACCAACAGCAGCAGCAGCATGTCTGCATCGCCTTGTCAATTCAACTGCAGCGTCCCCGCCAGCAGCATCTGCACTGTATCTGCCAGGCCTTGGGCTAGTAACAACAGATTTTGTATCACACCACACCCCAGCAGCAGTATCTAGAACTGCAAAAAAGAAAATTGAATATAGTTTCAGTAGATATTTACCCAACAATAATTTTAAAGATTTATTTATTTCAGAAAGCATTGATAAAATGAAAATGGACTTCACCTGCCACACTGGAGGAGTCCTCAACCATGCGCCCACCACCAAGTGCTCCTCCTGATACGTGGAGCCGTGCATTAACAAATACCTAAGTTCCAGCATAAAATTGATAACTATTATACACATAATTTGACAATGCTAATGAAGGGGAGAGGGCAAATAAAGTGAGAGAGAACACACAGACAAATAGAGAACTCACAGCAGCATGTTGATATCTAGGAGATGGCGATACACCTGGAGCAATAGCCCACTCCCAACGACCATCTCTATGCTTGGCAAGTCCATATGCACTTGCCAATGGCTGCAAAACCATTCATAGGACCATACAAAATAAGCAGGGGGAGAATTTAACCACAAACAAAGAATCTATTTGGTTTGGTGACGAAGAGATGTGGGTCATCAATAAAAATATAAAACAGGATAAGAGGACATAAATAGAAAGCATCACATACAAAAATTCAAAACTACTGAAAACCATAGAGAACATGAGCATCTGCTTATGAGCATATCAAAGATACTGATTGAAAGTTCACCCTTCTGCAGATATTTTAATGACATTTTCCCATTTATAATCAATCACATGTTTTAATAGCAAACTCCCGTCAAAATTAAAATTTCCCTTCACTATATGAAATTTCAATTTTGATTTAAAACGAATTCCAATATAGACATACAGCGAAGTTTATACTACTAAAGAAACGAGGTGTAATGGATAGAGTTGAAGGGAAGAGCAATGGGTAGGTTGACAACCAGCACAAAACTTTGTCAAACCTCACCATATGGAATCTATAGTTGAGTTATACAGAAAAGATTTCCACTGCCCTCTTTTATGGGAAGTGCAGATAGAAGAAAGAAGACGGACTACAAATTGACTGAGGGGTGTTTGGTTCACCGCTTTTGAGGGAGGAATTGAAATCAAAAGTGATTGAGGCGTTTGTTTTCTCATTTTCTATACCATGGAATAGCAATCATTATCTCACTTTTGTTGAAAGAAGGCTCCAATCCTACTTTTGAGACCTTCATTCAAATCCCCCTCATTTTTGTTCATTTCATCAACAATGCTTCTTATTTCAATTTAGTACCAAACAAAATAAGACTACTTTTATTAAGACCAATTCCAGTTACTAAGCATTCAAATCTTATTCTGATTCCTATTCCCATGTTTGAACCAATCACCCCAATGTATTAGCATGGACGAACATCTACAACCTTGAATCACTTCTATGCATGTGGCATAAAACATTTTGCTTAACTCACCACACTGTTCGCATCCCTCCCGCCACAAAGTAGAAGAAGACCATCAGAGCGTGCACTTGCCGTGGCATACCTGAGGGGAAAATACAGCTGGTTAGAACAGGATAACAATTTCAAGTCTGACTATCATTCTATCATACACCTGATTACATGTAAAGTGAAAGATCAATTCATTCAGAATAAACATTTCTGATTATGAAATCAGTTAAGCACACTTTAAAAGAGGAATAGGAAAGTGATAATCATCAGTATTCATCTAAAAATAGCTACATAGAATAGTAAATGTATTAAATTTATTATATTATAAAAGAATTACAAAATAAAAAGAATAAGAAGAAGCAATACTCCAATGCTCCATGTAAAACATACTAGCAAAGTGCCATGGTTTGCTCAAAAGAAAGTCAGAATTCCCTACCCTTTCCTTTACCCATCCCCTGCTACCCAAAATGGAAAATCAAACAAGTCAGCTGAAAGAATAGGAGCATTGTCTACTCTTCCTAAATTACTGGCATCAAATACTGAATTTATTAGAAAATGTTTTCTCCAAATACATTTGATCGAACAGTGGGACAAAGGTTAGACCTCTTAATAAATAAGCATTTATTGAAGCAAAGCTACTTGAAATTTTTGATCAAGATTCCTAATTCTTCATAGAGCAGCAAAATTGCAACTAAGCAAACTTTTTAAAACTGAAAAAGCGCACCAAAGAAATGAGGCATTGCTTTGCTTTAACGCGCAAAGTGAAGAGTCACGTTTCCACACAAAGCGATGCAAAGTGGCAACAATCCAAATTTATGTATCAGAACAACACAAAGTCACCAAATCAAATTTTATGATTTAAATAGTTGATAATGTAACTAAATATTTATAAAATTAAAATAAAATTTATTATTATTATTATTATTATTATTATTATTATTATTATTATTATTATTATTATTATTATTATTATGTACGTTGGTGCAATGCAAAGATGGTCGAACTCTCCCTCTCTCTTCACTGAATTTGTCGTGGTAGTGGATAGAGTACAACTCTCACTATCCACTAACTCTCTGTCCGGTGGAATAGTGGACAACGAGTATAACTCAGTCTCTCTCTCTATCCTCTAACTCTCTGATAGAGAGTTATAATGTTCTCTCCATTGACTCGCTCTGTCAACAGAGAGAGAGAGAGAGAGAGAGGAAAAAAAAAAAGCTGACAGACAAGGTGAGAGAGAGGAAGAGCAAAACCAGAGTTTAAAAAAAAAATTGATAAAGAAAAAGATGAAGAAGGTAGGCATGAACAATAGGCAAAGAAGAAGAAGAAGAAGAAGACGAAAATGATAAAGAAAATTGTACTTGGACTCCAAGGCACTGGTTGAAGATGATTTCCAGGTTAAATGGCTTCAAAAACTGATAAAGATGACTTCTAGGTTTGTCAATTTAAATCTAATTTTCCTAACTTGACCGTGTACTTTGCCTTCAGATACAAAATCACACTTTTCGCATTGCTCGCCTTGGACAAAAGCAAACTTTTTAAAGCAAAAAACGTGCACCAAAGCGACAAGGTCAGGCTTTGCTTTAAAGCGAAAGCGACCGTTTTCTAAAAATTAACAATTACTAAATTAGGGATGCAAACCGATATTTAAAATGTTCTAATGTAAATTCTAATGCAAATAATTATATATACTAAAAGTGCATTCTCTAGAATAGGTATCTCATATCACTGTTGCAAAAATCGCGCCTAGGCGCTAGGCGCCTGGCCTCCTAGGCGCCCGCCTAGGTGTTCTAGGCGCCCTAGGCGGGTCCCCAGGCGCCTAGCAATTTTTTCAACATTGTCTCATATACAAAATTACTGATTTACGCCTTTAAAAGGGTTTTTTTTAATTACAAAATTTACCCTTATAAAAATAAAAATTACAACCTTATTAATCTTTATAATTGTCGTGCAGCTTTATAAATGTTGAAAACAATTAAAGCTTTGTAATAATTTAAAATAAAAAGTCAAAAAAGAATCAGCGCAATCTCCATTCGCACCCAATTCAAAATAGAGCAAGAAGCGAAGAGGATATCTATCACATGCTTGACGCTAGAGACGAGGTGGCATCGTTGCGAGGGTAGTAAGATGGGTTCAACTAGCCGGTGACACCCATCATTTGGAAGTTGCAACTTGCATGCTACAAGCAATGGTCTGAATATGAAGTTTCTCGCAAGAGGACGACGCGACTTGCTATTTGCATCTTTGCAAACCCTAAAGTTTAGGTATTTTATGCTTTTTTTCCTGTTGACTGGTGTTGACTTCGCTTTGCGTGAGAAAGTGTCACCTCAACTCGCTTGGTCGCTCTGTCAAAGTGACAAGAAGCGAGTACTTTCTCACGAGACTGTGCCTTACCAAGGCTAAGCTATTCACGGTCACACGCCTCACTTCTGCACTTAAGCACAGAAGAAGCACTTTTAACAAGTCTAGACAAAAGTGATCGCTTTGGTATGTTTTCATGCATTTCAGTGCTTCGTTGAAGGGGAGAGACAGGATGTCTCTCACTAATTTCCTTTGACAAGTGTGATAGCAAGTATATATGACCTACCATGTACACCCTCCGTCGCACTTTAAATAGCCGTTTTGCTATTTTCTTCGTAAATCTGACATAACTTTGACATTAACTTTTGATGCTCCAAAGTATAAATTCGAAAATAACCACACATCGAGTACTACTTGTCTCAAAAATAACGACTAAAAAGTTCCAAGCAATTATGATTCAGAATGTTGGTCAAAATGAGATTGTGTTGAACTTTAAGAATAGATACTGAACAAGCTTTTGGGACAGAGAGTAATATAAGTAAAGTGTGATCCTAAGCATTTATTATAGCCTACATTTTTGTATTCTTTTACCTGATATTTCCAATAAAAGGAGGTCAAACTTTGCAGATCAGGAAAAGGTGGTGTTCTTTATCTGCTACTAATGCTTATTTTGCATCAGTTGACATATATATGGAAATATAAAGATTTGAAAGAAATACTGTCACCCACATGTTAGATGAGTCTACACTAAGCGACAAGGATAATGAGGGAAACAACATATAGTACACATCTAACAAGGAAAAATTGAAGATGTGAAGATGTTTACATGCAAGGAGGTGGACCTTCACCCTCTGGTTCCAGCTTGCGCCATTCATATGGCTTTGCTGCTGTATCCAAGGCCCAAACATCTGCTAAAGGTCGTTTGCCTGACACCATGCACAATATTATCAGTCTCCAAAGTTATCAGTAAATCTTTTTAAAAAATGGACAAAGCTTCATGGACTGACCATCATTTCCACCAATTGCCATGAGATATCTTTGTCCTACCAAAGCCATGACATGCCCATAGCGAGGCCCTGGCCCAGGGCCTTGTACCACAACCCTATATAAGACAAAATTGTTTCAGTCACAGCAAATATAACATATCAGCAGTTTTCGACTCTAGATACAAGCAAGTGAACATTCAAAGCAAACTGTTAATGTATTCAAGTCTATGTAGCTATAAATATGTTCCTAGAAGAAGCCAACCTATGCCACCGTGGCCGTTGTTGTGTAAGATCCAAAACATGAAGATCCTCTGCAGATAAACCAGCTGGTCCAATTCCACCCTGTGACAATGGGGATAAGCATCATTACTAATTAAATTACACACCCATCACAATGCAAACCCTTTACCACCAGTAAACACCAACCTGAAGAACAACCATAGTACCAACAGCAGTAGCCACATGGGCTGCCCTTGGCGTGGGAGGCTCTCCAATTGGAGTAATTCTGAGGAAATAAGTAACCGTTACAAGAATTAGAGTAGCAATCGTCAAACAGTCCGCCACAAAATTGAAGAGGCTTAAGAGTAATATCAAGTTACCTGGACCATTTATTAGTCAACACATCATAACAGTGCACATCAGCTGTAGCCCCTGCTAAACCTGCAATCAGATATTACCTTTGAGATCATTACAGGAGTACTTGAGCAAATTCAGTTAGAAAAAACAAACAACTACAAAATAAGTCTAGTTGCAAAAGGCACGCTTCTCTAGTAAAGTTAGGTAGATTCTTCTTTTGGATAATGACAAATTCAGCATATAGCAAATATTGTTTCTTTATTGATGTTAGATCAACAAAATGGATCTTTAGAACCTCCCTGGCATCCTTAGTTGCCACAGTACTTAATTGAATTTTAATTTTCAAGTGAAAATGCTGCCCCAATATACTTGTAGAAAAAGTCACAGAGTGTAAAAATCCACACATATGTAAGCACTTCCAAAGTTGCAGCAAGAAGTCAAGAACTAAGACCTTAATTCAATTTTGATAAAAGTTATAAGGTAACAGTAGGAAAGAATGGCTATGAATTTAAAAAGGTAACAAAAGAACCCAATGAAGAGGCATACGAATTCCAGCACTTCCAGCAGATGATGGAGTCCCTGATGCTGCAGAATTCCCCTCAAGCGCAGTGGCACCACCAAAGAGAATAAGCCTAGGACCAATATATCCCGGCATGCCCTCCTCTCCAACAGGTGGCACAGCCGTTAGCGTGTGACCACACCGTGGTCCCGGCCCATCCTCCGTCTTCTCAATAATAGGCTGCAGCACTGAGTAGGTGGGAGCACATCTCGGCCCAGCAACAGGACTAGTATTCTGCTGCTGAGGCTGAACCTGTAAAGGCGATGATGGCTGCTGTTGCTGAGCCGGAGAAGCCTGTGATTGAGATCCTAAAGCAGAGGACTCGTCCCCGAGCTGCTCGGAGCTCGGCCCGTTATTCTGAACAGCTGGATCGTGATCAGACCCCGTTGCCATCGTCGAATCCACGTCCATCTTTCTCAACTCGAAACCCTAATTTCAAAACTCCCCTCCAAGATCGGAGCTCCAATTCTCACCAATTGGCATTCCCGGCCAACATTTCCCGATCCAATTCAAACCCTAACCGCGCCAAATTCAGAATTCCCAAACCCTAGCTCAGATCCTTGTATTCAATTCAAAATTTATCCCGTCACCGTGTGTGTATATATGTTCAAAAATTATCCCGTGAATATAAACTTTTCCAATAAAATTCCACACTAAGTAGGGAGAGAAAAAAAGTAAATTCCCAGACTTATCTTTTTCCCTCTCTCTCTCTCTATCTCTCTTTCTCCCTTCCCCTGAGAAAAGCTTTCGCTCTTCTAAACGCGGTGTCGAGGAATACAGACGGGACGGCCAAAACACCACCCAGAAATCTCCTCTTTCTCTCTCTACCAATATCCCTACAATTTTCTCTCTCTAAAACATGAGTCCTCCACTCTCATCTCTAGGGCCCAATTTCCAACTCTTTCTCTCTCTACAAATGTATACACGTAATTTATCGCAAATTATATGCACATAACTACAGTATTTTAAAATTAAAATATATAAAGAAATGAGAACAAAAGAAAAACTGAAAAACTTTTATATAAATTGTGATAATGTCCACTTCAATAATATCGGAAATCAATAAAGGGGCTAATGGCGTTTTAGGCATTAAAGGATAATAATCGAAGATTTTGAGGCTAGACATTATTCGAATGGTTACAACAATTTGTAAAATAGAGTACCATAATCTGTTGTTGAAATTTCATTTAATCACGAACTGGGCTTGTGTGATTTATATTTACATCTCCGATTTGACGAACTGGGCTTGTGTATGGTCACTCGTATACCACTTTCGTTATCTGTGAAGTGTGAAGGGTCATCTATGGTGTTTGATTTTCATTGCTTCTCCAGTATCTTTGTTTCTTTGATTTCAATATCTACGTATCTACATCTACATCTATCTACATCTATCTACAATTCTAATAAGAGCCAATAATGTTAGGCCCTTAACTGGAACAAAAAAATGTCGATAGTATTGTTTCTTAAAATGAATTATTCATATTATTTTGATTTTAGTAATTTTTTAATGATTTTCCTTATTTACCATCTATTATATTATTTTCTTCCATTTTTTTTGAAAGCCAACCAAAAACGGTATATATTAGATGAATGCTGAAATAGAATTCGGAGGGACAGAGTCCCAGTACAAAGCAGTAGTCTGCCCAAAAGCGATAGAAGCTAAAGTATGAGCTAAATAATTGTCTGATCTAGAAATAAAATTGACTGAAACAAAATCAAAGAACAACATGCAATACTTGCAGGCATCGATAGCATATCCAATATATGATCGAATTGGGGCAAAAACGGAGGATAGATAACATTGTAGCGTCTGACAATCCGTGTACAGCTGTATAGACCGCTCCCCACGATTTTTTAGCCAAGACAAAGCCTCCTTGCACGCGAATGCCTCGGCCATGAGTGGAGAAAAACGACTCGGAAGCATAGCACTGAAGGCCGAAACATACTGACCATCCCCGTCGAGTAAAATTGCTCCAACAGTAGCTTCGTTCGTCGTTGGATGGTAGCCAGCGTCGATATGGCAAGTCCTCGGCAGCGGTTGGGCGGTGTGGTTCACAGTTGCTAGGGGCGGCTCGGGGGCGTCCATACTGATGGCGTGATTCACCGTCATCGTACGTGTGACACCCCGAAAATCCTATCCTTTAAATAGGATTAATTGAATAATTAATCCTAAGTCATCCTTGTGGACTTTCTTATCAATTTTCCAAATTGATAGTCGGAGGACTTAAATTGACCAACTCCTTGGTCAATTGATTTAAGTCAAAAAGGGGGACCTTTGGCTTTGATGGTTGTACCTAACTCTTTGGGGTCTTCCTAAGCTTTTCTGGGGAAAGTAAGGGCATGATAGTCTTTTCCCCTCTGTTTGGTCTTGAAGCCTTACCCTATCAAACCTAAATTTCATTTCCCCACTTTGGCAAGAAGACTTTTCTCTACCTTCTCTCTAAGAAAACTTGGCTTCTTCTCCAAGCTTAGAAGAATCTCTTCCATCCTTGCTATGAATCACTCCAAGATTCTACCTTTCCATCTCCCAAGCTTAAGGAAGGGTAAGATATAGGATTAGTTGGTGTTTTTAATTAGTTTTACCTAGTCTTTATCTAAGATTAGTGTTTTCTTTGTGGTTTTGGTTGTGTAAGAAGACTTGGTTGAAGATGAGCTTCAAGGAGAAGCTTAGGGGGGTAGAAAGAAAGAGTTTCTTGGTCTTCAAAGGTAACACATGCTATACAAAACCTATTTTCTACTTGCTATTGTGGATTCTTGACTTCTATTGATGATTCTTGGTGTTAATGTGAGATTTGATGCATGATCTTGTGATCATGCATGTTTAGAGCTTGTATCTAGGTTTATTAAATGCTATCTTTCGATATATTCTTGGGTTCAAGTCATTTCCTTGTTGTATGTGAAATTTGGGGTGTTTTGGACTTGAACTTGGCCTTGTTCATGAAATTCCCCGAAGGGAACTTTGGTGTACAGGTGATAAGAGTCTAAAAGTTTATAATTTCACCTTGCATTTAAGCTTATTTTCCTTGTTATTTGTTATAATTTTGCCCAAAGTGTCCTCATTTGATTCATTTGTGTGCTTATGAGTAATTCTTGATGATTTAGATGAATTGAGTGATTTTTGGGGCATTTTGTATGCATGTAGAGTCAATGGGAGCCAATGAGGAGCTATGAAGATGGGGGCAACACCTTTTAGAGAGGGAAATTATGGTGTGTTTATTGGTATTGGTCATTTGGACAAACAAAGGCAAAAGTGGAGCAAAAGAGCAAGAAGTTGAAATACCCGCACAAATCATCCACTGCTCGGTATTTTGGTCATATCTCAGCATAGGAGTGTCCAAATAAAATTATTCTTGTGCCACTGGAAAGCCAACTTGAAGGGCTACAACTTTGATTCAAGCACCAAAGGCTAATTCAAATGTTTCGAGGGTGAAAAAGTACTTAGAAGACAGACTCAATGCACAGGCAGTGCACACTGCCTTGTGGCCACGGGTGTGGCCACGCCCGTGGCCACTGGGCAGTGTAAACTGCATTTCTGGCCACAGGTGTGGCCACACCCGTGGCCAGCCCTCTGCAACTCATACCAGCGCGTTTTTGACCCTTTTAAGGGGATTTTCCACCCCAAAACACATCTTTCATTTTATCTTTCATTTCCTTTTCATTCCTTAGTTAGGTTTAGCTCTAGTATAGCTTAGATTAGTGTAGATTTCTTGTTCCTTTCTATTTCCAAGCTCAAGAACACATTGCAATCTTGGATTTCAAGGCTTCAATAGAGAAGTTTTCTATTTATCTCTTCTATTTACTTTTCATCTATGCTTTCAATTACAATTTTAATATTGTGTATCTATTGTCATATTATGAGTAACTAAGTGTTTTGGAACTAGGATTTGGTTTGATTTCTTGCTATTGATGTCTATTTGAGTTGTATTGCATAAGGGGGATTATTTGGGTGATCTAGGGTTGTTGTGTGAAATGGGTTTGTTGGGAAATTTGTGTATGATTGTTGGATCCCAATTATATGCTTGATTTGGAGTGTGTTTGTTTCTACGAGAGTAGAGCTTGTACACTAGCCACACATTCACACACTTAATACCCTATACGAGAGTATTTTGGGTGTTAAGGGGAATCTTTGCCTTGTGTTCTTGTTTGGGCATCCTTGTGTTGAATTGTCACGAGAGTGGAGTTCAATGTGAGGTTGTAAGTCCAAATAGCTACGAGAGTGGTATTTGGACACTTTTGTGCATCATATCAACCCAACTTCTTATCGTTAGATCTAGCTTCTAAGATGGTAGTTTTAGCTTGTGCTTAACTCCACTTTACATCAATTCCTAACATTACAAGAGTCATCTCCAGTAGAACGATATCTAAACTATATATTGTGATTTGATACTTGATGGATGTGTGAAAATCGTCCTTCATCAAATTTGGCGTCGTTGCCGTGGATGGCTTGGTTTTGATTGTTTTGTGGTAGTTAACATTAGTGAATGACTATTCTAGGAGACTAGACCATTTTTTTCTTTGTTTTTATTTTCTTTTTATTTTCCTTTTGTGCTCAAGTGCTAATTGCTAAATCTTGTTTGGGATTTTTGGATGAAGATACCTTGCTTAATGCATTTATTCTAAATCAAGGAGTAGTTTGGTACTTTGCCCGCCCAAAGAACTTTCAATATATATGGGTATGAGTTTCAAGGATCCTTACCACCATTCCAATTTCCTCCCCTTGGATACGAAATGAATTGGAATATGAGTCAAACATATGGAGGAATGGAACAACAAGAACCACATCCCAATCTTGCCTACATGAATCAAGAAGCTTTTCAAGGAGGCACACCATTATTTACTATGCCACAACCTTTATGGTGTACCATTTGTGGAGGAGCACATGTTGCCGAAAATTGCTATATATTGGCTCCAAACTACCAACATCTGTGCCAATTTCAAGAGCCCTCTTACTAAGAGCCTCAACAAGGATTTTCAATCCCTTGATCAAGAGCCCGAGATGATGTCCAAGTTGATGAGTTTGATAATGCAAACGTCTTCACGAGTGGATGAGTTACAAACTCAATAGGAAAATATGATGGCTCAAGTACAAAGTTGGGCAACTCAAGAGCCGATTCAAGATTCATTGTCCAACGAAGAGGTTCAACAAGAGTTTCCCTTATCTAATGAAGGGGATGAGGTTGATGGAGATGAGAATGTAAGAGAAAATCTTGAAAATGAAGTGCTTGAGGAGTGTCTTGAATCCAACCATTTGAATGATAAAGAAGACAAGATTGAGACTCAAATTGAGATTCAAGATGATGGTGGCAAGGAATATTTGCAAAGCACCCCATTTGAAGAAGAAGTTAATGAGAATGAAGTTGATAACATGCACGGTGAATTTGATGAATGCTCTCTAATGAATGATACTCTCATTAGTGAAGACTTTAGAAGAGTGTGGGAATCGGGAGGAGTTGATCGATATTCTTGAAAGTGGAGGCCCGCATTGGCCTATATTTGAATCAAAGGATTCCCACTTCTTATTGGTGCATGAGAAAGATCCAAGACTCTCCTTATTTGCAAGTGAAAAGGAAAGTCAAGAAGAGAAAAGAAGTGGAGACCAAGGAAATGATCAAGTTCTTGAGTATTATCAAGACCCATCTTTAGGAAGAAGACCTCATTTGATTTATGGATCAAAAATGGATTTGAGGAAGGGATATTCTTGGAGTTTGATTTGGATGAGCTTAATGTCTTAAACTTTCAAGCGGTGAAGATGAGTTTAAGGGAATTTATTGATGGCCACCACTTGAAGAAATACCTAGAAGAAAAGGTTGATAGAAAGATGGGAATTTTTCTCCTCCAATCAATTGATGGTTAAACACTTGAGAGGTTGAGTCGAGCTAGCGACGTTAAACTTAGCGCTTCATGGGAGGCACCCCATGTTATCTTTCACTTTATTGCATTTTATTTTATTTTCTTCTTTATATTTTGATTTTTGATATATCATGCTTTCACTTGTGATTTCATGTATATGCTCTCTTGACTCTAGGAACGACACTAAGGAGTATGCTCATTTCCAAGAAGGCTTCATGGTGATTCTTTGGCACAAGAGATTCATTAAGGGAGTCTCATCTACCTTCTCTACTTTCTTTAAGTTGTGTATAATGCTTTACTTTGTATAGATAGTAGAGATTGTGCTCCTTATGCTTATTGTGCTACCATTTCCCCCTTGTGCTTTATTTTCTTACACATCGAGGACGATGTATTTTCTAAGTGTGGGGGTTGACAAAATTTGAGGAAATTTTTGAAAATTTGCTTGGATGACTCATTGTGTTTTGTGTTGGATAAATTGCCTTTATATGTTTAAAGTTGTGAAAACTCCCCTTTGTTGGTTTGTGGTTTGCTTGGTGGAACTTGTTACAACGCATTGTGATTGATGAGTCAAAGTGTAACACATGATTGATCTATCCTCATGCCAATGGTCTTGTTAACCACTTAATAATTGAATAAATTCTTGATCTTGTGTGTTGTGCTTTGCTAGTGAAGGCTTATGTGAGATTCCGGTAATGGTTGCTTTGCTAGAACTTGCCTCATTACTCTCCAAGTGAAATCTAAGATTTGCATGTTTTGAAATGATTTAGGTCATTTTTGTTTAGCCCAAGCCTTTAAGCCTACCCTTGTACAATATGTTTACCCCTAGTTGTCCCCGTTGAGCCTTTTGTGTTTGTTCAATAAGTGCTAAGCACTTAATCTCCTTTGTGTTTGTTCTTCTTGGGTTAACCCTTGTCATTTAACCCTTAAACCTTAGCCAAAATGTTTCCTTCCACCATTGAGAGAATAGAACACTTGTTCTTTTTCATGGAAGAGATTCTTTTTCTTTTTGGAGCTTGTTTTGTTAGCAACACTCTCTATAATGTTATCCAAGTGTGGGGGTCTTGATGCTTTTGAAAAAGCTTGTTTGTTGTTTTGAAAAAAAAAAAGAGAAAAAAAAATGATGAGAAAAAAAAAGTCATGAAAATGTTGAAAAGAGATGAAGAAATGAAAACGAAGAAGTTCAATAAAAGTTGGATAGTTTGCTTTGAAAATTGTTCTCAATCTCCACTACTTCAGAGTGTTTCTTTGTGTTTAGTTGTTAGTTGCTCCTTAGTTCTTTGATGCCATATATCTTCCAATATCAATTGTGAATAAGTGTGAAGTTCTCTCTCTTTTGTTTGATTTCCTTATCCCTTCTTTGTCAACCATTCACCCTTAGCCCCATTACAAGCCTAATAAAAGTCCTACTTGATCTTAGCATGCAATCTTAGAGTTGAACTAGTGGGAGTATGAAGGGCAAGCCTATGGAATTTCATTCAAAGCCAAGTTTTGCATAATCTCAACTTAGTATTTGTGCACACTTGATCCTCACGTTCTATAATAATTTTGGTGCTTGGTTATTGGTTTGAGAATGAAACTTGTGTGGAATGCTAAGATGATTCTTGAAACAAGTTGTGTTGTATCGAGTTGGATTGTGGTTTGTTAAGTTGTGCAAAGTGGGAGTATGATCAACTTCAGTGCTATTTTGGTGGTTTAGTCCTTGTTTTTGCTTGAGGACAAGCAAAGGTTTAAGTGTGGGTGAGTTGATAAGAGTCTAAAATTTTATAATTTCACCTTGCATTTAAGCTTATTTTCCTTGTTATTTGTTATAATTTTGCCCAAAGTGTCCTCATTTGATTCATTTGTGTGCTTATGAGTAATTCTTGATGATTTAGATGAATTGAGTGATTTTTGGGGCATTTCGTATGCATGTAGAGTCAATGGGAGCCAATGAGAAGCTATGAAGATGGGGGCAACACCTTTTAGAGAGGGAAATTATGGTGTGTTTATTGATATTGGTCATTTGGACAAACAAAGGCAAAAGTGGAGCAAAAGAGCAAGAAGTTGAAATACCCGCACAAATCATCCACTGCTCGGTATTTTGGTCATATCTCAGCGTAGGAGTGTCCAAATGAAATGATTCTTGTGTCATTGGAAAGCCAACTTGAAGAGATACAACTTTGATTCAAGCACCAAAGGCTAATTCAAATTTTTCGAGGGTGAAAAATTACTTAGAAGACAGACTCAGTGCACAGACAGTGCACACTGCATTTCTGGCCACAGGTGTGGCCACACCCGTAGCCAGCCCCTGCAACTCATACCAGCGCTTAAGTTTAAGGCCGTACAAAGCTTTTTTAAGTTTGAAAACATACTCTAGATGGTTCAGATCTTTAAACCCTTTAAGCTGAGCTACATATATGTCCTCATTAAGATAGCCATTCAAGAAGGTCGTTTTTACATCCATTTGATACAGGTCGAATCTCAAAATACATGAAACCACCAGGAGAAGACGGATTGATTTAAGCCTAGCTACGAGAGCAAAGGTTTCCTCATAGTCTACCCCTTCAATATGAGAATATCCTTAAGCCACGAGTCTTGCTTTATTTCTTGCCACCTTACCTAGCTCGTCAATTTTATTTCAGAATATCCATTGCGTGCCAACTACATCTACATCAGGAGGACAAGGGACCAAGTCCCAGACTTCGTTTCGATCAAACTGAGCAAGATCATCATGCATTGCTCGAATCGAGTGTTCATTGATAATTGTTAAAGTGTGTCATTTTTATAGGGTATTTAGGAGTCATATTTTGCTTATTTAGAGTCCTTTATGTCTATTATGTACTTTGAATAGCTTAAATTGATTAAAGTTAGGCACAAGGACTAATTTTGGGTACATTTGTTGAAAATAGTAAAATATTGACAATTTTAGGACATTTCGCCGACAGTTCGGAAATTTATTCATATCTTGAACTAGGGATCTCCAAATGAGGTGATTCAAGTGGCATTGGATCGGCATTTTAAATATCTACAACTTTCATGAAGACCACAAAGGCTAATTCTGACATCTAGGCAGTCAAAATCGGCAAAACCCACGTCAGGATTCCCAGTCACGCCGACGTCACGGCATGACGACGGAGTAAATGGGAAATAATAGGTTTTTGGCGAGTTTTTAAGGCTAAAATTTCAGATCTAGATCAATCATTCTTCATTGTTCATCTTAAAATATTTCTCTCTCTAGATTTTTAGGTTAGACTATGTTAGAATTCTCTCCAACTTCTCTCTAGAAATTAGCTCTCAATACTCTTGATTTGTAAGAAGAAGAAGGAGATCCAAACATATCTTGTAGGATCTACATCTTCAATTTGGATTGCTTGGTAATCTAGACACTACAAAGTGGGTAATCTCTTTAGATCTAATCTTTTGTGCTTAAATTGTTGATGATGCCTATTTTTGTATTTGTCAGGATTATTGAACATGAAAATGAGTAGCTAGTTGTCTAGGGATTAAGATTGTGGTGTAGATTGCATTTGTGAGGATTGGTTTGATTTGATTTGTGATATTGTGATGATTGAATGTTGTTGGCTTGAATGTCTTGTTGGAAGATGAATGTTTATAATGACTCTTGTGTGTGAAGTGCAACACATGCTTGTAGGTTTAGGAAGGATTATGTTGTCAAGAGATGGAGACATAATGTAACACCCCCTTTTTCTTAACCATGATTAATAAACTAAACCTTTATAGATAAACTGAGCAGCGGAAATAAACTTAATCAACAACTTAAAGGAGTGTCACCGCCACAATCACCCTCCACGGTGATTGCACAGGTTAAGGGTAAAACTAAAACATTTAAGTCAAACTAACAACCGATAAACTAGGGGAATGAAACCCCGGCGTCCAGCACCAACAAAAGGGATAGTCTACTACAATCATAGGACAAAAGAGAGTTTAGACTATAAGCTATCTAGCTAAACTAGTCTAACTCGTGCTCTCGTTTCTACGAACTGGGCCCACCTGAAAGGGGTTAACAAACAACAAGTAGCAAACAAAACCCGTTAGCACGAAGCTAAGTATAACGCCACTCAACCCTGTAAAGTAATATAGTAGATGTGACACCCCGTAAATCCACACTCTAATCAAGGATTAATTAGAGAATTAATCCTAGCCTTTTTGTTAATCTATTCCTAAAAATCCTGAAATTCAATAGTCGAGGGACTAGATTTTGACTAGTCACTAAAGTCAAAGGGTTGTACCTTGTTCCCTTGTCTTTCCAACTTTAGTAAGGGTAGGGATGTCTTTCTACCTAAGGTTTGTGGTTCAAGCTAACCTAGCAACACTCATTCATTTCATTCACCCTACAATCTAAACACAAAAATCTCTAGCTTCTCTCTAAAAAGGTGTAGCTTCTTCTCCAAGCTAGAATTTGGCATCCCAAATCTTGCAAGTTGTTTTCCAAGATTCCTACTTTCTTCATCTTAAGCATAGGGGAGGGTAAGATCCTTGGTCTTTTGGTGTTTTTAACCTCCTTTTAGGTTTCTTTTTCTAAAGATAGAATCTTTGTTGCCTTTTGGTTTGTGTATGAAGTTGGTGTGGAAGAGGAGCTTTAGGAAGGGCTTTCTAAGGGTGAAAAAAAGAGAATTTATTAGGCTACAAAGGTAACCCATGCTTTACAAAACCTATTTTCTTACTTATATGATGATTCTTGGCTTCTACTTGTGATTCTTGTGTTGAAATGTGAGATTTGATGCATTGTCTTGTGGTGATGCATGTTTAGAGCTTGTTCTTAGGGTTCTTGAATGCCATTGCTTGGCTATTTCTTGGTTTCAAGTTATATTGTTGTTTTGTGTGAGATTTTGGGTGTTTTGGACTTAAATTTGGACTTTTTGTTGAAAATCCCCGAAGGGATTATTTTGGTGTACATGGCGTACCCGCAGGCGGAACGGCGGGCAGAGGCTTACCCGCCGCCCCACCCGCGGGGAACAATGGTTGGTTCCGGCGGGCGGAACCGCGGGTGGTTGTCCACCCGTGGCCCCACCCGCGGGGAACACTGTTGGATGATGGCGGGGATTTGTTCCCCGTGATTCTTTTGTCTCGATATTGATGTTTTGACTTCCCGATGTTGTTTTATTGGGCTATTTGTGAGTCTTCTTAATGTTTCTTATGTCTAGAACGGTATGTTAGGAATCCATGTAGGATTTGGTGTCTTGAATCGTGCTAAGGGTCCGGCTTTGTGATTCATTGGACTATTGTGAGTCTTGAATGTTCTATGGAACAACTTTTGGTTTACCCGTTTGATGAACATGCTAGTTTAATGTTGAAATGCTAGTATGTGCAGTTTGTTCTTTCTTATTGGGATTGGCAACTTGTGTTGACCATCGTTTGGTGTCGGATTGTGATCCTTCGTTGTTGAGTATGGTTTCATGTCTTTGTTGTGATCCATTGATTGATTCCTATGATATGAACGTATGTAATCGTTGTACCCTTTGATTGATACTTGATTAAGGTTATTGTGGAACCTTAGTCTTCTTGGTAATGATGATGACTTGTGTGACTATGATTGAATGTGGGTGGTTGTTACTTGAGCTTTGCTCACATGTAGGTGGTTGTGTGAAATGAATGGTACCCTCGTGTACTGATATGTTGGAGGGGGGACGACGGTCCCTAGCGGTACAAGGTTGGACTCAGAAGTACAGGGTGGCACTAGGAGGTAATGGTTGGAACTGAAATAAGGTCAGGGGTAGCCATAAGGTTGGAATAGGGCATAAGGTTGGAACTTGGAACTGATACTTGTGACATGTAGTTGTCACTGTGGCATGTAGTTGCCGTTGTGTGAATGTGTATTCTTTGCTTATGAGCATGTCTTGATGTATTCTACTTTGCGATCAGTAGAATGCATCTTGAGTTGTATCGCCTTTCATGTTTCTCGTCTTGTTGTTGTTGTAAGGATGGTGATTTCTTTTCCTTTTGAGAGTGTTTAATGAGTCCTTGAAGTTGACTTCTCTCTATGGCTTTTGAAATGATATATACTGTATTCCATTTCAAAATGGTTTTGATTTATACTTATCTATATATGCTATTTAACGCGTATTGATGGGTTACCAGCAATGTTTGCTGACCGGGTATTATCCCCATGTTTTTCCCTTGTTCTACAGGTTTTGAGTAGATGCCCGAGAGCGCTAGACTTGGAACGATAGATAGCTTAGTCACCTTGTCTAGACGTTATGTTTTGATGGCCTGTGAGCCTTTTGAGCGGCCTGTGTGCCTTGACTCTTTATGACTTGTTTAAACTGTTTAGTTTTCCCGCCTGTGCATCTTTAGTACTTTAAGATGTGGCATAATACCCCCGTTTAGACTTACTTCCACTTTTTGCTTAATGGATGATTAGATTGCTTATCTCTTGCCTTTTAAGGTTTTAAAAATATGGTAAAAATCGAGGGTGTTATAGTATATACTTTGGAAAACAAAAGTTCCTCATTCTTTGCTCAAACAAGACTATACACTTAAACATACTTTGGCAATAACTTCTAGATGCTTGCAACCTAATACTCATATAAGCATTACTTATCCATTAAACAACTCATCACATTCTCATCTTATGATTAGTTTAAAGTTTCTCAAATATTCAAGTATCTCATGCTTCCTCATATAACTCAAATAAGCATTCTTATGCTATCATATACTTATCATGCATTCACTTGCAAGACATATAACTCACAAACAAGCTCATACTATCAATCATGCAATCTAGTGCAAGGCGTATATCATAAGCAACTCATACTATCATATACTACTCATACAATCTTGTGCAATACATATCTCATCAACAAACCCATACTACTACTCATGCAATCTAGTGCAAGACATATCTCATAAGCAAACTCATGCTGTCATATATTACTCATGCAATCTCATGCAAGACATATCTCATCAACAAACTCATACTACTACTCATGCAATCTAGTGCAAGACATATATAAGCAATCTCGTGCTACTACTCATGCAATCTAGTGCAAGATATATATAAGCAATCTCGTGCTACTACTCATGCAATCTAGTGCAAGATGTATCTCATCAACAAACTCATACTACTACTCATGCAATCTAGTTCAAGATATATCTCATCAACAAACTCATACTACTACTCATGCAATCTAGTGCAAGACATATATATAAGCAATCTCGTGCTACTACTCATGCAGTTTAATATATATATATATATATATATATATATATATATATATATATATATATATATATATATATATATATATATATATATATATATATATATATATATATATATATATAAAAGCAATCTTGTGCTACTACTCATGCAATCTAGTGCAAGATATATAACTTATAAGATGGCTATAGAAGTATAGATATACATACACACTCTTTCAAAAGAATACTTTTTCTGTGGAGGTTTCTTGTTGGCATAAATGACTTGCTTTGCTTTCTTTTCTTTGAGTCTCAATGACTCGCTTTCTTTCTCTTGAGTCTCTTGACTCACTTTCGTAGAGTCTCAATGACTCGCTTTTTTTCTCTCGAATCTCTTGACTCACTTTCTCTTTACTCGTGGGCGAGGCCGAGCTTCACCATAATGTGGATGAATCCATTGGGCACGGCGTCTAGTCGGCCAATCTCTCATCCCGCCCACAGAACCAATCTAGTGGTTCTAATACTCATACTCTGTGGAATCAGGTATCGAACTATCAGTGTGCACACCCCCTGACCAGGATTCCAAGCCTGGCGGGCAGTTTCCAACCTCGTAACGTGGGAATATGCTGCATTACATGATATCAGATCGCAATGTTTGTTGCTTTCTCTTTTACTCCGAAAGGACATAGTCCAAACGGACCCTCCAAAATAAGGTTTTCCTCACAATAGATATATATAGATATCGCTCATGCAATTCAATCATGCAACACTCTTCTTATGCAAATATGCACATAACTTCTCAACTCATTCTCAATATGACATGATAAAGACTCTCCAAAATGGATATGAGTTTTTAGAAAATAATACTTAGGCTCACATTGGCCACTTGTGCACTTTTAAAACATGGAATGCTCAAAGATGCCATTTACTGTAATTCATGCTTTCAACTCCTATTCACTGTGAAACTCGATCAATTCAATAATTCATGCTTGAATTTATAACTTAACAAATCTTCTCAATAAACATTTAGCAAGTAGTTAACATGCTATTGGAACTCAAAATACTAAAATTATGTTCAAACACTATAAAATAGCATTCAAGGAGTTCATTTTCTGTAAACTTCATCATTTGGGGACTTGGCAATAATCTCAATAATCATAAAAGACACTTTAATCATGCTTCCCTAACTAAACTCATCAAATAATGTTCATGCTTCTCTATTTAACAATCAAAAGATAGCGAGCTCAACAATTAAATAAACCAAGTCTGATGCTTATCATTCTCATTCACTGGGCATACTTTTGCAACAATTTCTTTCACAAAAACCATCATAGAGGGCTCAAATCTTCTCCAAACTCAACGAAATCAAAGCCAAAACGTGCGTCAAGATGGTCCCGAGGTACCGAGCCACAAGGGCCCGCGACACCTTGTCCGAAACGACACGTAGCTGAGCTACAAGGGCCCGACCACTACACAGAGAACTCTCAACGGGGCTTGGGGCGGGGCTCAACTAGGCCCGCCCCTGAGACCGCGTAAAAGCCGGCTCTAGGCAACGGCCCTCTTCTAGGGTCGTTCCCTAGGCCCGGTTGGCCACGGTCCTAGCCAACGGTCCCCCCTAGTGGGCCGTTAGGCCTACTGGTGCACACTGTCTGTGCACCAGATGCCTTCTTCTCATCTGCAAAATAACTCAGGTATTTCTAACTCATCCCAAATCATCAACAACACATTATAGACAAATAATAGATAACTTATTAACTCAAATACTTCAAATATCTAGCATTTCTACTCAAAATAAAGACTTCACAGAGTCTTAAAAGCTTTGGGAGTCCATGGGTTATACCTTTGAAGCTTTCTTCATCTTCTAACTTGGATTCCACATTCTTCCTTAGCTAGCTACAACCTCCTTCACCTCAAAAACATCCCAAACAAACCATAAAACTAACTTAAACCTAGAACCTCAAAGAAGGGATGAAACTGAAAGGAAAAAAAATGGATGGAAAAGGAAGATGGAAGCTTACTGTGAAATCTCCCTTGATTTGCAGAGAACTCGGTTTGGCAGCCAAGGGTGGGAATCAAGAGAAAAATGAGGAGATACTATTGCTTTTATATGGGTTCAAAACCCTTGGAGGATTCCATATGATTGGTAGGTGGCAAAAATGTAAAAAGGGTTTGGCTAAAAGATGTATCAGACAACATTTGGAGTAGAGTGGTTCACCATGCTCCATGAACCAAGGCTAGAATTGCTATTTAAAATGGTTTGGGGTGGAAAATGGAATTTTTCCAAAATGATTTCTAGATGAACACTTGGTTTAAGCTTCTCAGAATTCTCCCGGTTTCACTCAGATAGATTTCTCATTTCAAAACTTGGCACGCAATGTACCCGAAATTTTAGGATGTTGGAATTAAATCAAGTCTTGGTGTTGAATTTAATTTAAATTGTCTCAGAATAATTTATTCAACATCGATTACATCGCAAAAATTTTTATGGAGTGAAAATTGGCTATTTCGGATTTTCTTAAAACTGGATTTATAAAATAAATTTTGCGTTGTCACATCCTATCCCCCCTTAAAAGAAGTTTCGTCCCGAAACTTAGGACAAACAAAAGGTTCTCTTGGTAAGGAAGCTTTTAGAAGGATACTAAGAGTATCAAGATTGGGTTTAAGGATTTCTTGTGGAACACTTGAAGGCTTAGGAATCTCTGAGTATAAAACAAGCACTCAAACAACTAAGACGTTAAGCTTAACCTAACTACTCGAACTTACTAAGTCAAAACTTCCTCGTCACTTCTCTTATTCTCATCGTTCTTATCACTTCTTCGGTCTCGATACTTTGAACTTCTACGTTTTCTTTCATGGAAACTGAAAGTGTTTCACAAACACTTTTCTTCTTACTCGATTGTATCTTGCTATTCTTTACTAGGGTCAGATACCCACAAATTCAATCTACTACAGATCACAACTTCTCTTGCTTGAAGTATTAAGTTCTTCTTTACAAGAACTCCATTTTGAGCGGACGTCATAGTGTATGCCTTTCGAAGCAGTTCCCATTTCTTGAACAGTTGAATGTAAGACTTCTCAAGATCATTGTAAGACACTTTCTCAACTTCTTCATGGTCCGAGTCACACACTGGTTCAGATGCTGGTTCAATGATAGTTTTCGTAAAGGCCACAAAGTTTCTAGAGAATTCTTCATCATGATCGCCTATGAGTTCTTGATCTTCATCATCACTGAGAGTGGTGACCTTCATGGATTTCTTCCTCTTGACAAACGTAGGACATTCTACACTGGATACCTTTGCTTTTTGACTTAGAATAAGTACATTGAGAACCGTTTTGATTTGACTAACCTTGTTATTTCGACACACTTTGGCTGGGAGATTTTGAGTTTTTCCTTGAATTCGATCTAGACGTGGAATTGTTCCTTGTTAATTGTGATTTTCCTTCACGATTTTTGTGATTGAACTGCTTCATAATCTTGGTGAAATTTCGTGAAAGCAGAGCCATAGATTCTTCATCGAAGTCTTCCGGATCAGAACTAATATCTCCATCGTCAGCCAAGAAGGCCACATTCTTGTTTCTTTTGGTATGATCTGATTGAACAAGAATTTCCATCTCATATGTCTGCAGATTGCTCATGAGCTCAACTACTGACTTTGATTCGCATCCGGCGTGTTTTTGGATTGCAGTCACCTTGATCCTGAATCGTAGGTAGTGACCTCAAGAGTTTTCGCACCAGTTTATCAGCATGAAAGGGTTCTCTGTGAAGAGCAGCCTCGTTTTTTAGTTCTTGAAAGCGAGCATTGCACTACAGAATGGTTTCATCTTCTTGCATCCTCAATTCTTCAAACTTGGTGTGAATCTGCTGCAACGTTCATACAGGTATACACTCTACGAGTACAACCGAGAATTAGTACTATCAAGTATAGATTGGACTATTAGAGTAGTGACGAAATAATATTGTTGTATAGGAATAAGAATTTTAATATTGTAGTATGAATAGGAATGTAGGAAATAACATATTCTATTAGGAATTGTATTACACTATTTTACTATATATTACGCAAACCTTAATAGTATAGGATTGTTTTGGCCGGGAAGTTAAAATGGAGGATTTTGTTTTTATATATAGTATAGATTAGTAATTTTTGGTAGAGTAAAAGACATTTTTGGTCCTAGACTTATAGTGGCACGGACAATTTTCGTCCTCCATAACAAAATAAAAAAAAATCAGACAATTTGTGGACACCCTTATTGTGACGAGGACAATTTTGGTCCTCCGTCACTTATCTCGTTAGTTGACTGTCTAAATGAGGGGCATTTTTGTCAATTCAACTTATTCTTTTGATCCCATGACATAAACGACGATGTTTTGCTGAAGTGACATAAACAATGAACAATTTGGCCTTCCTCCAGATTCACGCACGCTGAACCCTCCATATTCACCTACTACCATGGTAGTTTCTCAAATTCAATCTGCTACCAAATACAATGGTAATTTTTCAAATTCAATCTGCTACCAAAACCCTCCAGATTCACCTTCCTCACCCACAACTTCGATGGCGATTTGGTCGCTCCGTCGTCAATGGAGCCTCTGCATGCGCAATCGGAGTTCGTGGCTGGTGTTGAGGCAATCGAATTCAAGGAGTCTGCCAAGCTTTGCAATCTCTTGCCACACTCTTCAATCTTCTCCCGGAGTGCTGGAATCGTATGTAGTCCACAGACAACGAGAGAAAAAGCCGGTAGCGAGATGGAATTGCCGGCGGCTCACTTCCTCTCCAGCGGCCAGAAGAAGGTCAACGAGCTCCACGTCTCTGATGTCGTCAACGGAAATTTCGGAGAGAGCAGAGGCGTAAGGATAAAAGAACGCGGAAAATCCGTCGGCCTTTTGGGTGAAGAATTGGATGTACCTTTCTCTGGCGAGCCTCAAAGTTTCAGCCACCGACAGTTTACCACAGCCTCAAAATTGGATGTACCTTTAAACTACTAACCTCTTAGGCCTTATTTGGGTTATTAAGACAGTTGGATTGTCTCGTAACCTAATTAGTGTTCATGAATAAAAGAATACTACGTGGATCAAATTATTAACATTAACAAAGTTGAATTTAACAAATTAAATAGTCTAATAGATTACATTATAAATTCTATCTCTCTTTCTTTAAATTTTCAACGTGAAGCTCTTTCTTCATGTAATCCCAAGTGGCCTTCCGATCAAAGCGATCCCACATATGCATTTGTAGAGAATGTCCCATCCAAAAATTTCTCCCACGTGGCGATGACATGAGCTTCTCAGACTCACTTCCATTTAAAGAGAGTTGAGAATGTAACTACAATAATGTAAATTTACATATTTCTATGGCTATCAACAATCACGGAGATGGATCACCGTTTTGATGCCCCGGGGGAGTCCAACTCATGCAACTATAGTTACTCATCAAGAGGTGGCTCAAAAACTTAAAAATTAAACTAAACAAGGGATTTTCATAGCTCAAAACCATTTAATGTGCACACATATTTGCCTCTGGATAATCATAAATATGCGTGATGAAACACATAAATTTTATGCATACTTGTGCATGATTCAGTCAGTGTATTTTACTCCGTATAAAATAAGAAGAAAAACAATATTTTATTACGAGAAAATAAAATTCAAATCATTTATGCATTTGAAATAACATAATTTTGAAAATAGGGTTGAAAAAACATAGCTCAACTTTTAATTTTTCTCTCTAGAAATCTCTCTAGAGCTCCGGTTACTTCCTAGGGTTTAGCTAGGGTTTCTGGGGATTTTCCGACTTTCTTCACGGTCGACTTCACTGTTTCGACTGAAGGCTCGACGAGCGAACTGCTTGCGACAAAGAGGACGATGACGTCGAACAGACGGGTAGAGGAGGACGAGCTCCCGGCGCTCGAACGGGCAGATGAGGTGGTTAAACGGCTCACCCAGCGGTGGGCGGATATAGCTTTGGAGGAGGTGGGTTTTGAACCGGTGGGGGAGGATGTTGGTGTGGTCGCGGAGGAGGAGGAGAGGCGGTGGGTGTGCGTCGACCGTTTCTTGACAACCAAGGTAGTGAAACTGGAATATATGAGGCAGGTTATGGCCTCAGTTTGGCAACCGGTGTGGGGTATGCAGGCTACGGAGATTCAACCGGGATTGTTTATGTTTATTTTCTATGATGAGACCGATATGCAGAGAGTACTCGATGAAGAACCATGGTCCTTTGATAATAACACCCTCGTTTGTAGACAGGTGGAGGCGGGTGCCCAGCCGGCAACGGTTGAGTTGAATTCTGTGGATATGTGGGTGCAACTCTATGATTTATCGTTGGGTTATACTTCGGAGGCGGTTCTTGAACAAGCTGCCAATTTTATTGGTTCGTTTGTTAGGGTCGATGACCGCTACCCAGGGGCACCGTGGAAGACGTTTCACCGGGTCCAGGTCTCAATTTCGGTAGACAAGCCGCCAAAGCGAAGGATGAAGCTTATTAAACGGGATAAGACAAGCTGTTGGGTGAATTTCCGGTATGAACGATTACATAATTTTTGCTTTTATTGTGGTTTGTTGGGGCATGCCTATAAGTTTTGTAAGCTTGCGAGGAAATCCGGATTAACCGCGGACAAGTTCCTGTACACGGCGGACCTGAAGGCGGGGGGAGGTAGCCGGAGACCGAGACAGGTGGGGGAGCCATGGTTAATACCACTTGAGGGAAAGGGGAAGGGAGTGACGGGATGGGAGGAGAAGGGGATAGGAGGTGTGGGGGACGTACGGCTTGGGGAGGTGAGGGCGGGTGAGGGGGTGGTGGTTGCGGCTTCTAAAAGGAGGAGGGGGGATGGGGCGGATGGTGGTGATTTGAAAATGGATGCGGGGGATGTGATCATGGCAGAGCTGTCAAAAAACGGGTTTACGGCGGGTCCTGGTGGTCAGGCCCGCCCATCACAATCAATACGATAAGTTGGAACTGTCGTGGCTTGGGCAATCCACAGACAGTTCGAGAAGTGGTGGACATGGTGTCCCGTAAGAAGCCTGATTTCGTCTACTTGATGGAAACTAAAGTAGAACGAATACATGCAGAGAGATTACGTATTAAGATTGGATTTGATGGTCTGTTTTATATTGATAATGAAGGGAGAGGGGGTGGTTTGGCATTATTGTGGAGAAAGAATAATACTGCTAAGTTGTTGAGTTATTCTAAGAACCATGTGGATGTGGAGGTAGCTATAAGGGAGAATGTATGGCGTATGACGTGTTTTTAAGGGTTCCCGCAAAGACATAGGCGTAGGGAGGCCTGGCAGCTATTGAGTGGTTTGAAGGAGAAATCTACACTACCCTGGGTGGTAGTGGGGGATTTTAATGATTTGTTATATCAGCATGAAAAGAGAGGGGGGAACCCACATCCGGTTAGTCTTCTCAGGGGTTTTGGGGACACAGTACACAGATGTGGCCTCTTCCAATTGCCAATGAGAGGACACCAGTTTACATGGGAGAAGGGGAAGGGAACTGAGAGGTGTTTGGAGGTAGGGGTGTGCAAACCCGATATAACCGTCGGGTCAACCCGACCCAATCAGGTAAATGAGCCCTTTCAGACCGAACCCGCACCCGACTTCTTTAAACCGAACCAAGCAAGCCATTTTAACGGTTAAATGAAGTCGGTTTGGGTCTCGTGTTTGCCCACCCGACCCGTCCGACTACCTGATGAAGCCTAGGGTTAGAAGTGATGTATAGTAAACGGTGTCGTGTCCATAGTTTATATATATGAGCGTTTGTACGTTGCGCAGCCTTCACTCTCTCATAGACCTAATCTCATACTCTCATTCTCTGATTTCTCTCTCGACTCTTAACTCTCAACCTAGGGTTTCTCAGTTCTCCCGTTCTCTCAACTCTCAAGTCTCAATCTTTGAGAGTTGAGACTGAGAATCTCCGATTCTCCGGTGGAAGCCTTTTCTCTGATAGTCTGATTCTCTATTTCTTTCTTGAGTTCTACGAGTCTGTGTCTATGAGACTGTGACTTTGTCTCTAAGTTCTCTCAAGTCTCAATCTCTGAGATTCTGATAGTCCGATGGAAGTCCTTTCTCTGATTTTCTCTTCGATATTCTCTGGGTCTCACCGTCTCAGGCTCTCAGCTGTTCTGGTGTTCTCTTTGACTCTCTGTGAGTCTGTGGTGGAAGCGTTGTGGTGGAAGCTTTGTTCAGTTGTTAACTGACTCACTTGTGGACAGCTGGACCGCTGGACGTTGCTTGAAGGCCCTTGTTTTCCGGGTAATTTGTGTGAGAAAAGAAGTAAATCTCCAACCCTAGTTATTTTATTTTAGTGATTTATTCATTATAATGTGAATTATGTGATAATGTGATATAATATGAGATTCTGGGTTGTGATTCTTGTGAACTTGTGATAATGTGATATATTATGAATATCTGAAACTGTTATGATTTGTGAGTGGAAGCATTAAAAATATCATCTCTGAAAAATTAAAATATCATCTCTGTTGTCTTTCTTATTTATGGATTGAGGACCCTTAAATATTATGATATATATTGCCTCTAAAATATGGAAGCTATATATAGTGCCTAACTGCCTATGTGTTGTGACTGTTGTCCATACTCCATATGATGAGCATTCAGAGATGAGAGACCTTTTGTTGTCTTTGATAGTTCGAATGTTTGATGAATGCCTGATGGAAATATGGAATTGGAAATATGGAACAGTTAAGTGTTAAATGTTAATATGTTATATGTGTATTATGATTTCCAATCTCCTACTATGTGTACTGATTATGTTCCACACTTTATAGATGGACAATATTAGTATACCTAGTTCTGGCTGTGAACTTACTAATTCTTCTGCTCAAGGAGCAACAGCAGTGGAAGCCCAAACTGTTGACACAATTACTCAACAGACTGTGCTCCCTACTGCTGCAGTTCCTGCAAAGAAAAGGAAAGTGGTTGAATCCAGATCAAGAGTTTGGGATCATTTTCAAAAGATTACTGATAGTAATAATGTTACTATAGAAGCAAAGTGTATCTATTGTGCAAAGTTGTATCAATGTCAATCAAAAAAACTTGGTACTACATCTTTAAGGAACCACATGGTTAGCTGTATGAAAAACCCTCACTCTAAAGATACTAGGCAGTCCCTTCTGGCATTTCAAGCTGTTGCTACTAGTGATGCATCTGAACCAACTGTGGGAGAGTTGGGGACTTGGGTATTTAATCAGGAAACCATTAGGAGAGCCTTGGTAGAAATGATTATCATAGATGAACTTCCCTTTATATTTGTTGAGGGGCAAGGGTTTATGAGGTTCATTGCAGTGGCTTGTCCTAGGTTTAAAATTCCATCTAGGTGGACAATCAGTAGGGATATCAATGTCATTTATGAAGAAGAAAAATTGAACTTAAAGTGCTTGTTTAGGGGAAACACTTAAAGAGTCAGTATTACAATTGACTCTTGGACATCTATTCAGAGGATAAACTACATGGTTGTAACTGCACATTTTATAGATGAGGAGTGGAAACTACATAAAAAAATTATCTCTTTTGTCCCTGTTACATCACATAAGGGTGAGTATATTGCAAAAGCACTGAAAGTTGTTTGATAGAGTAGGGGCTTAGGAATGTGTTTACTGTGACAGTAGATAATGCTTCATCAAATGATGTTGCACTTGGTTTTTTAAAAAGGAAAGTGTTGTCTTGGGGATCATCTAGTGTGAAGAGTAAGTATCTTCACATGAGATGTATTGCTCATATTCTGAACTTGGTGGTACAAGATGGTCTAAAACAATGTGATATTGCTGTTAAGAGGGTTAGGGAGGTTGTTAGATATGTCAGAAATTCTCCTTCAAGGTTGAAGAAATTTAGGGATTTGGCAGAGTATAATGGAATTGAGCAAAAAACATCCTTGTGTCTTGATGTGCCAACAAGGTGGAATTCCACATATTTGATGTTACAGTCTGCTTTGATCTACCAGAAAGTATTTGATGACTATGAATACAGTGATAACTCTTTTAAATCTGATCTGGGTGATTCTATTCCTACTTCTCTGGATTGGGAGTCTGTGAACAACTTGGTTAAGCTGTTGAAATGTTTCTATGAGATGACTATCAGAATTTCAGGGTCCCTATATGTGACAGCTAACACCTTTTTCTCTGAAATATCTGATCTGTATTGTATCTTGAATGAAATGGTGGAAGCTGATGGGGCTGTGAAACTAATGGGGGCTAACATGAAAGCAAAATTTGAAAAATATTGGGGTGATATTGACAAAATGAATTATATGATTTTCTTTGCAAACATTTTAGACCCCAGGGACAAGTTAGAATATATTCCAACTCAATTACTTCATATGTATGGTGACAAAAAAGGAAAAGATTACCTTGAGAAATTGTTGGCTGCTTTGAATGAATTGTATGATGATTATGCTGTGAGTTATAGCCCTACTGTTGTCCCAACTACTGATTCTGGTTCTGTAGCATCTGTTACTCCTGTTGTTGAGTCTGTTTCTGCCCCTGTTGGGAGGCCACAACATCTATTGAAGGCCCAAATTAAGAAACAAAGAATGGAAACTGGTGGGAGGAAAAAAACTGAGTTGGAATATTATTTGAGTGAGGCAATAACTGAAGATGAAGGTTCATTTGATATACTGAGATGGTGGAAGGTCAATTCTGCAAGGTTTCCTATCCTTTCTAAGATTGCTAGGGATATCTTAGTTATTCCTATCTCAACTGTTGCCTCAGAATCTGCCTTTAGTACATCTGGGAGGGTTTTAGATCATTTTAGGAGTTCTTTAACTCCTAAAATTGTGGAAGCCTTGGTATGTACTCAGGATTGGCTTAGGCTGCCAAATACCCCCATTTCAATTGAAGAAAATCTAGAAGAATTAGAAAGATTTGAGAAAGGTAAAATAATGTATTATTTCAATCATTCAATTTAAGTTTTTTTCATTGAATTGAATTCTAACAAGCTTCTTCTTATTTGATATAATTGCAAATTTAGTGTTGATGGTGGAAGTGCATCTGGTGGGAGGACTTGTGGTTCTACACTTCCAAGTATTCCTGTAATGGTCTTCTCCAATCTCTATACTTTATATGATATATTAATATCTTAATCTTGTATTCAACTATTCAACTAACTTAATATTCTGATGTTAAGGCAATGAAACTTGGTGACTTTAAGTTGCTTCCTTGATGAGTTTTTGGCCCCTAACCACTGCTCTTAAATCCTCTAAAGGCTTGGTAGCTTACTAACTTGTAAGAGTAAGTAAAGTTGCTGCCTTTTGGAGTTTTGCATTACTGTAAATCTGTAATTCTGGTAATGTTATCTTCTGAGTTTTTGATATATTATGACAAATTGGCAATGATGAAAGCTTCCACCAATGATCTGAAATAAGGATTAAGCTGGTATGTTGCTCAATGTTCAATTGCTCATGGAATCATGGTGATATTGAAGATTTGAAGCAATTTGCCCTTAATCCATACATTGATATGGACAAATATGCTTACTGAGCCAATATTATAATCTCATTTTCTCATTTGCTAAGTAATTATTATTGACTTATTGTTTTTTACTTGTTTAGTTGTTTGTTTCCTTTACTAAATTGCACTAAGTTTTAACAGGAAGAAGAATAGCAGTCTAGAACACTAGGAGTATTACAGATTTACAGATTTAGAGTAGGATCAAGATTCAGGAATCAGGATAGCTTTTTGTGATCAGGAATCAACATGGCTTTTTGTGATCATGAATCTGCATGCTGGAAATGTGGAATGGTTTATTGAATCGTGCAAAATGCAAATCACTATGTGGATTTGTAAATCTATAATTCTGGTTTTTTGTGAAGTGTAAACTACTAAACTGTAAACTGTAAATCATTCATTTTTGGGGTTTTAAGGTTTTTTTGTATGGCATATTGGCATTAAGGCATTTTGTCTTGAATTTACTTGATTTAATTTTAAAGTTTTATTATTCTTATTTCAATTTTGGTTCACCCGAACACGAGTCGGATATCCGACCAACCCGACCGAAACCGAATGCTAAAGAAACCGAAAGATTTAATATATAAAATGTTAGGACCGGTTTTACATTCACCAAACCGAAATTCGAGCGGTTTAGCCAACCCCCACCCCGAACCGAACCGAACCGCCCGATGCACACCCCTAGTTGGAGGAGAGGTTGGATAAGGTGTTGGTGACAACACAATGGACTGATTTGCATGGTGAGGCATGGGTTGAAAATATTCTCACTCGGAAATCTGACCACTCGGCTCTCTTTCTAAACACCGACATTGCAGTGGTGCGCAGGCAGGGGGACCGAGACGGTTTCGCTTTGAGATGGCGTGGGTTCATGATGAGGGTTGTAGGAATGTGGTGGAGGCTGCCTGGCAGGATGGAAGGGATAGGGGGTTATTGATTTGTCAGCAACATTGTGGAGGGAGTCTCATGCGATGGGGTGGGAACACTGGCATAAATCTGGTGACCGCATAAAGCAGTTGAGGAGGGAGCAGGATGCGCTGCGTCATAGGCGGGATTCGGCTGCATTGGCTGAATTTCGCCATCTCGAGGAAAGGCTGGGCCAGTTGGAGGTGCAGGAGGATGTGTTTTGGAGGCAACGGGCTAAGCAGCACTGACTCCGTGGTGCGGATTGCAATACAAAATTTTATCATAGGTATGCTTCTGCCCGTAGAAGGAAAAACTATATTCCTAGATTGAAAAATGATGTGGGTATCTGGGTAGATGGGGAAAATATGAAGAAGGTTGTCTTGAATTATTATGCAGCTATTTTTACATCTTCAAATTATGAGTGTGAGGATCCCATGTTTGATGATTTTACTCCCCGTGTGACTAATGAACAAAATAGTGTTTTACTTCGCCCTTTTGAGATTGAGGAGGTCAAGTGTGCTTTGTTTGCAATGTTTCCTGACAAAGCGCCAGGACCGGATGGTATGAATCCTGGGATTTACCAAGAGTTTTGGGACATTATTGGTGGGGATGTGTCTGAATTTATTGTAAATTGCTTCCTAGCCGACATGAGATCAATAACACTGAGTAATGTGTTGTACAGGATTATGGCAAAGGTAATAGCCAATAGGATGAAACCACTTATGGGGGACCTCATCTCAGAGGCCCAGAGTGCTTTTATTCCTGGGAGGCTTATTACTGATAATATTCTTATAGCTGTGGAGGTGGGGCACTATTTGAATAGGAAGCAGTGTGGACAGAAAGGCTGGGCAGCTTTGAAATTAGATATGGCAAAGGCATATGATAGGATGGAATGACAATTTTTTAGAAGGATGTTGGAGGTAATGGGTTTTGATGATCGGTGGATTAATTTATTGATGCAGTGTGTCACTATTATTCAGTATAACATCCTGATTAACGGTGTTGCTAGTGGAGGAATAACGCCAACCAGGGGGCTGAGGCAGGGAGATCCTTTGTCTCCGTATTTGTTTATCATTTGTGCTGAGGGACTGTCTATGCTATTACAGAGAGCTCAGATGGCTGGCTCTATACATGGCTGCAGAGTGGCAAGGGGAGCCCCACAAATATCACACTTATTTTTTGCGGATGATAGCCTGTTGTTCTTTAAAGCAAATGATCAGGAGGAAGAAGTAATTAAGCAGTGTCTGGGACGATATGAGGAGTTGTCAGGGCAAAAGGTGAATTATCACAAGTCCAGTATCTGTTTTAGTAGGAATACCAGTGTGGAAGACAGAGAAGTGGTGGCCACATGTTTACAGGTAGACCAGGCACCCAATTTTGGGAAATATCTGGGTCTACCATCTTTTGTAGGAAGGAATAAAAGAGCAGTGTTCTCATATATTGAGGATAAAATAAAGCAGAGGATTGGCTCATGGAATAAGAAACTTCTGTCATAGGCAGGTAATGAAATTTTATTGAAAAGTGTGGCACAATCCATGCCTACCTTTTTAATGAGTGTTTTCTTGATCCTAGACACAGTGTGTTTTTCAATTCAAAGAACAATGAACAAGTATTGGTGGGGTACTGGTATGGATAGGAGAATACACTGGAAAGCTTGGGATAAGCTGAGTATCCCAAAGAAATTTGGGGGAATGGGGTTTAAGGATCTCAGGAGTTTCAATGTGGCTATGTTAGGAAAGCAAGCATGGCGGCTACTCACAAGTCCCGATTCCCTTGTTGCAAGGGTCTATAAGGCTCGGTACTATCCGAGTACCTCTTTTATTGATGCTAAAATAGGGGGATGCCCAAGCTATTCTTGGAGGAGTATTATGGCAGCCCATGGTATGGTAGTGGCACGAGTTCGAAGGAGAATTGGAGATGGTAAAACGACATTAATCTGGGGACACCCATGGTTATCTGATAATCCTAGCCCCCTTATACAAACAAACATGCCAGTAGAGCTCAGGCATGCCAAGGTAGCAGGATTGATAGATGAGCAGACTACTACCTGGGATCCACATATTCTAACAGATTTATTTAATGAGGAAGATGTGGATAGGATACTAAGGATTCCTGTAAGTCCGGGGTATGAGGACTCATGGTATTGGCCTGATGACCCTAATGGTGTTTATACAGTTAAGAATGCCTACAAGAACATTATGGGGATTTATAACCACTCGCCAGGGGAGCTTGAGAAATGGACTACGATGTGGGGATGAAGGTACCTCCAAAATGGAAGACTTTTCTGTGGAGAGCAATTTGTGATGTTCTTCCTACAACTAATAATTGATTATAAAGAGGGTAGAAGTGGATCCCACATGCCAAATGTGTGGGGTGGCTCATGAAGATGTGATGCATGCATTGGATACTTGTGATTATTCTAGATATGTTTGGAATATTTCAGGACTGCCTGTAACAAATATTGTTGTCAATTCTTTCCCCGAGTGGCTAACAGCTGTGCTTACAATGTTAACAAAGGATCAAAGTGGAGCCGTAGTGGCGCTGCTTTACCGTCTATGGAGATGCAGGAACTCGGCCGTATGGGATGCCGCACTCCCTCACCCTACGGCTGCATGGAGACAGGCCACAGCGGTGTTGCAGTCGTTCCGGCAGATCACACGCCGCTGCCCAGCTGCGACCTCAACTGCTATGGTGGAGGGCGAGGAAGACGCCATGCCGCGATGTTTTGTAGACGCTGGCTACCGAGAAGGCACAGGGGAGGCTACATACAGCATAGTGTTGTTGTCTCTCGAAGGGTCCTTTTTGGCTGCAAAAAAAGAAGACTCCCAAGTTGTTTGTCGCCGTTTATGGCGGAGGCTTTGGCATGTAAGGAGGCTCTATCCTGGCTACTGGAGAAAAATACAACAACGGTCACCCTTCTCACAGACTGTATACAACTGAGGAATGCTATACGACATGAATCAACCAATATAATGTCCTATGTTGGGGTCATAGTGGACCAATGTAGGAGTTTAATTTCTTCGTCTAATTATGTCTCGTTAAATTATATTTTTAGGCCGATTAATTCGCATGTGCATACTTTAGCTTCGTTAGCTTTTGTTCAGGATTAAGCTATGTACTGAGATTATATTCCCCGACTGTATTGCAACTTTGATTCATTAATATAATCATTCTTGATCCTGAACAAAAATGAAAAGACTGCAAATGAAATTGCAGGCTTTCAAAAAAAAAAAAACAGAGGAAAAAAAAAAGACTGCAAATGAAATTTTAGACCACAATTTTGAGAGAACCAAATGTCGTTTAGTGCCTCTTAACCAAACAGCCCATAACTGGTTAGTAACGGCCCAGCGCTAGGCAAAGACGAAGGTAGCTGGGAAACCAGAAAGCCAATCGGTTCAAGAAAGAGATAACTTCAAGTACTCGCGATTCTATTCCCAGATTTTTTTAAAATTTTATTTTATTGTAATTTTTAATGTTACTCATTCACCCAACGCTTCAAGATTAGCCAACCCGCCGGAATTGGATTGAGTTGTTGAATGGTGAAACAGTCGGTAATGTTATGGGAGCTCAGAAGAGCATTCACGCAGGCAAAGGTGCGTCCTTTTTCTCACTACCGTGCTAATCTATTAGTCTCCGTTTGAGTATTTCCACTAATGGGCAATTGATTTTTACCTTTCTGTTGCATTTTGAATTTGTGGGCACAGCCAAGATTGATGTGAATGTGGATTTCACACACAAACTATGCGCCGGTTTAATGTTCCAACCTTTGAGGTGCGTAGAGTTCGAATTCCATTTCTGGGTTTCGTTTGATCATTCGCTCTGAGCTTTCTTTGCTATGCTGTTCTTCATCTGTGCAACAGGAATTCTGGGAGTCCATTTGAACTAGTTATAGGAAGGTATCAATCAATGCTGTAAAGTTTTAGTTTTTTGGTTGAATTATCTTTTAGCTTTCAAATGGTTTGGTATAATCTGTTGTTTAACAAATTCTTTTTGTGCAGCCTTTGCATAAAACACCCAAATTTATTTGGCAAGAGTGAGAAGCTTGATGTTCTGTGGGATAAAGGTCTCTATGATTCAAATGTCTTGATAGCTTACAGAAAGCCTAGGCCAGAATGGCTTTCTCAACAGTCTCTTATAGTTCAGGTTTGCAGCTTGCTGCTATCTGCTTTCTGGAAAATAAAGACGGTAGAGATTATTTAGTTTTAATAATTGATATGGAATTGGAGCTCCCTTTTCATTCCCAGAAACATAGCAAATTCAGCCTTATCATTCATTCCCAATTCTCATCCAAAAATCCCTGAAATATCAAATTCAATAATGGGTCAGAACTCAGAAAGAGTAGACTGCACAAATTGATGTTTTTGAAACAATTGCATGAACAGTGTGCAGTACTGCAGTGGCAAGATTATGACAGTAATTCTACCTGTCTAATTGCTCTTTAGTGATATTGCCTCCGAGCTTTATATCTAAGAGAAAATTTAATGTCTGTTATTTCCTTTTTTTTTTTTTGTATTCTTTATCTTGCATCCCTTGAGTATCTTTAAGCACTTTGGCCAAGGTTTGAAGTGCTCTGTCTCCCATACATATTTCAATTAAATTAAAGTGGGGTTGAAGCGCAAGGCTGTTGTTGTATCTTATGGAATCTAATATGAATTTAATTGGTTGCCCAGCATTCAGTCTCTCCAGAGATTGGCATCCATGGAATTCCTGTTGACAACTTCTCTCGCTCAGAAAGCGGTGGAGTGAACTTATCTCGCTTCTCTGCTGGTTTAGATTTGAGTGAGCCTGCAAGTTCCAACTGGAGTAGCAAAACCAGTGTCAGGTTTGAGGTGAGTGTATCACTGTTGTCATTAATTAGAAACTATGACTACTTATGCATGGTTTAAGTTCATGCATGAATGACTCAAATGCTCATTACTCAATAAGAAAACTTAACGTATTACAGCATGTTCGTCCAGTAAGCGATGATGGTCGGCCAATAAGCAGAGACCTTCATGGGTTTCCAGTGACTTGCAGGTAGCTGAAGATTTAGGTGGTTCTCAGCCTCTTTGATTTAGCCTCCTGACTTTGGATGTTGTGTCTCAATCATTGTTTGCAGTGGTGGATATCATGATAGTATGGTAGTACTGAAACAAGAATCTCGATTTGCAAGGGCAAATGATCAAAGTTTAACTGAAGTAATCTGCTTTTATATTCGCTACGCTAAGATGAATCATCTCAATGTTGTTGAAAATTTTAGGTTTAGTAAATATATCATACTATATAAATTTTCTGAAGCACCCGCTTTTGTTTTTCCAGTTCACTCTGCAAATAGAGCAAGGGGTTCCTATTCTTTCTAAGTGGCTGATATTCAATCGTTTCAAGTTTGTCGCATCAAAGGGAGTAAAACTTGGGCCCGCATTTCTCTTGACAAGGTGGGTCGATAATTTTCATCACCCAATGACTAAGGGATTAACTACTGGTTGTGCACCAAAAGGAGTCCAAGCACAACTAGTACCACCATGTACTAACCATACCAGCATCTAGAGTTCTAAATATTCATTTGGCAATCTCACAGTTATATGCCATGAAAGAATATTATGTAACTATGATAGATTTCTAGTCTGTTGAGTTTGTAATTCAGTTCATAATTGGGAAGAATAATGTGAAAACTGCTATATATCTAATGTCAAACATGTGTCGAAGCATAACATAAGCAGAGCCTTGAACTAAGAATGGTTTGGTGATGTGTATGAGGAGAAGAGTAGCTTAAGCAGGTAATAGAAGCGTTTGAATTAATGGAGAAAAAATGCCATGGACTAAATTCAAAATAGTTTTGATGGCAACCTTGTTTCCTTTGAAATGCCAAAGCTAGAAAGTATGTGATTTGTTACCTTAGGATATCTTGAAGTTATTTGGTTGACTTTTCTTGGTTGGCAACAACTGTGCCAATGACCTTGTAGTCTAGTGGCATGAAGCGGCTTTCCATATGGGAGGTCATGGGTTCGAGCTTCAGTGGGGGCGGTATTGACTCTTTGTACTTCAGTAGGTTGAGAAAGTAGTTATGAACGGATACTGCATTGTAACAGTATATAATCTCTCTCAAAAGTTCATGACCAGGCAATTCTTGATTTCTTGAATATATTTTCTAATGCCTCTTTGCATTTCATGCCCACACTTGTCATCTGACAGACTTACAGGTGGCTCTATTGTGGGGGACATAGCTCCTTATCAAGCTTTTGCAATTGGAGGGCTTAATAGTGTGCGAGGGTATGGGGAAGGAGCAATTGCATCTGGTAGATCATGCCTGGTTGCTAAGAGTGAATTGACATTTCCTTTTGTACGTGTTCTTTCAGACTTTTTTCAAGATTACTTTGGCACATTAGAGCGGGCTGGGATTGCCTTCCTAATCCTGCATCTAGGAAACCTCAACCTAAACCATTTGGCGGTGAGGGTCATGGGGGATAATCTTTATATAACAACAGTATTTCTTATTTGCAGAACCCGATGATTGATGGTGTGGCGTTCTTGGATTTTGGATCTGATTTGGGCTCTGGTCGTCATGTGCCAGGTTAGTGCCATTACTTCATGTGAAATGTTAATAGTAGTTCTAGATTAAGTAAAAATCAATGCACTACAAAACGAACACAATTGGAAGAAATTATTGCCTAAGCATATACCAAGTTTTGTTTCAAATCCATAATTTATCAACATAAATATGCTGAGATGGAATTTCACGAAAGGAAAGGAAAGGGAAACAACTATGAGGAATCTGATCATTTTGAAAATAGTCTTCCCTTCTGTACCTGTAAACCACAAAAAGAGAAACTCACAACCGAGAATCTTTCTTGTATTCTCAAGAATCCAAGCTGATTTTCATTGTTATGTTTAGGGAATCCTACTCTCAGACATGGAAAACCGGGAACTGGAGTTAGTGTTGGGTATGGCTTTCGCTTCAAGTCTCGGTTAGGCCATTTTCACGTGGACTCTGCTGTCAACGCATTTGAACAGAGAACACTCTACTTCGGCTTCAGTAATGTGACCTCATGAGTTGATCACAGAGCTTGAAGCTCTTGTTTCATGAAAGGTAGATTCTGCTTTGGGTTAAAGGATGTTTCACAGGAAGAGCATTAATTTCTAGGGGGACAGGAAAATATATAGGGACACCATTGCTTTGTTTGAATCCTAATTGTTTAGATGAGAAGCTCATTGTCCATTTGTATAATGTACTTTCTAACAGTTACCATTATCTTGTCCTATATAAAATGAACAATTTATCTTCTTTTTTGAGTGACAAGGAAAATTTGCACAGTAAATCTCATTTTGTGATCCTAATCAGCAAAGGGAAAAGGGTCAAATAAACCCTTAAACTTTACATGGTATATTGAGGCAATGAAATGCAAAAACCAATAAATACTTTGCTATTAAAGGTCATTCGGGTTTCGAAATCAATTTTATCCATCTCTAGCGACAATTCGGTGGCTGGTGATAGTCGAACCGTCGGCGGTCGGCATTTACCAGAGAAGGCGACCACCTTCCCCAGTTGAGCGACCAATTAGTTGCCTTCCATGGAGAACATCAATTTTATCCATCTCTGGCGACAATTCAGTGGCTAGCGATAGTCGAACCGCCGGCGATCGACATCTACCAGAGAAGGCGACCACCTTCCCCAGTTGAGCGACCAATTAGTTGCCTTCCATGGAGAAGGCAAACATTTGGCCTTCTCCATGGAAGGCGACCGACTGGTCACTCTACTGGGAAAGGCACCCGTTGGTTGTCTTCCATTTGTGGTCGCCTAGACAGCGACCGATGACGGTTTACTGGTTTTGGATTTTCATTGCCTCAATATGTTAAAGGGTGTAATTGCACTTTTTAAACGTTTAAGAGACTAATTGACTCTTTAAGTGAAGTTAGGGGCTTATTTGACCATTTTCCCGTTAGCAAAGACTATAAGAAAATAAATCAACCTAAATTATTTATAGCTTACTGGTTCAAATCAGGAAAACCAATACGCTACTCTCGCCGGAAGTCGAAGACAACTTTTCTGCTTAATTTTACCAAAACAAAATGTTGCAGAAAAAAAATAAAACTATTAGCACAAGGTTTCTATCTTTCATGAAGATTTCAACAGAACATTGTGCTTCCAATGTATCTCACAGCTTAAATAAATGAATGAATACTCTCAACTGTGGGCTTCAAGAAGTTGTACAGGATGAAGCTTAAGCTTTTTTACAATGAGGAAATACAGGATACAACACAACACACTGAGCACATCTAATAATGTAATATATCTAATCAACAAATGATTGATACAAAGATTCACAACAAACACCAGACTGTATACTTACACACTGATCAAACTCTTCAGTCTTCAACAAAATTGAACTAGGGAATCACAACAAACACCTTCTTTTATTCCAGAAGTTTGCATGCCTCGTTTTAATCCTGCCATGGTGAGACTCCAACACAAATAGAACTAAGGCGTAGCCACAGAATATCCCAACAATTAGGTTCCCGTATTTACAAACTAAAGACCACCCAGTCATTAAAAATGATCGTAATACTAATCTTGGGAAACCAATTTTGTAGCCATTGGATCATTTCCATTCAATTTGGATTTGTCCTCCATGGGCTTCTGCGCAGTTCGACTGGATTGCCTTGTTATTTGAGCTCCAGAACTTTTTCCTGGTTAAATGAGGTCACACAATTGCTCAGTCAGATTGGAAATAGAGAATCAGCGAGTAATATGTGTGGAAGATATTTATATAGTTGCCTGGACTTAAAAAATCCTAAAATAGAATCCTGGGAAATAAAAGAATGAGGGGGCATGGAACTTTTTGGTGGTGCATGACATGTCTTAAATCCAACATCACAATAAATATTTTCATAGGGAAAATTGTAATTTATGTCCCTCCATAATATGCCAATTATCAATGTCACTCCTGAATAATTAGTGGTGTAAATGTTACCCCTCAATTTTCAAAACGGTGCATATATTGCCCCTCAATGGTACGGGAGGGGCAATATATGTACCGTTTTGAAAATCGAGGGGTAACATTTACACCACTAATAATTCAGGAGTAACATTGATAATTGGCATATTATGGAGGGGCATAAATTACAATTTTCCCTATGAAAATATTTGAAGGGAATGAAAAAACAAGAAGGGTGAAAAAGAGACTGACGGCTATTTGGCAGAGACAATCGCTTATTTCCTTGTATATCTGAAGGGATAGATCTCTCTTTAGGATTGCTCTTCGATCTTGAACCAAGGGTTGGTCTTGAGCCAGCTTCTTCAACCAAATGTTCCACATTCTGTTTAGACTTTGGCTTGTTAAACATGGTAAGCGCTTCAGGAGTGCTTGCTGACTTAATTGAGGAAGTTTTGCGGCCTTCAGACTTATTTGCAATTACTTTTTCACTCAATTTGTTAGTACTTGAATGGGACGGACCCATTTTTTCATTTGAAATGTTTGAAGAAATTGGTTTCATCCCAACAGATTTTAATTGGTTCTTGGTTCCATTCTTTGGATCTGCAGATCCATTATCACATGTCATTGCTCCATCTCTATGATTAATGTCTAAAATGCGATTTTCCCAGGGACGCACAGCCATCCATCTTTCCAACCAATTCCACCCCCAGTTACTTGTATCTGGTTCAAAGTCAGCTGAAGTGGCTTGCTGCCTAGATCCTGCCTGCCACTGCAGTATCAAAGTAGAGACTGCTTTCAAGCCAAATATAGTAAAAGCAATGGAGATAAATGGAAACAACAAAAAATACGAAAACTATAGCATACTCCCTCCATCCCATTTTTTGTGTTTGGTTCGGTTAACGAGACTTGACTGAAGTTATTTTTAATTCAATTTTTTTATAATGTTAAGTTGAGCATTAGTATATAAAATTTATATGTTTAGAAACTACATTAAAAATACTATTAAACACAAAAAATCAAATTTAAAAAAATACTAAAGAAAATAAGCAAAGAAGAAAGAGTTGGTTTGACCAATGAATAGTAAACATGACAGATAAAATGAGACAAAGGGAGTATTATTTTTCAAGACATTAATCAATATTAGAATCTGATGACAAACTATGGGCTCATTGGGGGCTTGAAAGAATTAGAGTATTACTTATCTGTATGCCCCTTTTTCTTTCATACACAAGGCAGAGAAGTCAATAAACAAAGGTTCTTGACCAGCTTATTGTTAATAATGTATGTTGCAAAATGAGGGGGTAAGGAAAGGGGGGTGGGGAGTGGAAACTTTTAATGGGCACTTGAGAGAGAGGAAAATACATGTACGCTATCTCATCACCCAAAGCTTCAATTATGGCAGGTATATGCAACTATGCAAGTAAAACTCTCCAAATTATGATTAGTTAATCATCCTTCAACTTTCTCATTTTTTTTATCTATAATCTATTACCCTTTTGACATTTTCTGCCAATTTAGTACCCTCTTCTTCTTCTTTATGGAAAGCCTTCTGTTTTTTTGCATTTGTTGAAGGTGTAATTATGTAATCAGTAATTATAATATCATATACCAATTGCTATGAAAGGTGAGAAATCAAAATAATGTAGGCAAAGCTAGCATATGCACCTACTCGTATGTTCTTTTCTCTTAACATTTTCAGACCTTGTACTTATAAATGGAAAAAAAAAGAAGCATTCTTTAGCATGTTGCAAAAATATAATCAGGAAAATAAATGCAGCATTACTGAGAACAAGGTGAAATGTGAACCTGATTAGCCAAAGCATATGCCATAGCCCTCTCTCGCTTAGCTGCTGCCTCTTGTCTCTTCAACAACTTGGCTTGGATTTCTTCCACAGACCCAATAGTGTCACACCAACCTTCCTGTGAATGGAGTTGAAGACAAGAGAAGGTGAAACAAATGCATGTTTAAACTATTCACCAAGCTAACACCAGGGGAAACTATCTTTTTTGCACGAGAAGTTTTATAATGAAACTCCTATAAGGATTGGCACCCTCATCAATGATATTTGGTCAAGATGTTGAATATTTGGAATGTGTAAAATGTGATAGCCTATAGGTTGGATGGTTACCATCCAACTTAGAGTACATCAACCTAGACTCCTAGAGTATATCAATCTAAATTCCAAAGTATAATCTAATTTTAAAGTATATATCAACTTAGAGTGTCTCAACTTAAGAATCTTTTTTTTTCCCCTCTATAATTACATATACACATACTCTTATGTGTAAACAAGATAATATTTACAACATTACTATATTCTCTCTTCACTTGTTTTATATATTAGCTTTCGCCTCCCCAGGCAGGTGGTGGCTAGTGGCTACTGGCCATCCGCCATATCTTCAAACCTTTATTCTTCAACATGGTAATAGAGGCCTAAACTCTAGATTTTTATTTTATATTTTTTTTCTACTTGCCCCTAAGAGTCACTGGAGTCACTATTCCAAATTTCTAGCTATCAGGGTTACTGTTCTGGTGACCATATCTTATGCTCCTTCCGTCTGGTTTGTAACCTTGGTGTAAGAAACCAGCCCTAAAGGCAAGCTGAGAAGATTGGTCCATTCTTCATTTTTTGCTCAGGTCTCCCTCTTTGTTGGTCCAATCACGATTCATGTGGCTGCTAACAACATTGGGATCCTTTCATCCAGGTGACACGATGCTTACTGCCAGTCTTTGCCACACTTGCCATCCTCCTCGAATAGTATCTTCATTTCCAGTAATGTTGTGTTTATTTACCAAGGGTGCTCAGTTTTGGCATTACTGTGTTTGTTTCCGCATTGATTACCGGTATGCCATGTTTATTTCCTGATGGTGTTCAATTCCTGCACTGGTATGTTTGTTTCCCCAGGCCGTTTGATTCTAACAATGCCACAATTGTTTCCCCAGATTTCAACCAAAGGGGCGGGGGGTGTGGAGAAGTGCTGAATTTTGGCTATAATTATGTTAACTATGCCAACATCTATGTGTTCCAGTTTATAGAAGATGTTGAAATTGAGGGACCGCCAGTTAGGCAGAAGCAAAATATGTGAGAAACCAAAGAAAAAAAGATTAGAAAGAATATATTATAATGAAAGATTACAATAGATTGTATCTCTGTGTAATCTATATTTCTTGAGTGACTCTCCAGTGAGACTGTCTCACAGATCCTTATTCGTGAGACGGATCGGGTCAAGATGGAAATGTAATACTTATACTGACAAATGCAATACTAATCAAGAATAAAGTGTTTGTTACTTATAAGGGGAAGTGTAATACTTTTAAATCAAAATGTAAAAGTATTACACTTTTCCTTATAAGTAACATTTTATTCCTGATTAGTATTACATTTTTCAGTATAAGTATTACATTTTCATCTTGACCCGACCCGTCTCACACAAGTTTTTGCCATATTTCTATGCATATTAAACTGTATAAAGATCCTATATTTATAGGAACATTAGGGCTAAACCAATCCTACTAGGAATAGGAAACTAAGCTCACTCCTAGGAATAGGACTAAGGTTTCCTAATACGAAGATCATACATGCTAGAAACTCTCAATATAAGGCTAATATGGAACTTCACTAATTCTGGAGACCATCTCAAATGTTATAGAACCAACTCATATTGGTCATATTGCTTCTATATGCCTATCTTTGAGAGAAAAAGATTTCTGATCATATTTATCAATGCCAGGGGACATCAACACCGTTGCATTGGCAACATCTAGATACAGAAATTCAATGTGGCAGGATTAGAAATTGCTTACTTCTATTTCCCGAACATGGGCCGCTTGTTCTGGCTGTTGCTGAAGCTTCTGTGGTGCAGCTTGACTTTCTAATGCCATACGAACACGCCGTGCTCGGACACGAGCCTGAACTCTAACTAGAGCTTGCATACATTGAAGGGTGATAGCAGCTTGTTTTCTTACGGCATGGCCCCTAACAAGTGCTTGCAGTCTCACCAACCCCTTTAAAGCCCGTAAAGCTCGCCTCGCCTGAAAATGACCATTTTTAAGAATGACCGAAGTTTCGAAAACAAAGCAATGAGTCAACATTCAAAGAAACTTTTATCTTTTAAATATATTCCCAATATAACATGAAGAAAAGATCAACCTTGGAAAAGATGGATTTTTGTAACTCCAAAATGCTAAAATTCAAAAAGCTGCTCAAAGTAACTTTTTCAATTAGCTTTTTGAGAAAATAAATTATACCAAAAAGCTATTAGCTAACAGCTAATTTACCAAACACTTTTCTACAATCAGCTAACGTTATCAACTAGTTATACCCTCTAATTAACCCAATCAGCTAACAGCTAACAGACATCTACCAAACAGGGCCAGTAAAGCTAGAGATATTTTAAACCAAAAATAGACAGAAAAATATACTAGCTGATAGCAAAATTGCGTACCAGGAATCCTCTAAAAGCTGTTTGGATGCGAATGGCTGCCCATTCTTCTCCAATATTGCGATGAATTTGAGGTGCATCGTGGTTTTGATGTGAGCTTGAAGGCGAGGACGCAGCAATTGGAACTGAAGCGGTGGTGGCATCTTCAAGTGATGTAGAAGCATTATCATTATGACTCAACTCGCTGCAAAGTAATTCACTATCTATCTGAACAGAATGCCTTCTCCTATGCCTAGACTTTCTAGTGCCCCCTGTTCTCTGTATTAATAATGCAATTTAGATACAGTACAAATCCTCGTACAATATTTAATAATTTCGGTTTGTTGAACACTAAAGCATCATCGAGAAAGTGCTACTCACATTTTCATCATTTTCAGAAGAATTTGACTTTTCAGGCCTTTTTAAACCAATCAGTGACCTAATCCATTTCCCCGAGACTCCCATGACAAAAGCTGATGCTTCGGCTCTACCAAATTCAGGCCTGCAAGGAAAACAAAAACGTCAAGAATTAGTACTTCGGCAAGCTGATACACCATCAGCCAGAAGAAAGGACACAGAAACAGCTAAAAGCAACAAACAAACTGTTTTAACAATCTACACTTTGCAATACTTTAACTGTCAGCTGAAAAGAAAAGTAAAAGGAGAACAGGAAAAAGAGGGCTAGCAAAGTTCCTCAACTCATAGGGTGCATTTAAACTAAACCTTAACTCAAAGCTTCAATTGAGAAACAGTTGGACCCAGTGAAGCAGTGATCCCCATAAACCTAAGATCTCCATAATATATACAGAAAAAAAAAAAAATCACAAATATTTTCCACTACATTTCTCAATTCTCTAAGAAACGCCTATCTGAAACCAGCTATTTCAAGGTAAAGTTTCTAACTTCACATTAAATTTAGAACTTTAGCCATTGCCCGACCTCACAATCCACATTCCACAAGCAACTCTTCTTGGGCAGTAAACCCCCATCTCAAGAATTCATCATAAACCTGATACTAAAAAACCCCAGATCATATTTAACAAATCTCCACCACACTATTTACCTTATCTAGAGTTAACGCAAATAGGATACTAAATTAGCCCACAAAAATTGGCAACTATGCTCAAAATAAGAATGCAGATCCACAGATCACCGCTTAACACGTGTCAGAGCTCATGCACCGATCAAATCAGTAACACCCCAATCATAATTAACAGGAAAAGTAACAAAAACAGAACAGTTTTGCTTGGAATTGTAGTGAGAGAGAGAGAGAGAATTGAGAAGAGGGAAGAAAGTGATTGGATCAATGTACCTACCAGGCTACCAAAGATTCAAGTAGTCAACACAAGGTGAAATCTTTTGGCAAGGGCAGCTTTCATTTTGGTCTCAACTCGAACAACGATTGGATTATGATAATTCTCAGGTGTTTTGGGAGGTTTAGGCAACTGGAGAAAGGGAACGGCGTCGTTTAAGGTGGTCTCTAGTCTCTATCGAGCACGAGACAAAAGAGTCAATCACGGGATTTCCTATCCACTCAGCAGTCAGCACTGCCAAATTAAAGCTTTGTCTCTTTAACACATGGAAGGGATTAGAAGTTTAATGATGATCTGCTCTGCGTTTGGGAAATAAGAGGCAGCTAATCATTAACATGTCCTCAAATATATTTGGAAAATTCTATTTGCATCACTTTATTTGCTATTTACACCATCTATTTAATAGATGTAATAGCTTTATAGGTGGTGTAAATAAAAAAAAGTGTTATTTACATCACCTCATTAAATATAATCAAACATTCATATTTATTATTTATTTTACTTTTCAATTTTTTTTTTGTTTTTGTTTTTTTCTTTTTTCTCCTCTTTTCCAATTTCTCTTTCTATGGTCCTTGAGCAAGTAAACTTTTGCAACACTGGATGAAGCAATGGAAGAACACTCTATACAACAAAATTAAACTTTATATAGTTTGATGGATCATTCTCATTTTTTTTTTTTTTTTGTATAAAAGATGTTATTTATAATATTTTTAAAGTAATTAGGTTCGACTCATTTTTTAAGTAATTAGGTTCAATTCATATTTAGTCATCAGTACATAATACGCATGTGAACAATACAAAATTAAATATCATTCTAATAAGTAATAAGGATGCCTATTTATATAATTAAAAAGAAGTTTTAATGGCTACATACTTTAATACTGTACATAATGACTCATATGTTTACCAAATAGAGTGAGAACTTGTAACAGTCATAACAGTTGTAATGGATATTAATTGACCACGCTTCTCCGACCTCATATGTTGACTTGAACCGTAACCCAACGCTCCTAGGCCGACCCCGAGGTCGGCATCCTTGCCATAGATTTGAGTTTCTTCGACATAAAACTATTCAATCGTGTCCAATAAATACATTCCTATTAAAAATATAGTTTTAGGACTCTCATGATGTTTGACAAAGTAATGCATTAGCTCAGCTAGATTAATAAGGGGCACTATTGTCTTTTCATCACATATCTGTTATCTTTCTGTTTATTTTCTTTCCCTTTACTGTTTCATTGTAACAGCATATATAAGGAAGTGCTCTTCCTTATCTGATTGACTCTCTTTTCTGTTCTTCACCATCAATGAAGTCTCCTTAGTTCATCCTTTACTTCAGCTTAGCAGGATCTAGAATGCACAGTTCCAATCATGGTATCAGAGCAACGCCATAGCTACGCCGCAGCAGTCACCGGAAATAATGTAGCAGCCGGCGGAGAAGCTTCAGCCGGACAGACATCGAATCCGGTCAACCAAATTCCAATTCCGGTCAGTCAGGGGTCAATTCAGCGGAATGATGAATTCGACGATCCGCTATACCTACACATCACCGAGAATCCGAATCTGATTCTCGTTTCACCTCCTTTATCTGAACACAATTATGCTTCGTGGAGTAGGTCTATGAAAATAGCTCTGGAGGTCAAGAATAAATTTGGCTTTGCTAGTGGATCAATTCCAAATCCAGGTGAAATTGATCCGAGATACGCAGTGTGGAGAAGATGCAACACCATTGTGTGTTCGTGGATTTTGAAATCGCTCAGCTCAGGCATCGCGGAAACAGTGATGTATTATGAGATAGCTGCGGATATCTGGAAGGCTCTTAAGAGGAGATACTCACAGGCAGATCCTCATAGGATTGCAGAATTGCAAAACCAGATCTACAGAAACACACAAGGTAACTTAACTGTTAATGAGTATTTTACAAAGTGCAGTTCGTTATGGGAAAAACTGAATGCTATGAGACCTCTATTGGTTTGTGAATGTCCTCCTAGATGTACCTGTAATCTTTTGAGCAAAATGAAGAAAGAGAGAAGTGATGACCAGGTCATTAGGTTTCTAGATGGTCTCAGTGATGACTATGAAACTATAAAGTCAGGTGTGCTTGTCATGGACCCCATTCCAGATATGGAAAAGGTCCTTAATATGGCCCTAAAGCTTGAAAGGAAACTTAATGGGGCTATTGTTCAAAGGAACAATGATTTGGTTCAATCCAATGCTGTCCAGAACAGTCCAAGTCAATTTCTAGATGAGCAGAGTCTTGTGGCAGTCTCAGATTCCAATAGTAAGAAGAAATTCAGTAATAATGGAGGGAAAAATGTGCCTAAGTGTACCTATTGTGGTATGAATGGACACACCGTTGAAAAGTGTTACAAAAAACATGGATATCCCCCTGGATGGATACCAGGTTACAAAGCCAAAATTAGACAAAATCAAAGTGCACATCAGTATGCAAACTCATCTATGAGTCAAGCTGCTGATATAGGGTTATCAGCTGATCAGTTTCAAAGACTGATGACCTTCATGCAAAGCCAAGGCAGTCAGGGTCAAGGGAACCAAGTTTCAACCAGTGTTGCTTCAACCAGTGCTGCTATGAGGGTGAACAATTCAGGAATGAAGCCCACTTTCAAAAACATTCCTGATGATCACAATGAAGGTAGTCTTTCTTCTAACCTATTTGTTAACTCTGCTATCATACCTAGCATTTGGATTGTTGACTCAGGGGCAACAGATCATATTGTTTGTTCCCTAGAGTTCTTTGAGAAATGTGTGACAGTGCATGGAGTGTTGGTAAAATTGCCTAATGGAGATACTGTAAATGTTAGTCACATAGGTGAAGTCAGACTGCATCAGAATATACTACTGAAAAATGTCCTATACATCCCTTCATTCACCTTCAATATAATCTCTGCCAGTAAACTAACCAAGCAGATATCATGTAAGCTCATTATGGATGCTAATTCATGTAACATTCAGGATCTCCATGGGACAACAGTGTGTGGTTTTGCTAGGGAGATGGATGGATTGTATTTGTTGGTTGATCCTCCAATCAGAAGAAAAGTTCACTGTGCAGTTGAGAGTGCTGAAGCTCAGTGTAATGGACTGTCTTTACAGCTATGGCATAATAGGTTAGGTCACTATCCTATAAATAAACTACATCTTATAGATGGAATAAGGCATGGACAGATTCCTAAACCATGTGATTTTGCCTGTGATGTTTGTCACTTTGCTAAGCATAAGAGGTCAGTTTTTCCTATAAGTAGTTCTAGAGCTGATAAGTGCTTTGATTTAGTTCACATGGATGTATGGGGTCCTTTTGCTATTGCCTCTTTGAAGGGGGAACACTACTTCTTGACAATTGTTGATGATTGTAGTAGATTTACTTGGCTGCATTTAATGAGAAATAAATTAGAGGTTGGAATGTTGTTTCAAAATTTTTACCATTATGTTCATACACAATTCTCTGCAAATATTAAATCTGTGAGGACTGACAATGGAAGAGAGTTCTTCATGGACACTTTTTGTAATGAAAAAGGAATTGTTCATCAAAAATCCTGTGCTTACACACCTCAACAAAATGGTGTTGTTGAGAGGAAGCATCAACATATTTTGAATGTGGCTAGAGCCATCAAATTTCAGTCTGGTATTCCCATAAGATTTTGGGGGCATTGTGTCCTTCATGCATGCTATCTCATCAATAGACTGCCAACTCCCATAATTGATGGAAAAACTCCTTTTGAGATACTGTTTGGAAGAGGTGTGAGGTATGATCATCTAAAAGTTTTTGGTTGTTTGTGCTATGGAGCCACAGTTTCTCAGGGAAGAAATAAAATGGAACCAAGGGCCAAAAAATGTGTTTTGTTGGGCATTCCTGCCAATGTTAAGGGGTACTTGCTATATGATATTGCTAACCAAAATGTGTTTGTGTCTAGAGATGTGCAGTTCTATGAACAGATATACCCTTTCCAAGAGGAGAAAGAAGGAAGAGAAGATCCAGAGACAAACATAGGGCAGTCTGAGACTGAGGAGGTTGATCCTTCACTGATTTCTTCAAGGATTACCACTCCTGAAATCATAGAAGAGTCTGGTGTAACCAACAATGATGAAGACAGCAATGTTATCTCTGAAGGGATTGTTACTGAAGAAAACAACACCACTGATGTAACCACCAATGACACAGCCTTAGAACAAAACACATCTAATGTGGGAGATAGTCAACATCAATACAGAAGGTCAGCAAGAGTAAGGAATATTCCTACCAAGCTACATGATTATTACTGCCATTCTATGTCAAGGAATGAGGCACACACTAGAACTTCTCCTTATCCCATAGACAATTTTATCTCATATGAAGCTTTAAGCATGAATCACAAGATATGTGCAGCTTCTGTTTTCTCTACTCTTGAACCTCAGTCATATAATGAAGCAGTGAAATATGAAACTTGGAGGAAAGCAATGCAGTCAGAAATAGATGCATTGGTTGAGAATAAGACATGGTTGTTGACAGAATTACCTCCAGGGAAGTCCCCAATTGGATGTAGATAGGTGTATAAGGTTAAGCATAAAGCAGATGGGTCAATTGAAAGGTATAAAGCAAGATTAGTTGCTAAAGGATATACTCAACAATTGGGAGTGGATTACATTGAGACTTTCTCTCCAGTGGCCAGGATGACTACTATTAGGACTTTTCTAGTTGTGGCCATTGCAATGGGATGGGATATTCAACAATTGGATATCAATAATGCTTTCTTACATGAAGATTTGGAAGAAGAAGTTTATATGACTTTGCCTCCTGGTTTTCAAAATGACAATCCAAAGATGGTATGCAGATTGGTTAGATCATTGTATGGCCTCAAACAGGCCAGCAGGCAATGGAATGCAAAATTGACAAAGGCTTTGCTAGAAAATGGCTTCCAACAATCTATAGCAGATCCCTCACTATTTACAAAAGGCTCAGGCACTTCTTTTATTGCCTTACTAGTCTATGTAGATGACATTTTGGTCACAGGAGCAGACTCAAAGTTGATTGATGAATTGAAGCATCTCTTGGACAGAACTTTCAAAATCAAAGACCTTGGACATCTCAACTATTTCCTGGGGATAGAAGCATACAGAACTCCAAAGGGCTTGAATCTTTGCCAAAGAAAATATACTTTAGAAATCTTGAAGGAAAATGGTTTCCTAGATGCTAAACCTGCTCAAACTCCCATTACTGTAGGACAGAAGTTAACAAATCTGGATGGAAAATTGCTTGAAAATCCAGAGTTGTACAGGAGATTGGTGGGGAAACTTCTCTATTTAACAAGCACAAGACCTGACTTTGCCTATGCTACACAACAACTAAGTCAGTTTGTGGACAAGCCTAGGGATACACACCTCATTGCAGCTCATAGAGTGTTGAGATATCTTAAGGGATCTCCTGGAAAAGGACTGTTTTACTCCACAAATTCCCAACTTAAACTACAGGGATTTTCTGACTCAGACTGGGCTACTTGTGCAGAAACAAGGAAGTCCATCACTGGATACTGTGTTTATTTAGGAGAATCATTGATCTCTTGGAGGACAAAGAAACAAGCTACTGTTTCTAGATCATCATCTGAGGCTGAGTACAGGGCTTTGGCCTATTCTGTTTGTGAAATTCAGTGGTTACTTTACTTGTTGACAGATTTGAAGGTAAAGCATGATAGTCCAAGTGTCTTGTATTGTGACAATCTATCTGCCATTGCCATTGGAGAGAACCATGTGTTCCATGAGCGCACCAAGCATATAGAGATTGATTGTCATGTAGTCAAACAAAAGGTTTGTGAAGGAGTGATTAAACTGCTTCCTATTTCATCTCATAGACATGTTGCAGATGGATTCACCAAAGCATTGCCAAAGCTGAGTTTTACTACTTTCCATGATAAGCTGGGCCTTCATGATGTTCATGCTCCAGCTTACGGGGGGGGGGGGGGGGGGGGGTGACAAAGTAATGCATTAGCTCAGCTAGATTAATAAGGGGCACTATTGTCTTTTCATCACATATCTGTTATCTTTCTGTTTATTTTCTTTCCCTTTACTGTTTCATTGTAACATCATATATAAGGAAGTGCTCTTCCTTATCTGATTGACTCTCTTTTCTGTTCTTCACCATCAATGAAATCTCCTTAGTTCATCCTTTACTTCAGCTTAGCAGGATCTAGAATGCACAGTTCCAATCAATGTTGTTAGCTAGTGTGTCTTTTCAATATATTTGCCCCCTTGCGATGCACGGCACAAAATTTAACTTATTGTTGATAATGTTTTTAAAGAATGATAAAATCAAACTAACATGAATCATGAAAATTCATCCTAAAATATATTTTTCTTTTATAATATTAAATTGATTGTTATATTAAATAGATTTCAAAATTTATTTATACATGAAATAATAACTTCTAAAGGTTGCATCTAATTTTTGAATTTAATGAATATATAAATTTACATATTTATTATGTCATTTTTAAAATAAATTAAATTTAAAAAAAGCACAAAAATATATTTTTACGTTAATTAATACGAAGTAACTTTTAATAGTTTCATATAATTTGTTGAATTAATAAATTCAGAAAAATATCAACATTTCTGTGGACTCTTGTTTACAGTTTAGAGTAGCACAAAAATATATTTATACATTAATTAATTTTTTTAATGTTTTAATTAATTAAATTTTGAATTAAAAAATTATTAATTACACCTCATAAATGAGGTTTGACCAGGCGGTGCAAATAGCAAAATGAACCTCCATTTGACTATTTATATAACTTATATAATTATTGAAAGTATCACATTTTTACAATTTCAAGAATACTTTATACACTTTTGACCAAAAGATGGTGCAAATAGCAATACCCATATATTTCGATATAAAACTTTTGTTAATTAATGGCTTTAAGTCTCTAACTCCACTTTCATATCCTACTCTTTTTTTTTAGAATATTGTTTACTACTAATGGATATATTAGACTCGATTTAAAATTTTAAGTCCAATTGAAGACTGATTTTGGGGTTGACTCTATTGTGAGGTCGAGTCAACTACACATGAACTTGAAAGATGTGCTCGGGAATTGAGGTCAACCAAATGCTATTTAGAGGGAGGTCGCATCGGTTCTTGGTCCTAGGGTCAGCCACTACATAAGAAGCAGAAGTTGAATGGATGTTTGTGTCCCGGGGTCATTATGGGACCCCAGGTAGGCTTCTACGGTCAGCTTTCGCAGGTGACCGACATGATAGTTGGGCGAAGACCAAGTCGTGTGTATGCGCCTTATTCGTTTGGAAGTTGATAGAAAGATTAGTTTAAATAATTAATCCATTTTCTAGTTTATGACACACTTTGTGATGTGGCCCAACATAATGATGACCCATAAAGACTACTAATTAGGCCAACCACAATGCCCAAATCCAAACAATTAAGACAACTCTTCATTGTTGATGTTCAAAGATGGTGGAAATCCAAGTCAAGCCCATTTGCAAAAGATGAAGAAGAACTCAAGGCTTTTTATAATTATTTAAGTGCTGATTTTAGAGATTAAATTATGCTCAAATCAGCCTTATTATTTTTTGTCATCATTATTTTAAATTGTTTGGCATTAAAGAGAAAACACTAGTTTGTATTTAGAAAAGATTCCTTAAATCCCTTTCTAAATAGAACTATATTGACTTGCTTTCTAGATTAGGTTTAGGACTCTTTTTCCCATTGTATTTAGGATTACAATGCGGCCCTAGACCTATAAATAGGACACATCCATAGCAGTTTTAGGAGGCTTTTCATTCAATAAAATTCTTAAGTTGTTCTTTACACTTGTGTAAGAAACCTTATTGCTAATTGTGGACTCAATTAGTGGCTAGTTTGTGGACTCGACTAGAAAATTGATTCGAGAACTCGAATCAATCTTCCTTTCTTCAACCTTAGATTTAGGTTCGTGGACTTGTTCTTGAATCGAAGGAAACTAGATCCGACTCTAGTTGATTGAAGATTGCATCATCGAGGTACTTGAAGCTACAATGGGATTCTTCCAAGTCTTTAAAGATTCGGGACTAAGGATTTCTCATGAGGTCTAAGGTACTTTGATCCATCTCTATCTTTACTTTGAGAGCATTCTTGGGACAATATTCCATCTTATTTGAATCTTGGACTAGGTTCATATCACTTTGTCTTGTTCTAACACCAATTGTAATACTCGAGCAACTTAATAGCAATTGACAAAGCATTCTTGTCCTCTATTATTATTTTGTCCTTATTCTTTATTTTAATGAGTTAATACTGGCTCGTTTTAATTTGTCCCATTAGCAGTCTTGTTTCTCCTTCTCCTTGTGGTTGCATTGATCTCCAAATCCAAAGGGGTTAAGCCTTGATCCCCTCTTGACCTAGTGTGCAGCAACCTTCAAAATGACAAGAATAAACGGTTTCTTGCAACTAAAAGTAGTTGTTCAAGTCCATCAAAACAAAAACAAAGTAAGCAAGTGCAAAAATGTTAAAAAGAGTAGGGAAAAGAGAGAATGGATCTAGTTATCCTAGCTCAAGTTCTCCTAATGGTTTGCCAAAAATCACATCTAGTAGAACATATTAGCTCCATGTATAGATTGCGTATAGATTGTGTATAAAACTGTATGAGAGTATATGAAGATGAGATCAGATCTGGAAAATGGGCTCTCAATTTCTCTTTTATTGAATGCTTAGATACTAGAAGAGAAGAAGGAAGTGGTCTCTTCAGTGTTGTATAGAGAGAGAGCTAAGAGAAGAGAGTCCAGCCCCCGTCAATGAAGGGCCAAGTCCCTTTATATAGGCCGGGCTGACCCGTTGACTTTGACCATGACTCGAATTGTTTGATCCCAACTCGACTACGAAACGAGAGCACGAACGTATAGGGAAGTCAAAACTGGGGTATATTCACTATCAACATCAACAACTACTGTATGCCATCCTCGGAAACGACGCCATTTGACAAAAGTTGAGTGTAGCAGTGGATGGAAATGTGGTTTCCCGGGAATGTCGTTCTCAAAGAATGACAAATTTGGATGTGGTTGATGTGTATCAAGTCACAAGGAAGATAAAAGCTCTTCAAGTACTAGAATCATGATGTGTGAGATCATTGTTTGTGGTGTAGAGAGAAACAAGTATGTAATTTACAAATGTAAATGAGCAAACAATCAAACAATCAAACAAATAATCAGTTGAGATGGAAAGGGGTATGGATTAGCCTTTCTTGCAATGTTGCTTTCAACTGTCTAAATTAAGAAATGTATGTTTGCTGTGTGACAACCCAAAATTTAATTTTATAAATTCGGTTTTAAGAAAATCCAAAATAGCCAATTTTCACTGCATAAATTTTTTTTTTTGCAATGAAATCGGTGTTGAATAAATTATTTTGAGCCACTTTTAAATAAATTCAACATTAAGACTTGATTTAAATCCCACATCCTAAATTTTCGGGTACATTGCGTACCCAGTTTTTGATCCAAAAGTCAATTTGAGTGAAACCGGGAGAAATCTGAGAAGCCTAAACTAAGTGGTTGTCTAGAAGATATTTTTTTGGGAAAATGAGTTTAGACCCCCAAGCTATTTAAACTATCAATTTAGACCTTGGTCCATGATACAAGGTGAACCACCAAGCTTTGTCTGATCTTTTAGAAACCAAGCTAAAGTTACTCTTTTGCCCTCCACCAATCATTGGTGATCTACCTAGGGTTTTGCACCCATATAAATAGAACCATTTCATCTTGTTTCTCCTGATCCACTTTATTTGCCTCTCCATTTTCTGAGCTCTGTAGAAGAAAGAAAGCAGAGGCAGTAAGATTTCATCTCATCCCTTCATCTCTTTATCCTTAAGATTTCCATCATAGCCTTCAATCTCTGAGATCTTTTCTTAGGCAGTGTATTTGTTGTTTGTGTTGGTTTGAGGTGTTTAAGAGGTGAAGGAAGTGGTGTTTGAGTAGAATGGAGGCTGAGATTCACACAAGGAAGTAGAACACGAAGAAGAGGCAACAAGAGGTATAACACATGGACGCCCAAGCTATTCTAAGACTCTGTGAAGTCTTTTGATGTTTAGAAATGAGTAGAAATGCTAGATATTCGAAGTATTTGAGCTACTAAGTGATCCATTGTTGGTTTATGTGTGTTATTGATGTTTTTGTTGAGCTAGTTCTTGTCTGAGATTTATTGCAGGAGAAATGAAGAAGAACTGGTGCATAGGCAGTGCACCAGTAGGCTTGCCGGCCTCAGCTAACGGCCAAACGGAAATCAGCCACGGTGATTATTTAAGGAATCAGCTAATAAATTGGAATGCCTTACATAATTAGGGAGATCAGGGAGATCATCTCATTGAAACCACTTGATGCATTCTTCAAAAGTTCTTCCTTCTTCCAAGAATTCTCCATTGTGACCTGCATAATTTTCTAGTTCTTTTAACACAGGACCAACAATTGGTATTAGGGAGATCATCCATCGAATGCAGAAGAAGAAAATTTTGTGATGCCTACTATAGCTCAACTGCCAAAGTTGACAGAATTAATGCTAATGTTGAGATATTAGTTGATTATGCCAAAAAGGGGGAAGAGAGCAGTCATTTGGCTCTCGGTTCCTCTAGTGTTATGGGCAGTAATACTGGCAGAGGAAGAGGTTGAGGAAAAGGAAATTCTGGATTTTGAAACTCTGCAGATCCCAGACTGAGATTTGGAGCCATACAGTACTTTACCGATGATATGACAGCACCCTACACAATGAAGAATATTCCCGCTGTCATGAAGAAGCAACAGGAAGCAGATCAAAGGTTGTGGATTACACAAAAGAACAAGGAGCTGTAGGAAAAAGGAAAAGAGAAATATTCAGCAGATTCACATGCTCACATGTTAAAAGAACTAGAAAATTATGCAGGACACAAAGGAGAATTCTTGGATGAAGGAAGAACTTTTGAAGAATGCATCAAGTGGTTTCTAGTAGGAGCACTACTAGGAGATAACATGATGCCCTTGGCTACTACAACACAGGATGATTATTTTGTTGATGAATATGTGAACGATTTTAGGAAGCTGAGATATCATATCAACAACAAGCTCAGATCAAGAAATTAATATTTTTATGGTAATATGTCTTATTTTCCTACTATCGGATGTTTATGTAATAATTAGCTATACTGCCTAATATGTTCTTTTGCTCAATTTTTGCTTTATCATCTTATGAAATGTTTTTAGACCTAGCTTGTATTAAAACGCATGCCTGAGATATTTTTGCTTGAAATTGATGATTATTATTATTAGTCTCAAACACGCGGTAAGGAATTTTATCTAAAAACATTTCTTTTATGTCATATATTTTGTTAAACTCATTCATGGCTAATCAAAATAAAATAAAATTTCAAAGATTCAAATAATTTTCAAGACTAAGCCAAATGACTGAGTATAGGTTTTGGCATCATAAAAAAGGGAGAAATTGTTAGGAATAAATTGTAATTAGATTTTGATGAGCCAAATTGTATCTTTAGGATAAAAATTTTAGACCCCCATTTATGTTTGAATTTTGTGCAATTTTATTTGGAGGAAGAACAAGAAATATTAAGTCCAGGAAATTAATGAAGAAGAAAATCAAGGAAGAAGAAGAAGAGCTACTGATGGATTATTATTTATCAGCCACAATTCAATTGGTCAGGCATACTATGTATTTTGAAGAAGAGGAGTTACGGTTGGAATTAATTCAAGGAAATAAGCTTTCACGGAAATCAGCCACGATGATTATTTAAGGAATCAGCTAAGAAATTGGAATGCCTTACATATTTTGGGAGATCAGGGAGATCATCTCATCGAAACCACTTGATGCATTCTTCAAAAGTTCTTCCTTCTTTCTAGAATTCTCCTTTGTGACCTGCATAATTTTCTAGTTCTTTTAACACAGGACCAACAAATCGTATCAAGGAGATCATCCATCGAATGCAGAAGAAAAAGAAAATTTTGTGATGCCTACTTTAGCTCAACTGCCAAAGTTGACAGAATTAATGCTAATATTGAAATATTAGTTGATTATGCCCAAAAGGGGGAAGAGAGCAGTCATTTGGCTCTCGGTTCATCTAGTGTTATGGGCAGCAATACCGGCAGAGGGAGAAGTAGAGGAAAAGGAAATTCTGGATTTTGAAACTCTGCAGATCCCAGATCGAGATTTGGAGCCATACAGTACTTTACCGATGATACGACAGCACCCTACACAATGAAGAATATTCCCGCTGTCATGAAGAAGCTACCGGAAGCAGATCAAAGGTTGTGGATTACACAAAAGAACAAGGAGCTGTAGGAAAAAGGAAAAGAGAAATATTCAGCAAATTCACATGCTCACATGTTAAAAGAACTAGAAAATTATGCAGGACACAAATGAGAATTCTTGGATGAAGGAAGAACTTTTGAAGAATGCATCAAGTGGTTTCTAGTAGGAGCACTACCAAGAGATAACATTATGCAAGCCCTTGGCTACTATAACACATGATGATTATTTTATTGATGAATATGTGAACGATTTTAGGAAGCTGAGATATCATATCAACAACAAGCTCAGATCAAGAAATTAATATCTTTATGGTAATATGTCTTATTTTCCTACTATCGGATGATTATGTAATAATTAGCTATACTGCCTAATATGTCCTTTTGCTCAGTTTTTGCTTTGTATCTTATTAATTGTTTTTAGACCTAGCTTGTATTAAAACGCATGCCTGAGATATTTTTGCTTGAAATTGATAATTATTATTATTAGTCTCAAACATGCGGTTAGGAATCTTATCTAAAAACAATTCTTTGATGTCATATATTTTGTTAAACTCGTTCATGGCTAGTCAAAATTAAATTAAATTCCAAAGATTCAAAATAATTTTCAAGACTAAGCCAAATGACTGAGTATAGGTTTTGACATCATAAAAAAGGGAGAAATTGTTAGGAATAAATTGTAATTAGATTTTGATGAGCCAAATTGTATCTTTAGGATAAAAATTTTAGACCCCCATTTATGTTTGAATTTTGTGCAATTTTATTTGGAGGAAGAACAAGAAATATTAAGTCCAGAAAATTCATGAAGAAGAAAATCAAGGAAGAAGAAGAAGAGCTACTGATGGATTATTATTTATCAGCCACAATTCAATTGGTCAGGCATACTATGAATTTTGAAGAAGAGGAGTTACGGTTGGAATTAATTCAAGAAATAAGCCTTCACGGAATTCAGCCACGGTGATTATTTAAGGAATCAGCTAAGAAATTTGAATGCCTTACATAATTAGGGAGATCATCCCATTGAAACCACTTGATGCATTCTTCAAAACTTCTTCCTTCTTCCAAGAATTCTCCTTTGTGACCTGCATAATTTTCTAGTTCTTTTAACACGGGACCAACAATTGGTATCAATGAGATCATACATCGAATGCAGAAGAAGAAGAAAATTTTGTGATGCCTACTCTAGCTCAACAGCCAAAGTTGACAGAATTAATGCTAATGTTGAGATATTAGTTGATTATGCCAAAAAGGGGGAAGAGAGCAGTCATTTGGCTCTCGGTTCATCTAGTGTTATGGGCAGCAATACCGGCAGAGGGAGAAGTAGAGGAAAAGGAAATTCTGGATTTTGAAACTCTGCAGATCCCAGATCGAGATTTGGAGCCATACAGTACTTTACCGATGATACGACAGCACCCTACACATTGAACAATATTCCCGCTGTCATGAAGAAGCAACCGGAAGCAGATCAAAGGTTGTGGATTACACAAAAGAACAAGGAGCTGTAGGAAAAAGGAAAAGAGAAATATTCAGCAGATTCACATGCTAACATGTTAAAAGAACTAGAAAATTATGCAGGTCACAAAGGAGAATTCTTGGATGAAGGAAGAACTTTTGAAGAATGCATCAAGTGGTTTCTAGTAGGAGCACTACCAGGAGATAACATGATGCAAGCCCTTGGCTACTACAACACAGGATTATTATTTTGTTGATGAATATGTGAGCGATTTTAGGAAGCTGAGATATCATATCAACAGCAAGCTCAGATCAAGAAATTAATATCTTTATGGTAATATGTCTTATTTTCCTACTATCAGATGGTTATGTAATAATTAGCTATACTGCCTAATATGTTCTTTTGCTTAGTTTTTGCTTTATCATCTTATGAAATGTTTTTAGACCTAGCTTGTATTAAAACGCATGCCTGAGATATTTTTGTTTGAAATTGATGATTATTATTATTAGTCTCAAACATGCGGTTAGGAATTTTATCGAAAAACAATTTCTTTTATGTCATATATTTTGTTAAACTCGTTCATGGCTAGTCAAAATAAAATCAAATTCCAAAGATTCAAAATAATTTTCAAGACTAAGCCAAATGACTGAGTATAGGTTTTGGCATAATCAAAAAGGGGGAAATTGTTAGGAATAAATTGTAATTAGATTTTGATGAGCCAAATTGTATCTTTGGGATAAAAGTTTTAGACCCCCATTTATGTTTGAATTTTGTGCAATTTTATTTGGAGGAAGAACAAGAAATATTAAGTCCAGGAAATTAGTGAAGAAGAAAATCAAGGAAGAAGAAGAAGAGCTACGGATGGATTATTATTTATCAGCCACAATTCAATTGGTCAGGCATATTATCTATTTTGAAGAAGATGAGTTACGGTTGGAATTAATTAAAGGAAATCAGCCTTCACGAAAATCAGCCACGGTAATTATTTAAGGAATCAACTACGAAATTGGAATGCCTTACATAATTAAATTGAGCTAGGGTCTGAATTTATTTAAAGAAGAGCCACCGTCTTATTATGAGCTACGGTCCCAAATTAATTAATGGAGATGAGCTACGATCTTTATTTATTAAAGAATGAGCCACGCTCTAAATTTATTAAAATAAAAGAGCCACAGTTGATATTGAAGAAGAACCATGGATCAAAACTCATCAAAAACATTTGAAGGAATGAGCTACGCTTTCTATTTATAAATGAGATGATCTACGGTCAGATTTAAAGAAGAGCAAAATTAAAAGCCAAGGATCTCACCATTGACATTTAATCCAAGATTAGCTAAGGAATTAATTCATGAGGTAAGGATTATTTATTGACACTAGCCAAGGTCTTAATTAAATTAAAAGCTCAAGTCACGCCATCAGCCAAGAAAGATAAAAAAAAAAGTCTCTGACAAGTTTTATTTACAAAGTATGGGGATTACTTACAAGATCAGGAAAATCTCACAAAATAAAAAATGATCCTGACATCTGATAAAAGTTGAAATTATTTTTCAACATCTCTACGCGACAAAATCTCAGTACAAGATTTCAAATTTTGAAATTGCCTATCTCCAACGGGCCACTTCAAAATCTCTCAACTATAAATATTGGCATTCTTGAAGACTTAGAGAGGACACAGAATACACAACAAAAAGAGACATTTCATAAGCAGATAGCTTTATTCCATATATTCATATTTGAGCTATTCACGTAGAACTCTTCAAGTCCAGAAGAGAAAATTTGTTTTCTTTGTACCACACTACTCTACTGTGTGTAGAAAGAGGGAGAGTAGCAAGGAGTGTGAAAACCCTGTTGAGTGTAGCTTTGTGCGAGACATTCGTGGTTGCAAAGTGTAGCTTTGTGCAAGACACTTAGTTGGTGTAGGAGTATAGCTTTGTGCAATATACTCGGGTTTGAGTGTAGCTGTGTGCAAGACACTCGGAAAAGTGCTTGGGTAGCATTCACTATTTGTATATGGGTGAACGAGATAGTGAATTTCCTCCTTGTAGTGAAAGGAGAAGAGTGGACTAGGAAGATTACACCACCTCCGAACCACTATAAATTCCCTCGTGCATTTTACTTACTGCTCTTAATCATTATTGCTTTATATTGTTGTGTACTAACTCATCTTATATTTGCTATTCATAATATGGGTTCATACGTATGCATGCAAATTAATTTACACCATTGTCTTGCATATTCAATATAAAATATACTGTAAACCATTTGCATTCCATCTTCACACGTGAACATGCTTGCATGAAATCATATATTTAACTTTGCCTAAAATAATTGACTAATCCATCTCTTTTAAACTTTATTTAAATTCACTTTTTGGTAGTTCTTTCATACATATATATTCATACACGCAAAACATTCAATTTAATTTGCATCAATTTGTGTACTGACCCATTTCATACACAGATAAATTCATTTGGGTTTGGTGCTTTCCACATCCGCATGCAAGCTAAAATTTGAATAATACATATTATTTGATCTATTTCTAGCATATCCATCGTATTGTATGTGATATATCTCTATGTTTTTTCGTAACACTTTATTGTTGAATTATTCCGCTGTGCATCCAAGTTAAATATCTTGTTATTTACTTGTTACTTGAGTTGAAATTACCAAAGTGTTATTTATTGTAAAAAAGTTTAAAAAGTCTATCCCCCCCCCCCCCCCCCCCCCCATTTTTTACCACCCTATCGGGACCAACATTTCTGTATAAATTATTGTAATCTGTACAACAGTATTATGAGAAATAGATGAAACCTTTCACTCTTTCACATGGTATCAGAGCCTAAACCCTAAAATTCTATCCCTTTTCTGGCGCCACCACTGCCCATCGGAGATCCACGGCCGCTACCGCCACTGTTCACTATTCCGACGTCTGACTTGTGGCTTTTCACCCAAACCAAGCCTATAGGACTCATTGGAACAGTGTCGCGAGCCTAGGCCTAAAGTCCAGTAGTCGATCGCCGCCGCACGCGCCACCAATGTCGCTGGACAGCCACCTTGTTTTCCAGCCAGATCTCCCTCCTCCGATCTCCGATCGAGACACCGTCACCACCGTTGGACTCGTATCGACGAGACGCTTCAGGCAGTGTTGTTCGTTTTTCCTGTCGCGGACTGTCGTAACCATTCTCTAGCCACCGCCGATTACCGCCTCAGATCAGTGTGCTGGATTTTTGTTGGTAATCTCTATGGCTTCATCTTTTACCTCTTATCCCACCATTACTATGGACAAGTTTGTTGGGAATGCAAATTACACTTCGTGGGCCGTGATGAACAATATTTTTATTATTAATTTAGTTAAATTTTTTAATTAATAAATATTTATTTAATTAGTTAATGTACACATTTGTACATTTAATTATGTTTTTCTTAGTTCTTAAAATAATTAAATAATGAATTCTTTTATTATTATTACGTTAGTAGTTTGTTCTTTTTCAAAATCGAAGTTAGTACTGTATATATTTGTAGCCCATTAAACGAAGGCCCTTTGTCATTCTTTAAAGAGTTGACGCAGCCAACAGAAGGAGACGGCAGCGGCTGTCAATTAACGAGAGAATCGGACAACATCGCAACGGAAGTCTCCAATGACCGAAGCAATTTTAGTGAGGAAGCATTGAACCTGAATAGTATAAAAGGGGGTGCGATAATGGCAGGAGAGCATCCAAAATTCACCCGGAATAATTATGGTCGGTACGGATCAATTTTCGTCCCAGACCAATTCCGGTGACGGTAAACAATTTCCTGTGGTGTGAGTCTGTTCTTGGCGGTGATTTCTGTTCTTAGTAGCAATTTAATTTGGCAGCAGCTTCTTTCTGGTTTTTTCCTTCTTTAATTCACATTGTACTTTGTTTAATTGTTGGGGAAGATTTCTATTCTTTTCCTTCTTTTGCTTACATAGCTTCTCAGGATTGAATCCACACAAGTTGTTAGTAGATTTAAATTAATTGTTAATCTTGAATGATTACAGTCACATTTTGAGTTGATTTTCATTAGCCATTCTTAATGATGTTACTTTGAGGGATAATTAGATTAATTGCTATTAATTTTTGGATGTTACTTTGCTAATTGATTCATGTTCCTAGTCTTTATTCCCGTGCTGTTATTTTATTTTGTGGTTATTCAATTGTTTTCTGCCTATATTTCATGCTTTGTAATTTCATTTAGTTAATCCATTTTGATTGTCAATTCTATTTCCTTGGCATTTGATTATTAAATTTTCCTAAGTTGTTTTCATTTGGTTTAATTGACTGCAATTGAAACTTTATTTTGAATTCTCTTTTTTCACTCTTTTAATTAATTAATTAATTAAATTGCACTATTACAATTTCCTGTGGGATCGACCCTTGCTTTTGCACACTATCACTATAATTGATTCGTGCACTTGCGAGAACATATTTAAAATTGTCCATCAGGCCGCATCTGTGAAACTTTGGTTCAAAGGCCAAGGTATGTCTGATCATTTAATCAAAAAGGTTGAGGACACTGAAGAATCGAAGAAATCGGATTGGGAAAGTCAGATGTGTTATTATGCAACATGTTGTGGCAATCCATTGACCCTAAACTCTATCGCATCTACATGTCTTACGAGACATTGTTATGATGTTTGGAATAAAGCTAAGTCACTGTATACTAATGATATCCAAAGGCTGTATTCCCTAATATCTAATATGCTTAATTTCCGTGGGACTGCTAATATGAGTACACAGGATTTTTTGGGCTGGACTGAAGCTTTACAACAGGAGTATAATAATTTAATGCCATATCAGGAGACAGTAGAAAATCATGCGAAGCAGTGTGATAAGTTCTTCATGGTGTTGACCTTAGCTGCCCTTCGGCCTGACCAGGTTCACGTTCGTGATCAGATTCTAGCTAGTCCTAATGTGCCTACCTTCATTGAGACCGCTGCCAGACTGCTTCGTGTTGCCTCAGCTCCCTCAATTGAGCCTATTGGAGAATCATCGGTTCTAGCTACTCGGGCTACGGATAGAGGACCCTCTGGACCATCCAGTGGTGGTGGCGTTCGTCGTGGCAGACGTCCTCGGTGTGAATACTGCCACAAAGATGGTCATACCAAAGATCGTTGTTGGAAGTTACATGGTTGACCTGTTAATCTGGTCCAGGCCACTGAATCCGAGAGTCAGACTCATGAACCAAGTTCTACTCCAATTGAGATGACCCCTAGGGAGTATGAAGAGTATCTCCAGCTTAAAGAATCCCGCCTTGACTCTTCCACACCTCCACTGAATGCTGGTACTTCATCTTTGGTTTGTCTCTCACACACCAATACTCCAAAATCTTGGATATTGGACTCAGGTGCTTCAGATCATATTTCTGGTAACCTTTCTCTTTTGCATAATGTGTCTAAGTCTAAGACTTTATGGTCACCTTAACTAATGGTCATCAAACACCAGCAGTTGGTGTTGGTCAGGCTTCCCCTATGTCATCCTTTTCTTGGAGTCTATTTTATATGTCCCTAATAGTCCCTTAAACCTTATCTCTGTGAGTAAAATTACCCGTACTCTCAATTGTTCCATAACCTTTTGTGCTGATTCGGTTGTTGTGCAGGATCGCAGTACGGGGAAGGTGATTGGCACCGGGAATGAGTCACAAGGCCTCTATTACATGTGGGGTGGTGATTTTGCTGCTTCTGCCTCTACAAAATCTCCTTTGCTTATTCATAGTCGTTTGGGTCATCCTAGTCTCTCTAAACTAAAATGGATGATCCCAAGTCTTTCTATTGAGTCTTTTGAATGTGAGTCATGTCATCTTAGAAAGCAATCACGTAAGTATTTTCCAAGAAGAGTCAATAATCGGGCCACGTCCCTCTTTGATTTAGTTCATTCAGATATATGGGGTCCTTGTCATGTCAACTCTATTTTGGGTTTTCGTTATTTCGTAACCTTTATTGATGATTATTCAAAGTGCACTTGGGTTTTCCTTATGAAAGATCGTTCTGAATTGTTTCAGATTTTTAAACTTTTTGTGCTGAAATACAAACTCAATTTGGTAAACCCATTCGTGTTTTGCATAGTGATAATGCTAAAGAATATCTCTCTAATCCTCTTTAGTCATATATGACGTCTCGTGATATATTGCATCAAAGGTCATGTGTTTACACACCTCAGCAGAATGGGGTGGCTGAGCGTAAGAATAGACATGTAGTAGAAATTGCCCGTACTATGTTGTTACACTCTCATGTTCACTCACAATTCTGGGCTGATGCTATCCTTACTGCTTGTTACCTGATCAATCGCATGTCATCTTCTGCTCTTAACAATGACACCCCATATTTCATTGTGTATCCTTCTGCTGATCTTTTCCTTATTCCTCCTCGTGTTTTTGGGTGTGTTTGTTTTGTTCATGACATTACTCTAGGTCGATCCAAATTAGACCCTAAAGCAGTCAAGTGTGTCTTTTTGGGTTATTCCAGTGTCCAAAAGGGTTATAGGTGTTATTCTCCAGCACTCAAGCGTTACTTTGTGTCCGCAGATGTCATCAGGATACACGACCCCTATTTCTGTGGTGCTTCCCCTACCTTATCTTAGTCCTCTCCCTCTTGTCCAGTCCACTGTTCCTCCAGCTCATCCGACTGCTCTTAACCCGCCTCTTCAGCTCTATCACCGTCTTCCTCGCCCTGCAGTTCCTAAGGTCCTTGGTGACTCGCCTATGCTATCTGATCCTCCGGCTGCGGTTCCACCACTTCCACCGCAATCTGACACACACAAATCTCACTGAGGCACCCATTGTTGTTCGAAAAGGTACACGTTCTACTCGTAACCTCCATCCTATATATACCTTTTTGAATTATTATCGTGTCTCTTCCCCTTACTTTGCATTCCTTTCTCACATGTCTTCTGTGTCCATACCCAAATCCACTCGTGAGGCTCTCTCGGATCCAAGTTGGCGTCAAGCCATGTTAACAGAGATGGAGGCCCTCTAGTCCAGTGGCATGTGGGAGTTGGTTCCCCTTCCTCCTGGTAAAATTATTGTTGGTTGTAGATGGATTTATACGGTGAAGGTGGGCCCTGATGGCGCGATTGATCGCCTTAAGGCACGATTGGTGGCAAAAGGCTATACTCAGATTTTTGGTTTGGATTATACTGATACGTTTTCCCCTGTTGCTAAAATTGCTTCAGTTCGATTACTTTTGTCTTTGGCAGCCATTCATCATTGGGACTTACACTAGCTGGATATCAAGAATGTCTTTCTTCATGGTGATCTTCACGAGGAGGTTTATATGGAGCAACCACCTGGGTTTGTTGCTCAGGGGGAGTCTGGTCTGGTATGTAAACATTGTCGTTCTTTATACAGTTCAAAGCAATCTCCATGGGCTTGGTTTGGAAGGTTTAATTTTGTGGTGTGTGAGTTTGGTATGACTAGAAGTGCGATTGATCATTCTATTTTCTATCGTCATTCTAATGGAAAATGCATATACCTTGTAGTATATGTGGATGTCATTGTTATTACAGGGAGTGATCAAGAGGCCATATCTCAGTTAAAGGAGTATCTCTTCAATCGGTTCCAGACCAAGGATTTGGGCAAGCTGAAATACTTTCTTGGAATTGAAGTGGCTCAATCTAGCAGTGGTGTTGTTATTTCTCAAAGGAAGTATGCCTTGGATATTTTAAAAGAAACTGGCATGTTGAACAGTAGACCGGTTAATAATCCAATTGATCCGAATGTTAAACTCCTACCAGGACAGGGGGAGTCATTGCTTGGCCGAGAGCGATATAGGAGATTAATTGGAAAGTTGAATTATCTCACGATCACACAACCGGATATCTCTTTCGTAGTTAGTGTGTTGAGTCAGTTTCTTGAGAATCCTTGTGATTCTCATTGGGATGCTGTTGTTCGTGTTCTAAGGTATATCAAGAGAGCACCAGGACAAAGCTTATTATATGAAGATAGAGGACATCCACAAGTTGTTCGGTATTGTGATGCAGATTGGGTTGGTTGCCCATTTGACAGATGCTCTACTTCAAGTTATTGTATTCTCATTGGAGGTAATCTCATATCTTGGAAAAGTAAGAAGCAGGATGTGGTTGCTAGGTCCAGTGCTGAAGCAGAGTATCGAGCCATGGCCCTTGCCACGTGTGAGTTTATGTGGCTTAAACACCTACTACAAGAGTTGCAATGTGGCAATGTTGCCCAAATGACATTGATATGTGACAACCAAGCAGCTCTACACATCGCATCAAATCCTGTTTGTCATGAAAGGACTAAACACATCGAGGTTGACTGCCACTTCATCAGAGAGAAGATTGTGTTAGGGTGCATTAAAACTAACTTTGTCAATTCTGCAGATCAGTTAGCTGATATCTTGACAAAATCACTTAGAGCTCCTAGAGTTGGATATATTTGTAACAAGCTTGGAGCATATGACCTATACTCTTCAGCTTGAGGGGGAGTGTTGAAACCCTAGGCCCGTTAGAGTGGGCCCATTAGGTTATAGCTTTTTCTGTATAAATTATTGTAATCTGTACATCACTATTATGAGAAATAGATGAAATCTTTCACTCTTTCACATTGGGAAAGTCATTTTTCAACTTTTACACAAACACCGCACCACCATCACCATCACCACCATACCACCGCCGTCGCCGCCGCCACCCCACCACCGCCATACCACCGCCACCACACCACCACCACCATACCACCACCAGTTATTATTATTATTATTATTATTATTATTATTATTATTATTATTATTATATAAAAAATAACACCACTACCACTACACCACCACCACCATTACCATTACCGCCACCACCACCACCACCACACTACCACCACTACTATACCACTTATTATTATTGTTGTTGTTATTGTTGTTGTTGTTGTTTTTGTTGTTATTATTATTATTATTATATTATTATTTATTATTATTATTATTATTATATAACAAATAACACCACTACCACTACACGATCACCACTACCATCATCAACACCACCACCACCACACTACCACCACCACTATACCACTTATTATTATTATTATTATTATTATTATTATTATTATTATTATTATTATTATTATTGTTATTATTATTATTATTATTATTATTATTGTTGTTGTTGTTATTTTGAATTACAAGACTTTGGTTAATTATTTTGATATGTTATTAGTTATTTTTTATTATATTTAAAAGTATTATTATATTATTATATATTATTATGCATTTATACATGTTATATTCTAAATAAAATAATTAAAATGTTTAATTATATAATTATACTAATTTTCCAGAAAATGAACCAAACACACCAAGACAGTTTTTCAGAATGCAACCAAACACGAAAAAGGAAAATGTTTTTTTCTTGAAAATGACTAATTTTCCAGAAGTTATTTTCCTGTTTTCCAAACGGACCCTAATGGTATAAATTATTGTGCAAGTTTAATAAGCCAATTTATGTCCATTGTGTTGCAGTTTGTAATGGAAGTAATAGTTTTTGTTATGAAGCTTATATTGATGACATATAAGCTATATGTGTTATTGGTTTGCTCATTCCTCAAGTGTTGTTTTGTACACCATATATTGTCTCTAATACTAAGTGAGAAGCAATCTCTCTATTTCAAATTTGCAATAATACAACAACATACAATTCAAGACACAACTAGAGATACACTTGTTTTTTAATTGCTCCCGCTACCGTTAGCTCTATTGTGATTTTCATATATAATACATGTATGAATATGGTTTATTTTCTAACAATTAGGTTATTAGCTAGGGTACTGATCCACTGTTATTATAGACAATGTAGATTAGAAGTGTTGTCCCAATAAATTTTGTTAAGCTAACCAAAAAAAAAAAGATCGAAATACAAATTAATTGAGTTGACTTTTTTTTTTTTTGTGGGTGCATTAGAAGGCCCTTAGAAGACCTAAGATTATATTCTAATCTAACTGTATTGAACAAAAAAAGCGTTCTTACTTCCTTTGAAGATTGATTCATCACGGAAGAATCCCAAGCATCCCTCAGCCTAAATTAGCAAGGGCGTTGACACATTTGTTCTCCTTCCTCATCACATGTGAAATATTTGTTATCCCGCATTCGGCAATGATGGACTTGCAGTCAAGTAAGGTTGTCAATTCCTGTATTGAATTAGCTTTCCCCTTGAAACATACACAACTGTCATAGAGTCAAGTTCAACCTCCACACCCACAAAAAAAAAAAAAAAAAAAAAAAAAAAAAAAAAAAAAAAAAAAAAAAAAAACAAAAAAACAAAAAAACAAAAAAAATAAATACTCTTTCCTTAACAAGTTTGAGACTTTTTCAGGTCATTAGAGCTCTAGCAAGAAATTATTCGTTATCCTAATTTTTACCATAAAATCAACCACATAATTATCTTGGTGGTCCTAAACAAAGTCTACATGGCTACATTGGTCATACCCTTACTTCGTAGCTATCAGTATTTATTTAACTTAAGAGACCAACTTTTTGTGATTGAAGATAATAATTTAGTAATTAATTTTACCACATGGATGTTGACTATTGTGACGGATAACTCTGATTGGAAGACATTAACCATTACATGATTATTTTTTTTGGAATAAGGTTCAAATTAGCCACTGAACGTAATGCGAAAGTGCAATCAGACCACCGAACTAAAAAAACGTGCAATTACCGCACTCAACGCCCCAAATGCCTTCAATTTCACCGGATATCCGGTTTTCACCCATTCCTCCCGGTTGATTGCTGACCTGGATGTCTACATGGCAATATTTATTGTTTTTCTTTATTTTCTTTTGTTCTTCTTTTTTCCTGCGTACAGAGTTTGGGCGTGGGGCGGCGTGATTCCTTCTTCGACGGCTGTCAAGGTGGTTTTTTACTTTGGCTTTGGAGACCGATCTTTGATGCATGGGGGTTTCTCGGCGTACACATAGTGAAGCAAACTTTTCTGGTCATCATCATGCATTGTGCGGACGACGGCGACCTCTGGTGATGCTCCGACGAACCAGCAACAGCAGCACCGAACGACGGCAACAACAAGAAGATCCGGCGACCTCTGGTCTTCGTTCCCTCTCACTCATCAACATGCAGCAGTGGCCACCAGCAGGTCATCAACATCTTCGTGATTATACCTAACCCCAACAACAAACCCATCAACATCATCACCACCATACTTCTCCAAGAACCCAAATGCAAAAACCCCAATTCTTGGTTCTATCAAACTCAGAGATTTCAAAACCCAAAAATGCAGAGGAAAGTACAACCATAACAGCTAAAATATAACCAAAATTTCCAAAAGTACATAGCATTCTGCATCAAGTCAGCAAATACACAGCTAAAAACTTGTGGGTATTTCTAACAAAAAGCTTAGGGTGGGAACACACAGTGTTTTTCGATAATCCGCAAGCAAGTCGGCAAATACCAAGTTGTTAGCAGTGAGAGCCTCGACGGAGAGCTCCACCACCAAGGCACTCACATTACTCCCCTTGAGATTCAACCTCGCGTCGAAGTCTCGAAGATTCCCTCGGGGCCGCACTCCTCCGTCACGGCACTAGCATTAGAGCCCTCGCGGCGGAGCGACGAGGGCGATGCAAGAAGCTCATCACAAGTGATGGGTTTGTGAGAGAGGGGGGAGGCGGAGAAGGAATGGGAAATGGAAAATGAGGATTTGGTCTTGTGAGAGAAAGCAGCTGAAGTAGTAGTGGATTGTCGGGGCTGTGAGGCGGCTCGACGAAGCAGTACCACGAGCGGCGGGGCTTGGGTGGCGGCGGGTCACAACGGCAGTTGGATTAACAAGCAGAAGAAAGAAGAGAGCGGAGGAGGAAGAAAGGAAAACAAAGAAAAAAAAAAGGAAAAGAATAAATATTGCCACGTAATTAGTCTATGTCAGCAATCAACCGGGAGTAAGAGGTGTAAACCGGCTATCCGGTGAATTTGAAGAAATTTGAGACTTTGAGTGGGGTAATTGCCTTTTTTTTTAGTCCAGTGGTCTGATTGCATTTTCACGTTAGGTTCAGTGGCTAATTTGGCCCTCATTCCATTTTTTTATTTTTTTATTTTTTTGCTTTCGAGGAAAAAAGAAAGTTTGGGGGCAAAAATATCAATATTTGTAGTATCGTGGAGTTACCCATGATTATGTGAGAATTCGAGGCTCATATTTAAAATTCGTACAATTAAAAAAAAAAAAAAAAAAAAAAAAAAAAAAAAAACCGAGAATCGCTCGCGCGCATTGTAGAAACCTCTGGAATCGAATCCCGTCCGTCCGTCAGTCCGTCACACCCATCCTACGGTCAATAAATTCTTAATACTTCCCAGAGAATTCTGGATTCTTCAACGGCTTCCGACATGAAAAGGTGAAAGATGAAATCTGAACCGTCCATTTCCGCTATAAAACCACCTTCCATCAACTGCCACATCCTCGGAGTGACTCGTCTAAGAAATTTCTGGAAAATAATTTGCAGAAGAAGAGGAAAGAGAGATGTTTGGGAGAGGAGCCAAAAAGAGCGACAACACAAAGTACTATGATATACTGGGCGTGTCCAAGAATGCCGGTGTGGATGAGATCAAGAAGGCTTACCGGAAAGCCGCCATCAAGAACCACCCCGACAAGGGCGGCGATCCTGAAAAGGTACTTACCCATAACCCATCTTTTTTTTTTTTTAGTGATTAGGAAAATCAATCTAGATTGTTGATAAATATTGATCGGTTTAAATCAAGATCAATAAATCTTTCATGTTGGGATTTATCAAGTTAACAGCTTAACCAAGTTGACTGAGTTTAAATCATTATATTGAAGCGTCTCCAGAAATGAATGTTTATGTAGTACATTGTCAAATTACAAGCGATGGGAGGTTTGTTAAAATGGATGTATTGTGATATTTATACAGTTTAAGGAGCTAGCTCAAGCTTATGAAGTATTGAGTGATCCAGAGAAGAGAGAGATCTATGATGAGTATGGTGAAGATGCACTCAAAGAAGGGATGGGTGGTGGTGCTGGCATGCATGATCCGTTTGATATCTTCCAATCCTTTTTCGGGGGTGGAAATCCATTCGGAGGTAAACTTTAATTTGATATTATAGCAATGAAAAACTTATAATGGAGTAATGCTTTTTCTAACTTTTAAATCCATTCGGAGGTAAACTTTAATTTGATATTATAGCAATGAAAAACTTATAATGGAGTAATGCTTTTTCTAACTTTTAAGCATTCTGGGACACGTTATTCAGTTTGGTATTAGAGCAATGAAAAACTTATAATGGAATAATGCTTCTGCTAAGCACTTTAGAATTACGTTATTCAATTTGGTATAAAAGCAAGGAAAGATTTATAATGGAGTAATGCTTCTTCTAAGCACTCTAGAACACATTATTCAATGGTATTAGAGCAATGAAAGACTTATAATGGAGTAATGCTTCTGCTAAGTACTCCAAAACACCCACGTTATTTAATTTGGTATTAGAGGAATGAAAGACTTATAAGAGTAATGCTTCTACTAGGCATTTCAGAACTCGTTATTCGTTGTAGTATTAGAGCAATGAAAGACTTATATTGGAGTAATGTTGCTGCTAAGTACTCTAATTTGGTATTAGAGCATGACTTGTAATACAATAATGCTTCTACTAAGCATTCTAGAATATGCTGTTAAGTTTGGTATCAGAGCAATGAATCATTTAGTTATGAAATGTAGAGACTTATAAGGGAGGGAGTAATGCTTCTTATAAACACTCAAGAATAACATGTTATTCAATTTGGTATTAGAACATTCAATCATTTAAGTTTGAAACATAAAGACTTATAAGGGAGTAACGCTAATGCTAAGCAGGTGGCGGTGGGGGCAGAGGCCGGAGGCAAAGGAGAGGAGAAGATGTTATACATCCATTGAAGGTCTCTTTGGAGGAAATGTACAGCGGAACAACCAAGAAGCTATCTCTCTCGCGCAATGTAATTTGTTCCAAGTGCAATGGGTAAGCGATATAGGTGTGAGATTCTTTATCGTTAAAAGGATAAAAAAAAAGGTGTCTAGTATTTAGTACTAACTTGGATAATAATACAGAAAAGGGTCAAAATCTGGATCTTCAATGAAGTGTGGAGGGTGTGAAGGATCTGGAATGAAGGTGACAATAAGACAGCTTGGCCCCTCTATGATCCAGCAAATGCAGCAGCCTTGCAATGAATGCAAGGGGACGGGAGAAACCATCAACGACAAAGACCGATGTCCTCAGTGCAAAGGCGACAAGGTTGTCCCAGAAAAGAAGGTTCTTGAAGTTCATGTCGAAAAGGGGATGCAAAATGGACAGAAGATTACATTCCCTGGAGAGGCAGATGAAGCTGTAAGTAAGATGATGTTTTTTAGGACTCTGTTTATTCGAAGCATTCTCGGGGGGCGATAGAATTATTAACTTGGAAACTTGTTCTGTGTGGTGTTGTTGCAGCCTGATATGATAACCGGAGATATAGTGTTTGTTCTTCAGCAGAAAGAACATCCTAAGTTCAAGAGAAAGGGCGACGATCTGTTTGTGGATCACACGCTGACACTCACCGAGGCGTTGTGTGGCTTCCAGTTCATACTCACACATTTGGATGGAAGACAACTCCTGATTAAATCAAATCCCGGAGAAGTTGTCAAACCTGGTACCTATCAAAAACCCTAATACAGCACTTACTACTACGCCAAAAGCTGTCTGACATGGCTAGGATTAAGTGTTTATCACTACATTTTATTTTCTTATACTGTCACACATTTTCGATAGACAGGATGTTGGACTTGGACCGTTATCAGTCTCAGTCCAACAATTCCTTAGTAACCAATTGCTGGACATGGACCGTTATCAGTCTCAGCCCAACAATTCCTTAGTAACCAATTGCTGGACTTGACCTTTTACCGGCCTCCGCTCAACACTAGACAACACTTACCACTACACCGAAATCTGTCTGACCTGGTTAGGATTAAGTGCTTACCACTACGTTAAAAGCTATAGTTCATAGCGAAGACACAATTTTATTTCCTTATACTGTCACACATTTTTGATAGACAGATGTTGGACTTGGACCGTTATCAGCAACAATTCTTTAGTAACCAATTGCTGGACTTGACCTTTTACCGGCCTCCGCTCAACACTAGACAACACTTACTACTACACCAAAATCTGTCTGACCTGGTTAGGATTAACTGATTAAGTGCTTACCGTTACGTCAAAAGCTATAGTTCATAGCGAAGACACAATTTTATTTCCTTATACTGTCACACATTTTCGATAGACATGATGTTGGACCTGGCCCGTTATCAGTCTCGGCCCAATAATTCCTTAGTAACCAATTACTGGACTTGACCTTTTACCGGCCTCCGCTCAACACTAACTTTGATATATTCACTCACTGTTTTCAGATCAGTTCAAAGCAATCAATGATGAAGGAATGCCAACATACCAGAGGCCATTCATGAAAGGAAAACTGTATATTCATTTCATGGTGGACTTCCCAGACTCCCTCAGCCCAGAACAGGTTAAGGCACTGGAGGCCATCCTGCCACCAAGGCAAAAGTCACAGTACTCGGACATGGAAATCGACGAATGCGAGGAGACCACCTTGCACGATGTCAACATCGAGGAGGAGATGCGGCGAAAGCGGGCCCACCAGCAGGAGGCATATGAAGAGGATGGTGATGATATGCATGGTGGAGCCCAGAGAGTACAATGTGCTCAGCAGTAAACTACTAAACTACCTGTTTCTGTCCTTTTCCTTTTATAAATCCTTCTATATTGGAACTGTGAAATGTGTAAACAAACAGCTAGTTTCTTGATCAAACCAAAAACCATGTACTTTTGTATTTATCATATGACTATGAGACAACACTATTGAACAACATCTTGGGTGATCCTTATTTTGTTTTGGAGGTACCATAAAATCTGGGATGTCTTTACTGCTGGCTTGTTAGCAGATTTTATACACAATCTTGCCACTGTTAGAAGACCTTTAAGCTCCTGGGAATCATACTCGTCTCCAAGATCAGGATCCAACATTTTGTATATCGATGTTCTGAATCGAGATTCTTGTACCCACTTCACTAAATCACCACCCCCATCTTCTGCAGATTGCCCAGTGATTAGCTCCAGGATCAGCACTCCCAGCTGGAAAACCAAGTTCTTGCATCTCTCACCCCTGCATACTGCAAATTCAAACTTCTTTTCATTCTTTAATCTCATAAACTTAAACATAACAGGCACCAACACAAAGAAACTTACACCACACTTGGTTTGCGGAACAGGCCTGGAATAGAATGATAATTTCGGAAATAGGTATATTCCATAATTTGTTTATGCTTTTTGTTCCGGGAATATTGTTCTCAAGAATGAGTTATTCCCCTTGCAAAGAGAATAACTATTCCAGAGCTTCCCAGACATTAGGCTATTCTTAAATTTTCAGAAATAGTCTAAATTTGTTATTTTTTATTTACTGGGATTATTCCCTGAGCACCGCGCCTGTATGGTGGTCGGTAGTGGACCCTCTTTACGGGCTGATCCCGATCCGACCACAATTGACCTAAGGCTCACACCTTCCCGACCTGTGTTTGCCTACTGGGCCTACTGGTGCCCTGTGACATAGCGTAGTGCGCTCAGGAATATCAGGGCACGTGGCCATGGCCCCGTGCATGAACTCTACGTGTGACGCAAGCCTGGGCCGGGACTTGTTCCCTTGAACCCCTATAAATACCGCATTAATTACTATGGGAAGGGATTTTTTGGCATTTATTACGAAGTGATCTTTAGCTCGGGGACCTCTGACCCACTATCAAGTAATCCGAGTCTAAAACAAGCAGATAGGCACAGGAACCGAGCCCGGAACCGACCTAGCACTGTACACCGTAGAGTAGACTGCTCGTATATTCTACATCATTAACACTAGGATAACATTCCAAAGGTCTATTTCTTCAACGAATCAAACAAGTTCAGCGAACCAAATAATAGAAACAATTATTGTTCTATTCCTAACTATAATCCATGTTCTCTTCCCGGTCTATTCCATTTCTTATGAAATACGATTCCTATTCCTTTAAAATTCATTCGATGAACCAAACATGCTGTTATGAGCATCGTACCTTTTGAGCATGATGATTCTGGCAGCATTGTGTCACTTCCAACAGAACAAAGGAGGCTGATATCAGCAAGCTGTAACAAGGGATCCAAAATGGTATGATCATCTTCATGACATGTTCTTAAAGATTGCAATTTGGGGTTACAGAACTCCAACTATATGCACAGATAGTTATCCCGGTTTGTGAATACTTACTTTTGCAGTGAAGTTCTCGTCCAACATAATGGTACTTGAACTGATGGTAGCGAGGTAGAGCGGGGGATCACAGAAGAAATGCAAGTATTCCTATACGCATCAAAACATACGAAACTGAATTTTTCCTACTGTGCTCAAGATTGAAACTGGTGATCAAATTCTCGGGTATTATGAAAGATGGACAGCTTGAAGAACCTACCAAAGCAGCAGCTATGCCAATGGCTATCTGCAACCTTGTTCTCCAGTTTAATGGAGTCTTCAAAGGGTCTAAAAAAAAATCCAACCGTTAATCCATAAACCATAAACGAGATCCATCTTTAAGGGGCGAAAAAAACACAACAGATGTAATGTATACCGGACAGGTGATCCTTCAGACTCCCATTCTCCGTACTTTCAAACACCAGAAACCTGAAATTGTTTGAGAATCACAATAATGTATCTTTAGAGTTTGTTATACTAATACTGCTCAATTGGTTCTCCTCTAAAACACTCTCTTCAAACAGCAACGACCCAAATATCGACTTCCTAGGAGTTCTGGGATGTCATTTGAAGTATTTTGATACTTTAGGCCAGAGAAAAATATTTAAATTGCAGGGAAAAGAGAGAAAAAAAGGCACTATGAAAAAGAAAACATGTGATTTTTGGCAAATATTATCCCGATTAATCGCTATGTACCTGAGAAATGGATTGAAGAGTACTCCAATCTGAAAAAAGACACTACACATCTGCCACATTTGAGGAAATGCAGTAAATCACAAACCAAACCAATGCTAGAATATCTAAATACAATCGATTGACAAGGAACTCAATTTCGAACAATTAATCTGTAAAAAAATTTAGCTTCTCCCTTCTAGATCAGAACATAAATATACCAAGACAAGTTCCATACCAGAAAAAATGAGGGAAAATTTTTACCTCTTAGGTCCACTCGAGAAACCCCTAAGAGCAACAATGTGGCGATGATGCAAACGCGCAAGGAGCCGCACTTCGCCAAAGAAGACATCGTCGTCTTGATCATCAAGAATTTTGATTTCTTTAACAAAAGCAACCTGGCCATTCTGAAACCTAGCTCTATATGCCATCCCCCCATTGGAAGAGGTATCAAGGATTCTTCTAAATCCATCAGTGCCTCTCTTTATATCCTTGTATGAAAAGTGCTTGACTAAGGACACTGAACCTAAAATTAACAAGTCAATACAAAATTGAGTCCCCAAATCAAAATGCAAACTTTAACCCAAAAGAGAGTGCCCAGCCATTAGATAAAACCCATTCAACTAAATTGTTGAGATCAATACTAAACAATTATTGACAATTCATCATTGACTACATATGAGCTGATTATGGATTCACAATTCAGAGTCATATATCACAAGCAACAATCTTTCACAATTTCCAACAGCAACAATAAGGTTCTAAGTATATATATACAAAAAAAAATGAGGGTTACCAAAATTAAAGCTACTAAACCAATTGGCAATTCTGGGGTGCAATTTCAAGAACTCAACACAGAATTTCAAGAATGGAGGGGGGTTTACTGGGGTGAGATCTGCAGTGAATCCAGTGGAGGAAGAAGAGCCTGATCTTGAGAGTCAAAGGGTCCATGGAAAGATCTGCAAGAAGAAGTGAAGAAGAAGAAAGAAGGAGGAAGAGGGTGAAGAAAATGACCTGTGTGCTTGTAATAATTATGGAAATTTATTATAACTAGTGGGAAGTGGGATTTTATTTTTTTTTTTGTTGATGATCCATATAGTTAAAGCAGTTGTAGTCCCAGACTTTATTATTTTTGAAGGGGAATATATGCTTTCCTATGTGGGTTGGAAACTTCTCTTTTAGGACTATGCTCTTTTTAACGTTTTGGTTGTGCATTTGGATGAGTAAAAAAGAAGAAAATAAAAACGAGTTAGAAAATGCATAGGGAGAAAGGGCCACCCACGACAGCAAACAGTCCCGTGTGCGCAAAAAGACGGCAGTTTTGGCCGTTGGGGCTCCACCTCAAATACCTTAACTAAGACTGGAGCTACCTAAGATTCTTTATTAGACAATGACATATAGGTCCTGTTTGGTAAAAAATTAGTCTATAGGTCAATTTTGACTTATTTGACCACTATTAATTGTTTAATTTAGTTAAAATATCAATATAAATGTTTGGTTAATTAACTTTTTGCAATTCCAAAAGGCTAAAATTCAAAAAGCTACTCCAAACAACTTTTTCAATTAGCTTTTTGAGAAAAGAAATTATACCAAACAGCTATCAGCTAACAGCTAATTTACCAAACACTTTTCTACAATCAGTCAATATTATCAACTATTTATACCCTCTAATTAACACAATCAGCTAACAGTTAACAGCTATCAGCTAATAGCCATTTTACCAAACAGGACCATAAACTACAAAATAATTTGTCAACTACAATGTAACACCTCGGTTACTATTCAGCTATTCTAACAAGGCGTTTGGTTGGAGAGGGAGAATTACGTTGGAAAGGAATTGCAATTCCATGGGAGATGAATTACTGAGAATAAAGTTGGAATTTAAATTACAGTGTTTGGTTTACAGGAACAGAATTACTGGAAATTTCAATTCCAATGTTTGGTATATATGGGAATTGAAAGGGAATAAGTAGTATAAAGTCTAAAATGTCCATTGTTATTGTCAGACGTTAATTTTAAGTTAAAAAGGGAAGAGATAATTTTGACTTATCAGTATCTTTTGTTCTTCCTAAAATTTCAGGAATTAAAATCATAGGGGGACATTGGATTTTAATTCCATGAAAATGGGGGAATTGCAAATCCTTTCAACCAAACAAGGGAATTTTGTGGCTTTTGGAGTTAGGTGGGAATTAAATGGGAAAGGAATTTAAATTCCCTTCAACCAAACACCCTGTAAATGTGTGATCACAAGATCAAACAGGGCCATTGATTCTTTGGACTGAAAAAAATTAATAAAGTATAGAACATATACTGCCTTGTAACGAATAAATCTTTAAAAAAAATTACAAAGTAATTTTATATCGATGAGAGTGATTCATTAGTCTTCTTAATTTGTGTTAATTGATTATGGACAATTTAAACTGATTTATCTTTTTATCATCTTTTGTTAACAAATATCACTAGAGGAAACTTAGTGCACAACTTCAATTCAAATAGTAACTGTGAGTCTGCGAATACTCATTGTTACAAAAAAAAAATAATCAATAAATATTAATATGTATCTTTAAAAAAAAATAAATTATAATATGTATCTAAGTATATTGAATTCGCGTGTGTTTGGGTTAACTATATTAAATTAATTATTTTTATTGTAAATAATAGTAATAGAAATTATTTATTGTTGATCGATGTTGATGAGCATATAATAATTAAAAATGATATCCAATTATTACTACTTGTGTTAAGGTGTCAACTTCACATGTTTCTTGTCGTCGAGGACGGGGAGACTTTTATGCAATCATTATTGTGTGGGTCACCTAAAATAAATTATTTTAACTCATAAAATATATTATTCTAATATAAAAAGTATATTATTCTAATTTATAAAATATATTATCTTACCTTATAAATTTTATTATTCTACCACATAAAATACATTATACATAACCAGCTTGGTTGGTTTGAGTGGTCGTACACTCTCATCCTTTAAGAGAGGTCAGATGTTTGAACTTTGAATCCCCTCTCAAATGAAAAAAACAAATATTGGGTCGGCTAAGTACATTATTTTACCTCATAATGTTTATTATTTTAACACGCACGCGGAGCAAGAAATTTTTTTCTTTTAACATCAAAACAACGTCATTTTGGATCATGGTCCACACAACCGTGTGGACCGTATTGGCTCCCAATCATATGAAAGCGGCAAATTATGCCGTGGACCCAGACCCACCTTGCAAGGTGGACTCAGGTCCAAAATGCGTGTCTGGAATAACGGTGCCTTTAGTGGTATCGTTTCCTCAACCAATGATATTCTTTTTGTGAATATAGAGTTCAAAAATTGTGTTATACTGTTGAATATAGAGTTCTGTAATTGTGAATATAGTATTCTTTAATTGTGAATATAGAGTTATGAAATTGTGAATATGGATTTCTGTAATTGTGAATATAGAGTCCAAAAGTTGTGAATATATAATTAAAAAATTATGAATATAGAGGAATGAATTCTGAAGACAGATGGCAACGAAGGAAGCAAATTTTTTTTTTTTTTTTTAAATTTAAACGGCGTCGTTTTGAAGCAAAATGACACCATTTTGAAGCAAAACGATGCTGTTTTGAATACGGGTCCACTTTGTAAGGTGGACCTTGGTCCATGGCATAACAATTGTATGAAAGCCACTTGGGCTTTGTACCTTGATCTTAAAAGGGGGAAATTCCAGCCCATAAAATGGAATTCTTGAGGCTATGGTCCATATATGGGCTCATAAAGCCCAATCTTTTGGTCAATCATTATACTAAAAATCGTAGTCCACATCGTAAGGTAAGGTACTCATAGGCAAATTATGTTGTCCATCCGTATGCACCATGCAGGGTGTATACGGATACAAAAACAACGTCGTTTTGTATAAAACGCGTGTCCTACTTAAAAAAATAAAATCAGTTTCGATTCCCAGCAACAACATTATGTTATTTTTTTTTAGTTTATTCATTTTTAGTTCATTCATTTTGGATATTTTACTTATGAAATTCTGGAAGTGCAGTTATGCAATTCTGGAAGTGTAGTGAAATTATGGATGTGTAGTTATGCAATTCTGATTTTTTTTTTTTTTTTTTTAAGTTAGACGCCAAAACGACGTCGCTTTTGCATTCGTATGCACCATGCATGGTGCATACGGATGCACAACATAACGCTCCGTACTCATATACATGATTATTTTTAATAGGAAAAATTATCAAATACGTCATCAAACTTTTATTACTCCTGCTATTAGCACACAGAACAAAAAAGTGTGTAATTGAACAATTTAATATTACAAAAAACGCGCAATTAATATTCTTTACAGGTAGATAACAGGTTTCGATCACCTTTTCCTATGACATATTACTAAAAAATAAAATAATTATATTTTTAATTTCTTTGACAAATTTAATATATTAATAAAATAAAAAATTTTAAAAAGGAAGTTGCCTCCTTTGCCAAGTTATAGGAGGCAGCCACCTCCTCCTTCGATGAAGGAGGAGATCGAAGGAGGAGGCAAGGTTCCCTCCACTGTAACTAGAGCTGGGCACTTGCCTCCAATGTAACTAGAGTTGGGCACTTCGGTTCGGTCCTAAATCGAAGGACCGATCGGTACTCAGTTTAGGTAACTCGATCGGTTCGGGTAAAACTCGAACCGAACCGAAGAACCGATTGATTATATATATATATATATATATATATATATATATATATATATATATATAGATTTAATTCCAGCAATGGTCCTCTGATTATTACGATTTTCTAAAATTGATCCTTGACTTTTAATTTGGACAAAATAAACCCTTAACTATCAAATTTGTTCCGCTATTAGTCCTTCCGTTAACAGTCAGTTATATAGGCGTTAAGAAAGGGGTACAAATGTAATTTCCTCTCCCCTATCTCTTAAGAAGTTACAACGGAATGGGCTGGCCGGAGGAATAATGAATGAGCACCGTGTCATCACCAAATACCGCCTTCACGTTGATGTGTGCCGCCGTGACCTCGAATGCCAAATCGTCTATTTTGTAGGACCCGTCACTCTGCCACAAGTACTTGGAGGTGAAACGGCGGCGACGAAGCCCAACAGTTCGGTGAGCAAAAGGTTTAGAGAATTCTCAACCGTGGTGCAGAAATGGCAGGGAAGCAGAGCGCTTGTGTGAACGTGCCGCCATCGGAAGAAGTAAAACCAGTTGAGGTTTGATGGATGGAAGGCAGTTAAGTCAACAACTCATTGCGTGCATGAAAAAAGTTGTGCCGGTGATTTGCAGAATCATTTGGAGATGATTTCTCGGAAGAAGATGATGACGAAGACGGTGAGGGGCCGGCTATGAGAGGATGAGTGGGGTTTTGTTGTTGCTGAAAATTTTGCAGCGGCGGCAACGATTTGGTGGAGGTTTGGACGTGGCGGAGTTTGTGCTTGGTTCTTGATTTTCTGTTCTGGAACCAATAGAAGACGTTGGCGTCGCGGACTTGACCGTACTCTTGGAGTTTAGTTTTGCTGTTTCTAATCTCCTCTCTGGGAGGATATATTAACCATTCCAGAATTGAAGATAGTTTCAAGAATGTGTATTTGCTCCGGCTTCGGATTTCATCTCGCCTTTGGCTCTGTAGCGCTCCTCTCTTCACTCGCACCACCTGAAGGGGCTGCTGACGGTGGTTTGAGGGAAGAGTTGAGAATGTGACGGTGGCGGTGCCATGGGTGGAGAGTGTTGCAAGGCTTGGACTTGAACATGCTAAGCCAGTGTCTCTTTGATGAATGATGAATGCATTCAATGCTAGGCCAATGGAACCTTTTATTTTGCTGCTATCTCCCTCTCTTATTTTTGACAATTCATTATGAAGAGAGGGGAGAACGTACTGCAGGTCTCTTCTTGGAAAATGCTTTGGGTTTGCTTTTACATTCCTCGTCGTCAATGTCTTCACCAACGTAACCCTTTTATCATTTGCAAATATTGCACGCTCGTCGACCCTCCTTTCAGCTTTCCTTTCTTTAGCATTCAATGTAGCGAGCAATTTTATTTCTATGGGATCATTTGAACGTAGGTGTTTAGATTCACGAGTAACTATTGCACCAATTCCAAGCCTAGGAGGTCGACTCTCTAGAATGGCTCCATTTGGTTTATCATCATCTAATGATTTACCCATATTATTAACCCATTGTTCTGCCAATTTGTACTCGGTCCAGCTTCACCACTTGAGGTCATTTATTGTTCTTTGATGTTTCTTCCGTAGTCATGGCTTTTATTTCCAGATCTCAGCTCAGCCGTCCTCAGTCCACCGCCGGTTTGGCTTGCATCGTCACTCCACGGCTCCACCGCTATTATTGCTGGGCTTGGGTTTGATCAGCTGCGTGAAATAGATACACAAACTCACCAGCATCACGAAGAAAAAGCAATTAGAGGAAATGACCCTTTTAGCCCTTCATTTAACACCTTTCTAACAGATGATTAACGGAAGGACTAATAGTGGAACAAATTTGATAGTCAAGGGTTTATTTTGTCCAAATTAAAAAACAAGGACTAATTTTGAAAAATCACAATAGTCGGAGGACCATTGCTGAAATTAACTCTCTCTCTCTCTCTCTCTCTATATATATATATATAATAAATATATACAATGCATTAAATATACAAAGTAAGGTTTAAACCCTTGACCACCAAGTTAGAAATCAAGAGTTTTACCCATTAAGATATAAACGCATTTGTGTTAATGTTTTCATTTGTATGTTAATAAAGATATACATTTTTTATTAAATGTTGTACACTTCAATTGTAATGGACAAAATTGTCTCTACTACATTTTTGTTAGACTAAAATATCTTTATACTGTTATAGAGTTAATTACACTTTTGGTCCTGTGACTATTGAGGTGTTGTTAATTTGAGTACTTGACTTTCAAAACTCTCAATTTAGTCCTGTAACTATGCAATTGTTAACACATTTGGTCTTGCCGGCCAAATCGCCGACCAATTTTCACGGGAATCTTTTAATTTTGTTTAATACAGGGATAAATTCGTCATTTTAGGTTACTTCCTTCTTCTACCTTGCACCTGCTGGCCGGAATTGTTCCTCAAGTACAACTGTAATTATTCTGGTCAGGCACTAATATGAAAGCAACACAGACAAAGAAACCGAGCAACACGTGCCACAACATCATCCCATCGTCATTCGCCGACCACTCAATCCTCCGGCGTTTTTTCAACTTTGTAGTTCACCCACCTTGCTATACCTGTTGTCCTCTCCCCTCTTCCTGCCGACAAAAACAACAAATTAAAAGTCTCCAAATTCATTTATGAAATTAACACTCCACCCCGCCCCACTTCTCTTCAAATAAATAATACTTTATTCCCTTTCCAGTTGAAGCTGATTTTCTTTAAAAAGCAGCATTTCGAGTTCATTGTTTCTATTGTTTCTCACAACCCTAACTTCCTCGGACGGCACGCTACTTCTGCCGCTGTACCGGTACTACGCCTTCGCCTCCGGCGCCTCCATTTTTATCGAATCCAAGCTCCGGCCCATCACTGTTTCCGCGTTGTCGCCGCCGCGCATTGGCTACCTCATCTCCGGCTCCGCCTGCGACGGCAACATGCTCCGGCGGACGCTACAGGCCCTGTATCATCTCATGGTGGCCAACACCCTCCACGCCATCGCCATTTTGCTCAAGGAAGGTGGGAATTGGGACTGGTTTATCAACCTGCTACCTTTGAGCTTCATTAAAATCTACCGGAGGTTTGAATTTTGGCTTCTGATCAAAATCTCCATCTCAGTTCTCGCTCCGATTTGGGAACAGAAATTGGGCACAAGAATAACTCGGCAAATGCCTCTCACGCCGGTCAACGCTGCAATTCTGGCTAACAGGTGAAAGATGGAGAAGGAAATGACTGATTATTTTGCCCCCTTAATAAATAATTTAATAAGGTTTAAGTTTTATCCGGTGACATTTGACCGGTGATTTGGACAGGAGGATCAAATGTGTTAAAAATTGCATAGTTATGAGACTAAATTGTTAGTTTTTAAAATCAAGTACTCAAATTAATAATATCTCAATAGTCACAGGACCAAAAGTGCAATTAATTCTATTGTTATAACACCGTTACTATTTAATTCTAAAACTTTCATTATTATTATACACCTATATCTAATTATCTATGATATCTTTTTCCTATTCTTTGATTATCATTTTATTAAAATCATTATATAATTACTTTAATTGTTGATTATATTTTAATTAAATTTCTATTAATAGTAAATCATATGTGTGTGTATATATATAGGCATGCACACGCACCAATATATGTGATCATGTACTAGATTAGTATTATAGATATTTTATTTATTTATTGTAAAAACAAAGTATAAATTATATCAAAATTGTTTACATTATTAATAAACAAAATATAAATTTTGTTCATCTCTATAGTTTTCAAATACGATGATTAAAATTTACTACTTTAAGGAATTGCGAAATATAATTTGAACTATAATTTGTAATTATTTGCATTTATCAATTTTTTAATGTTGGACATAAATCTTCGCGCACCACGTGTACAAAATGCTAGTATTATATATAAATATTATAATAATTAATAATTTCAACTCCTCAAGTCCTCAAATGTCAAGTCTGAGTCGTAAGTTCCAAAATTTGGTGTTTTAATAATTTTTATTTTTCAAATATTAACTATACATGGATGATTCTTCATCTTGTCATCAACAAAACACTTCAAGTGGCACTCCAAGTGAGCCAACTGAACAATCGGTCAGACAAAAAAGGAAATGTTCAAATAGTGGACTTCCACCAAAACTGAACCGAATCGAAACCAAAATTTTCAAACCGAACCGAACTCTATTTTTAAACCGAATGATTTAATTTTTTTAAAACCGAAAAATCAAACGAAACCGAAATCGAAAAAAACCGAACCGAAACCCGAAGTGCCCAGCCCTAATTGTAACTATGGATGGAGGAGGCAACTCTCCTCCTCCAAGCTCCATCTTTCTCTTATTAAGGGAAGAAGACGCCTTTCATATTTTTGCGGAGTAGGTAGCAAATGTCTCCTCCTTCGTCGACCTTGACGGAGGAGGAGACATGGCTGCACCTTCTCCGTAAGCAAAGTTGCCCCCTCCCGTCTGTCGGCGACTTGAACGGAGAAGGCTATCCCTCCTCCATTTGTAGGTGGCCTGAACAGAGGAGGATATAATGCCTCCTTCGTCCATGTTAGATTAAAAAAAATGACTTGACCAATTTTACCTGCAAATAGCCAAATAACATGCTATAAATGTTACTTGCAAAAATTTATGGAGTTAGATTATTCATTTGCATTTTTTTTTTCGGTGGTCTAATTGCACGAATAGTAAAAGTTTAATGGCCTATTTGACTTTTTTTTTTCCTTTTTAATATATTGAAGGTTCATTTTTAGTATATTATCCAAAATTGAATTTATAATACATCAAAAATAAATAGTTGGTATACTAAAAACAGGCAAATTTTTCTGTGGACCATAAATACAATATATATTTTTAATATACTAAAAGTACATTATATGAATACTGGATGTAAATAATTTGATAGTATACAAAATAGGGTTGTTTACTAACTTGGAGAAATGGAGGATTTTTCAAAAAATGGATAAATTGAGAAGTGAAAAAAATAAAAAGTGGAGAAATTTTTTACTAAATTTCTTCTTCTAAATTCAATCTCTATCTCCATTCTTCCACTTCTAATACAAATTTGGAGAATAGACAAAAAACTTTCTCCAAATGGAGGAATGGACACGGGTGAACAGTAAATCAGATGAATAGTGCATAAAGTTTTGGGATCGAATCTTGCTTGCGGCGCTTGTCTGTGTTTTGTTCTTCCCTTTCTTCTTTTTTTCCCCCTACGTCTTCCTCTTTTTTCCACTTCTTTCTTCTTCTTCTTCTTATTATTATTATTATTATTATTATTATTATTATTATTATTATTATTATTATTATTATTATTATTGTTGTTGTTGTTGTTGTTGTTGTTGTTGTGTTGTTATTATTGTTATTATTATTATTATTATTATTATTATTATTATTATTATTATTTGCACAAAAAATAAAATTTGTATTTTTATACATGTTATTATCGGCTATGTTATTTTGTAATCATTTATAATTTATTTAGTGCATGTAAGGTTTTTAATGGTGTATTGAAATTATTATTATTATTATTATTATTATTATTATTATATTATTCCCCTACGTCTTCCTCTTTTTTCCGTTTTCTTCTATTATTATTATTATTATTATTATTATTATTATTATTATTATTATTATTATTATTATTATTATTATTATTATTATTATTATTATTATTATTATTTGCACAAAAAAATCACATTTATGTTATTTTGTAATCATTTATAATTTATTTAGTGTAAGGTTTTTATTGGTGTAGTGAAATTATTATTATTATTATTATTATTATAATAGAAATGAAAAATTGGAAATAAGGAATGAAAATTAAAAAACTGGAGAAATGGAGAAATGAAGATGAAAAACTGGAGAAATAGAGAAATGGAAAAATAAAAATGGAAAAATAGAGAAATGAAGTAAACGACCCCACCATGTGTTTTCAATACTCAAATAATATAATTTCCATTAATACAATGTACATTTTTAATATACTAAAAGTACATTATTTGTGTACCTAATGTACATTATTTGATAGTATGCATGCTAGTATCTGAATTAATTTCACTTTTGGTCCCACGACTTTTGATGTTCTATCACTTTTGGTGCACAACTTTAAAATTTTTTAATTTTGGTGCCTAACTTTGTTATTTTTATCAATTTTGGTCCTTTCGGCCAAATTGACTGTGAAATGTTGTTGGATTTTATATTGTTAGGGGTAAAATCTTCATCCCAAGGAAACATCTTCAATATCTAAACAAGATCACCGTAAAATCATATCTATAGGTGTTTGATGATGAGAATAATGGGGAAGATGGGCAGAAACCAGACAGATATATGGGATTTATAGTTTCGACCATTGGCAAACTCTTCTTTTCCTCTTAATATGATTTTTCTTTTGTTTAAATATTGAAGATCTTTCCATGGGATGACGATTTTGCCCCTAAAATATAAAATTTGGAAATATTTTACCGTCAATTTGGCTAGAAGGACCTAAACTGATAAAAATAACAAAGTTAGGCACCAAAATTGAAAAAATTCAAAGTTGTGCACCAAAAGTGATAAGAACTCAAAAGTCGTGGGACCAAAAGTGAAATTAATTCCTAGTATCTTTATGGTGCTCATAGTGTCAACTTGTCATTATGTCTTGTTCTTGGTTTTAAAGCTAGCGTTGCTTAGGATTATATATGTATTCCAGTTTCAAAAGAATTTCCTATACTTATACTTATTGTACTCAACGGGTGGGAGTGGGTCACTCATCATTATTCGCTGATGGTTGTTACACCATATGTTTTTCAGGTGCAGATCAGTAGCTTCGGAGTGCGCAAGATGGACGCGAGGATTTAGCTTAGATAGTTTTAGTCCTGGTAGATGGCCTGTGTGCCTTGGCTTGTATTTTGGATATTAGACTTAAATTATGTTCTGTTTAGTTAGTTAGTTAGCCCGTGCATCTAAGTTCTCAAGCTTGGATGTGGCATAGCACCCCGACGTTTATTGTATAGACTCTGCTCTGTTTGGAATATTAATGCCAGATTGCCTTTATTTCATAAGTTTAAAAGTTTTAAAAATTAGGGGTGTTACAATGACCATGCTTCTTGCAGTACTTACAAGATTTGTTGGACTTACGTCCTTTGGACTTGGATCTAGATTTTTTATTGCTACTTCTCTGTTTCAAGTGAGCGACCCCTTACAGTCAAGCCTTCACCTTTGTCCTCAGACTTAATTTGTAAGTCAAACATTTCTTTGGACAATAGGTTTGACTTAACATTGTCGAAAGTAATGGTATGACTACTATTACCATACAACATAATTTCTTTGAAATGCTTGTACGATTTTAGGAGAGAGACAAGCAATAAAACAACACGATCCTCATCTTCAATTACGACATCACTATTCTCCAAGTCCAATAAAATAGAATTGAATTCATCCAAGTGAGATTTAATAGAAGTACCTTCCGTCATACGGATTGTGTACAGACGCTCCTTCAGGCGTAGCGTGTTTGCCAGAGATTTGGCCATGTAAAGCGAATCCAGCTCGGACCAAAAATCTGACGCAGTCGTCTCACTTACTACCTCACGTAGAACCTCTTTAGACAGGCACAAAAGAATGGTTGAACGTGCCTTGTCATCCAAATCTTCCCAGACTTCATCTGTCATTGTAGCCGATTTTTTCTTCTTCCCAGCTAGCGCTTTCTTCAAATCGTTTTGGGTTAGAATGGCTTCCATATGAACCTTCCAGATAGAAAAGCTAATTTTTCCATCGAACATCTCGATATCGAACTTGATAATAGTCGACATCTTTGAAAATAATTCTCAATTAAACCGCTCTGATACCACTTGTTAGGAATGTAGCGGAATAATGCGAAAGCGAATAATCGAAAATTGAGAATAACAGAAGTTAAATAATAGGGAAAATATGTAAATGAAGAAAATTATATAAATGACAAATGAATATAATATAAAATGGGAATATATATATATATATATATATATATATATATATATATATATATATATATATATATATAATTTTGTACTAATTGAATTCTTTTATTATTTAGGACGAAATGAATTCCAATCCTCCCGAAATGAATGCTATAGTTGACCAATACCTTCTGTTTAATTAAGGTTCAAGTAAAATCAGAGCATCTATCAAATTTTTGTGGATCTTTTACCGTAATGAAACTTTGTTGTGAACCAAGGCTTATTTCAAAAGTTCATGATTATATGGTGCTCGAGATTCAGGTAGAAAATATCCAAAAATTTCAATTGTAATTTGTTTTTAAGTAATAAAAAGTAAATAATATATGTACTTACATTCTATAGAATTCAGATGCCTTTTTCACATTAAGGATAAGATAACAATGTTGCGGTATTTTCTCTTTGTTGTCTAATAAACTATTTTTATATTTATTCTTTTAACTTGGTAAATATTAGACAACAAAATTATATACACTTTCTGCTATGTTTTTTTTTTTTTTTTTTTTTTTTTTTTTTTTTTTTTTTTTTTTAAGGAATTATCTTCTGGTGGTGAGGTCACCGACACCAATAAAGGAACAACAAAAAAAAATGTTGAAATTGAAATAATTGAATCTGGATCTTCCAACAACAGCGTTAAGCGTAGCTTGAATGATTATATTCATTTTCAACAAATATGGAGAAGAAGGCCAAATCCATTGTGAAGTTGGAGAAACCTTGAAATTGCATATGCTTTGGAGTTATTTGGTAATTTTCATGCTTCCACAGGATAGTGAATGGTAAAATATAGTGTTGGGTGGAGGTCGGTAAAGGGTCAAATCCAGCACCTTCCCCTATAAAATGTTGTGGAGGTCTACAAGGAAATAAAGTTGCGTTTTGGCTATCAGCTATCTTTTGGGTAGTGATAAGCGCTTGATTTAACAAGTGATATCAGAGCGGGGGAATTGTTGGGATTGTTGGGCGGAGGCTAGTAAAGGGTAAAATTTGTCAATTGGAGGCGGGTGGCTAAGGAGATTGTTAGGCGGAGGTTGGTAACGGTCTAGCAACCTGCCTCTCGAAAATGTGATGATGGACTCAGCAGCCTATTAGGGGAGAATGACCGTGTCGAGTGCTATAATTAAGAAGCCTACTGCAATGGTTAATCTTGTATCTTTAATTGTCCACAATTTACCACTCAAGAACCAACTGAGCTGCTTTGCGACATGCCTTTTTGAATGATAATCTTTGCCAAACATGATAGGTACTCAAACGCAAAGAAAATAACTAGTACTAAACTATTGGGTTGGGTTTCCCTCCTATGTGGAAAATAGCCCATGTTTGGACCAAGCCTTTTTGTATGAATCGTTATGCCATGGAACCATGTGTAAGACTTTCCCGTATAATATATATTATATATTAGGGGTCTTACTTATGTGGTGCAAGTGGACTAGGCCCATTAAGTAATTGGTTGGGTTGGACCTTTAGGTTTAAGTCTTATATCCACCAATGTGCCTATATAAAGCTTGTATTGATGGGATACAAGATATATGATTATATGGTACTCATACTGCTCAGAAAATACCAGTACACCATCTAGGGTTCTGAGTCAAGTATGAGACAAAACGGTTAACCCTATTCTGCAGATCTACCGTTCAAGAGGCAACACAACAGGATATCAACCATGGCTGGAGATCTACAATGCTTCCGCTTTCGCTGCTACGAGTTAAGTTTCTCGTAGATTATGCTTTGTATATTTAAATCTTACATTTGGTATCAAGAGCCTTTATCAATCTCTGCCTGGTTGATTGTTTTGCCTTAATCAACATTATTTTTTATTTTATATATACATGGAGTTTGTATATATTTCTATGCTGGATTCAAATCTAATATTAAGTACACAATTAAATTGAAATATATTATTGCATATGTATACTGTGTCGTGTATATATATATTTCCCTTTGAATCTATGAGCATCATACATATATTTTGATTAATTATATGTGAAATTTCATGCTTGTTTGTTGATTTTGGGAACCACGTCTACGAGTTCCTTCGAAGAATTGTTGGTACTTGGTACGAGTGCTATTGGGCACTACATGTGGCACCGCCCTTGTTGGAGAAACAAAGCTACCATGGGATTTCCGACAGCTATATAAAAAAAAACGCAGGGGGCGATGCGAATTGCATTATTTTTGCGCTGCATGGCTTCTGGCTAATCCGGTTAATGAGCATCACCGTTATGCACTGCATGAAGTTACTGTCCGGAGGAGGTTCTCTTCCTACATGTGGCTTCGTTCAGACTCCAGCTAGCCTGTCGATTCTTCTCTAGGCAGCGCCGACGGGATGACCAACTTTCCATTGGAGTACATGAACAGCTAAGGAGATTACCAGATACGGTGAATCTCTTAAGAAGGAAGAAGATGAAGGAGTTTGTACTGGTATATTCCTTAAAAGAGCAATTTACCTTTAATTCATTATTTTTACCATATTTAATTGCTTTAGTTAATATTACATATTAATTAGGATACATGGTAATTATTTAGTTTCAAATTGCCATACTAATATTATCTTAATTAATATTGTAATTTATTTTGGCAAATGGTAAAAATATGGTAATTGCTTGTTTTTGGATGATGCCCTTTAATTTTCTTAAGTTTGACATTAAATTCATAATTAAATTATCATTCAATTATGGACAAATATTAAAATTTAAATTTGCTATGTGAATTTTAATTTAATATTGAGATGCATATTAAATTGCATGACATATTGCAATTTATTTAGGATTTATGGGTTAATATATATTAATATGTAAAAATCCAAGCATGCTATGTATATTCATAAATTATTTTATTATAATTATACATTCATAAAAGCATGCATTAAAGTTGAATTAACATATTATTAACTCATAGTCTCTATATTAAATGTCATTCAATTTTTAGGATCCTTAGGTCAATATTTGACATTATGGTCTATTAAGACAACTTGTTTGGTTTCTCATTTAATTCTGAGCATATTTTAGTCCTATTTCTGACTTAGGACTTTAAAACCTATTTTGAACAAGTTTTTTGGGACCTATCTTGGGTCATTAAGTTTGGATCCCACCATTTTGATTGATATTTTAATAATAATTGTAGCTATTTTATTTTGACTTATAACATGTTTATTATGGTAATAATATTGATTATTATGCATAACATGTTCACTAAGTCTTAATTATTACTAACTACCATATTATGTTAATGGTATTCTTGGTTGGTAATAATATTAATTATTAAGTTTGGATATATTTCAGTACTAGACCATTTTATATTCATGTCACAACTCACTTGGACCATTGAGTTTATGAGTCTAATTTGAGTGATTAAGTGCTATAATTATTATATTGGGTCTATTTATGAGCCATTAAGAATTTAAGGATTATAATTGTTATTTTGGCCATTAAGAATTACAACTATTGTTTAAGTTGATTATATATATTTTAATTTATCAATAGTTTTCAGGGCCTTAATAATAATATTAATTCCTTTATGGCACGTTTGGTTCACGGAATAGGCCTGGAATGAAATAGGATTCCCAGTAATAGGACTATTCTTTTGTTTGGTAAGATTTTCTATTACTAGGAACAATGTTCCGGAGAATGATCTATTCCCCTTGCAGGGGGAATAGAGATTCCTGGCACCCCCCTGGTATTAGGCCTTATCTTATTAGTAAGCAATATAGTTGGTATATTGCCTTTACAATGGTAATTTGATTATTACCATAATTTCAGTCTCCCTGAAAGACATTATAGTCTTGGTTAATTATTATGTGGTAATATGAGATTGGCATTCAGTATCCCCTTAATTATGGTTTTGCGATTTTGTCATTTATTAAGTTATATTTGGCATTATTAATTACTATTATTAAGTTTAGGGGCTAATCTCGTTTATTACCTTTCATAGTAATTATTATTTCTTGGTAATCTATTATGTTTGGAAAGATTACATATTTAGTGTTTATTGTTACGTGACGTTGCATTGAGGTTACTGACGATGAAGATGGGAGAATTATAACACTATGGGAGATGCAATTTGCATCATTAAGGTTAGTCATTAAGTTCTATGATTATTCATTTTTTGGTAATTAGTGCTATAGTTATAGTTTGACTGCTATAATTTTGAAATTGCCACATTTTATTTCCTTAAGAAAAATGGAAACATTAAAGAATGTATATTACCATACTTTGGTTGTTATTACCAAATATTAATGGTGATTATAAGGTTATTTATTACCATTAATATTTTAATGATAACATTATTATTATGGTTTATTTATGAATCCTAAATTGTTTCCAATTATATTTATGTGACAATGTTTCAGATAAGATTTTTTTTTTTTTATTTTAGGCAACTACTGACTATTGCCATTATTGTACATTTATTCCATAGTTCATTCAGTCTTTGAATTATGATTAATGTTTTTGCCCATATTTGGTTAAGTATGAATAAATGAATATTTGGTGTATTTTAATACTCTTTAGATTGTTTTATGCATTTTATCACATTAAGTGCATAATATTGAGTTTAATTATGCAATTAAGTTTTGTGAGATTTTGATTTACAAATGACAACATATCATTTTGGTTTGATATTGTTAGAATTTGTAAATTCAGTTATTTCTCATAAATTTGATCTTTATGCGTTAAACATTTTGTCATGGGCTTACAGTTTAAAATTTCAAAGATTTTTTGAAATCTCATATTGTAAATTGCTTTTAAGTTATGCAATTTGCTTGGAATATATGAGTTTAATGTTTAATTTTATGCATATTTGTCCTAAGCATAATATTCTGTTTTAAATTATGCAAAATTTTTTATGCCTTTAGCAATGCATAAATTTAGGATGGAATTATATTAGTTCCTATTTAAGTTGGACTAATGCATAAACTTTAATTGCTGTAGTGCCTGAATTTAAGCACGTTTAATCCGTTAATTTAGTTCATCAATTTGAAGCCTTATCCGTAGGTGAATCTACAATCTCATAGATCTCCCAAACGATTTTACTTCAAATATGAGAACACATGACTTAGGGAAGTTTCTTGGGGAGGAATACTAGTTCTATGGCCCTGGCTTAAAAGCCTTGTTGCTACTAGTCCCCATGCGACGCTACTCTGTCTATGGAGTTGGTATTTAACCGAGCTTCGTCTCGACCAACTTTCCTGGGAGTATACCTAATAATTGTCTATCATGTGCTGGTTTAATTTGTTTGTTAGGCTTTAAATTCCCCTTTTGCCAAGTGATTACAATTTTAGATTAATTAAAGAGTAGCCACAACATCTTTAATATACTAAAATTGACTATGGTTTAAATTACATAAAGATGGCAATGATAATTGTCTAGTGATCTTATAATTTTAATGAGTTGGGGAGTAGCCACAGCATCCTTAATCAGTTAAAATTATATATTAAGCAGTTTATCTTGATCACATACAGTTTTGGATATATCATTTGTGATTAATTGTATGTAATATATGATGGAATTAGCCCACAGGCAATTTCGTTATATTTGTATAGTTAATCAGGATGAAATACTGGACTACGGTCATAATTTAGCCCACAGGCAATTATGTATCGGAATGTAGTTTAATAGTTTTATCAGTGATGATAGAAATAAATCAATTGTATTTACTTGTTATTTGTAAATAATTCTCATCTCTATCATAAAGTTTAATTTTATGATGTAAACTTTAGATCATATTTCTTAATTTACCCACAGGGATTAAGGAAAGGAACATGATTTCTTAAGTTTTTATCATAATAGTTGTAATGAATCTTATTGAGTAAAACTTTAGCCTATAGGCAAGTTTTATGTCACTTGATTCTTCAACTTATTTGATAATTGTTTCATCATAAAATTTCAGTTGGATTTAATTGAGTAAAACTTTAGCCCACAGGCAAGTTTTATGTCACTAGATTCTTTTGTCTATTTAGTAATTGAGATAACATATTATCATAAGGGTTTAGTTGGATTTAATAGAATTAAAACTGTACTTTAGCCCACTGACAAGTTTTATGTCAATAAATCCTTTAACCCATTAGGTAATAATTTTATCACAATTTCTTAGAATTTATAAATTTAGTTCAATTATAATTCTAAGTTTCATGGTTTGAATTGGCAAAACATGTATTCAGTCACTTCCCAAAATTTACCCGCCTTTATTAATTGCTTCACGAACTTACTTGGTTATTTGGATCAACTATAGTAAGTTATGTGATGTGATATACCTCTTTTGGATTCCAAGACTAAAATGTACCTTTTGAGCCAAATTCTAACTTGGTTTTGGAAGGTGTGTTGTATTATTTTAGTATGTCCAATTAATGGTGGGGAATTAATATCTTCATTATTTAGTTGGACTTTAATTGGAACCAAAAATTGATTATTTAGTATGTCCAACTAATGGTGGGGAATTATGTCTTCATTTGTTAGTTGGTCAAATCAATTACGAGTACGTATATCATTAATTTTGCTAAACAATATCTTAATCAGTGGGAGTGATCATTTAGAAAAAGATCATTAAGATACTCCATTAAAGATTTTGGATTTAATTGGCTTCATACATCCCATATTGGATTGTATGTCAAACAATAAGTCCAAAAAATTCCACGAGTATTAATCATGTATTTGTTCATATAAATTCATATTGATTGTGCAACATATTTATGAAGATGTTGTAACAATATTAAAGAGTTTATTAGAACAAAACATATAACTTGTGGTGCACTTTTAAGTAATAAATTCTTCAGCATTTAATAGTATTTAGTTTCTTCAAAATTGATCCTGGGCCATTTTAGTTTGTAAGGCTCAAGACAATTTTGAGAAACATAAAAGTAATACTCATAATGTTTAGTTCATTTTGAGGTGGACCTTAAGATTATTTGGGAAGTTATGGTGTATGTTTAAGATTCTAAATTTATGGACTTAGACCTTTGGTTTATTGTCTAAGTTGTTGGAATGCTTCTATGACTAAACTACCTTTTGGCTATTTTGATGAGTGGGAGTGACAGACGTGTCAACTCCAAGCTCTTAGCCGTTAGAGGTAGTTCTTATGTTAACTTATAAAGAAGTCATGGAATATATAGTTAGCATTATGCTAACATTAAGAGATCTCTACTTAAGGCATGCTTTTAAGGATCTTAGAGATCATACAGTGTACTCTTTTGTACAATTTGGATGGTTTTCTCTCTTAAGTTGCGCATATATATTTTATTTTGAGAAACATCCCTTAAGGTACCAAGAATAAACATTGTGTTTGTTCATAAAGGATTCAAGTTGGGGAATAAAAATACATGTGATCACAGGAGATATTACTCACTTATTCAGTAGAGGACATATTACTATGATTCGTGTGTTTTGTTCTTTAATGCAAATTGTGCTAGTACTTGCACCAAGTGGGAGACTGTAAGACTTTCCCGTATAATATATATCATATATTATGGGTCTTGCTTATGTGGTGCAAGTGGACTAGGCCCATTAAGTAATTGATTGGGTTGGACCTTTAGGTTTAAGTCTTATATCCACCAATGTGCCTATATAAAGCTTGTATTGATGGGATACAAGATATATGATTATATGGTACTCATACTGCTCAGAAAATACCAGTACACCATCTAGGGTTCTGAGTCAAGTATGAGACAAAACGGTTAACCCTATTCTGCAGATCTACCGTTCAAGAGGCAACACAACAGGATATCAACCATTGCTGGAGATCTACAATGCTTCCGCACCGTTATCTTTCACCAATCCTTTTTTTTTATTAGTTTTAACAGCGCGACTTTTTTTATTCATATTCACATTTTGTGGTTTCAGTTTCTATTCGCGCAAGTTTCTTCAACACTCATAAATTATTAATGTGCAGGCATGAATTTATGAATGTGTAGTTATGAAATTATGAATTTTCTTTTATGAGATTATGAATTTTCTGTTATGAAATTATGAATTTTCTGTTATGAGATTATGAATTTTCTGTTATGAGATTATGAATGTACAGAAAATTCATAATTACATAACTGTAAATTCATAATCTCATAACAGAAAATTCATAATTTAATAAATGTTTTTCTTTTATGAGATTACGAATTTTCTGTTATGAGATTATGAATTTTCTGTTATGAGATTATGAATGTACAGAAAATTTATAATTACATAACTATAAATTCATAATCTCATAACAGAAAATTCATAATTTAATAAATGTAAATTCATAATCTGAACATAGAATGCAAAACGCCGTTAACAACACATTAACTAATTTTTTTCGTTAAAACGATGTCGTTGGGCCCGTGTTCACCAAGCATGGTGAACACCATTTCCACGGCATAATTTGCGTTTTTGTATCCACTACTAGTTCGTTTACGCGCTTTGCGCGAATGAGATAATGCCCAATAATTATTTTTAAATAAGTATTTCAAAGTATATCAATGCAATATTATATATGAGATGTTCATGCATAGGTAAATAAATGTTGAATTTGTTTATTTAAATTGATAATTTAATGTATATAAATGCAAGATAATATATGAGAGATTGATTATAATTGTCACTAAAATAAATGTTTGTAACTTTGTAATAACGTTAGTCTAAAAGCGATAGTCTAAATAAATACTACGTACTACTTTTGATTTAAATTTCTCTAATTATTTTTAATTCTCTTTTGGGTAGCATTATCATTATCTTCATCTTCAGTACATGTCCTCTTTTTTGTTTTTGTTTTTTTTTTATTGGCAGTGTGTCATGTGCAATTGGGTTACTGGTGGTAGCACAGACAATCGTTATGCTGTGGAACCGTGTCTACCTTGCAATGTGGAGACGGTTCTATGTTCATAATTACTGAACTATATGTTCATAATTATAAAGTTATTTATTCATAATTTTTGAACTTCGTATTCATAATTATTGAACTCTATATTCACAATTACAGAACTCTATTTTCATAATTACTGAATTATATGTTCATAATTATAAAGCTATATATTCATAATTTTTGAACTTCATATTCACAATTATTGAATCTCTATATTCATAGTTACAGAACTATATGCTCATAATTTCTGAACTATATATTAATAATTATGAATAGTTTTGGAACCGTGTTCACCTTGCAAGGTGGACACGGTTCCACAACATAATTTGCACAGCATATACATCGTGCAATGAGATTATAGTTTAGGAAGCTTTAGATTTGCATTGCTGTGTATATGACTATGATCTTAGTTGTACTATGAACTCTTTATCTTACAAGAACCTATTGATATTTGGTAGTGGTAGTTTTCCCCCTACATGTTTCATGTGTTGTGAGATGTGTATCGTAGGTTATCATGTGAAAGTATTGAACAAAATATTAATATTTATTATATTTGTATAAAATACTTGGTAAATAAATAAATAAATAAATAAATAAATAAATATATATATATATATATATATATATATATATATATATATATATATATATATATATATATATATATATATATATATATATATATATATATATATATATATATATATATATATATATATATAACATATTTTGTATTATAACTTTGATATTTAATTACAAGATAATGTAAAAAGAAGACAATAGACAATGTAGTGAATATAATAAATCAATAAATTTAAAGGTAAGGAATCTTTGAATGGTAGGAAATAAAGATAATATAACTAATGAAATTATATCTCTTTTCAAATTTGTTATAATGAATATTTTTTTTTAAATAAAGACATTATAGACATCTAATTCTAAATTAATTAAATGCATATATCTATTAATTTTTTGTTGTAGCTACTAATTTATTTAATTTAATAAGAGTAATAAAGTGGCCTACATACTTTTCATCAACAATAATGAAATCATTGATTTTTTTTTTAATTTCCATTCATTGTTGAGATAAATTGTTTTGAGAGATGACAATTGCTACAATTGCTAATAAATAATTCAAAATATATGGTCACAATAGATATTGTTATAATGATATAGTAAAAATTAAATTAACTTACAAGTTTCTTTAGAAGTTTTCATGCATTGATAATATTTTGATGTGTAAACTTATTCAATTGGGGTCAATGTGATGTCAACATTGTCAATTCTTTGAAAAATGGTCGTACCGTTTTAGAGTCCATATGTAATTGTATTTATGATCAACAACTTTATAGTTAGGTCGCGCAGGTCGGACAATGATGTAAGAACAATTTTGTCAGATAAAAAAAAATAATAGCATAATATTTGTAGAGTAATGTACAATTATACCATTATAAAAATACATACAAAAAATATTACTACCATAATGACCTAAATCATTCCAATAATGGAAAAAGCATAATTGAAAAAAAAAAACTTAACCTAATTTTTTTTAAATGCAAGAAAATCAAATGATTTTTTAACTTCATGATTTATAATCTTTGATGCTCAACTTTGAATGCTATGTATTTAGTCGGGCTAATTATTTGACCAAAGTTTATGTTAAATTTTATTACGTTTTAACATATTCGTAATATATGTTTAACAATTATGTTAACTCTAATTGGGATGGGGTTTGAACCTAAGACCTTTTTATAGAAATTAATAAGTATGTTAAGAATAATAAATAGTTAATAGAATATTCCGTTACTAAAGTTTATACTAACGGAATTTAGGTACCGACATTTTTTTTGTTCCAGTTAAGGGCAACATTATTGGCTCTTATTAGATTTGTACTAGTTTTTTTACGCGCTTTGCGCGAATGGAATAATGCCCAATGATTATATTTAAATAAGTATTTCAAAGTATATCAACGCAATATTATATCGGAGATGTTCATGCATATGTAAATAAATATTGAATTTGTTTATTTAAATCGGTAATTCAAAATATATAAATGTAAGATAATATTTATTGAATTTTCTAATCGATATTTGGTAGTGGTAGTTTTCCCCTACATGTTTCATGCATTGTGAGATGTGTGTCGTAGGTTATCATATGAAAGTATTGAACAAAATATTAATATTTATTATATTTGTATAAAATACTTGGTAAATAAATATATATAATGTATTTTGTATTATAACTTTGATATTTAATTACAAGATAATGTAAAAAGAAGACAATGGACAATGCAGTGAATATAATAAATTGATAAATTTGAAGGTAATGAATCTTTGAATTGTAAAAAATATAGATAATATAACTAATGAAATTTTATCTATTTTTAAAATTTTTATAATGAATATATTTTTTAAAATAAAGGCATTATAGACTTCTAATTCTAAATTAATTAAATGCATATGTATTATTTTTTGTTGTAGCTACTACTTTATTTTTTAGTTTAATAAGAGTAATAAAGTGGCGTATATACTTTTCATCAACAATAATGCAATCATTGATTTTTTTTTAAAAAAAAATATATACAAAAAATATTAATGCAAAAGTATAATTGAAATATTAAGTTTTTTTCTGATCTAAATAATCAAAAGAATATTAAGTTTTTTTCTGATCAAATGATTTTTAAAGTTCTTGATTTATAATCTTTGATGCTTAACTTTGAATATTATGTATTTAGTCAGACTAATTATTTGAACAAAGTTTATGTTAAATTTTATATTATATACTGGTTTTTTACGCGCATTGCGCGATTGGGATAATGCCCAATGTATTTTTTTTAAATAAGTACTTTAAAGTATATTAAGGCAGGATTATATTGAAATTGTTCATGCATAGAACTCCGACCCGACAGAGCATTGTGGGAAGTTGTAAATCACGGTGACTCAATGGTTCAGCAGACAGGGCCAAATGCTGATACGCACAAGGAATCTGCCCACTTTGGACATAATTCCCGCACTGCCGCTGCCGAGGTTCAAACCTTGGTCTCTTCTCCCAAATACTACCCACTAAATCATTGAGCTAAGCCCGTGCGGGTTAAATAGATAATTCTAAGTTTACAAATGCAAGATAATATAATCAAGATTGATTATAATTGTCAATAAAATAATTGTATAGGTATGGTTGAAACCAAATACGGGACATAAGGGAAAACAAATAAAAATTAGGGCATAAAATATTAAATATATACTAATATTGTTTGAGGAGATTCCGACATTAGGATTTGTGGTTAAGTTCTATTAAGACTTTAATATTAGAATTAGATTAATGGTGTAGTTATAATTCTATATTCGACTTTAATATTAGAATTAGACTAACGGTGAATTAACGGAAAAGTTAAATGGATAATCATATAATTAAGGATAAATTATAAAATCTTAAAAGAAAAAAATTAAAACCTGAACAATATGAACCATTCATTTGATTTAATAATTTGTGCGGTCATTTTTTCTACCCAATGTTAATAATTAAATAAATTCGCTGGTCAAATCCGCTAACGCTAACCGCTAACTGCTGATTGTCAAACAAGGACATTGCGAGGTAGTTCTCACTTCAATTTGTTGTGTGATTTGAATACTCTCTTTGTCACAAAATCTCTCAAGTAGTTAATATGGTTGGCTTTATTAATTATATTTTTTTTTTAATTTTTTCATGGTATTAATAAAATACTTCGTAAATAAATATATAGCATTATTTTGTATTATAACTTTGATATTTAATTAGAAAAATAGTGCACAAAAAAGATAATAGATAACGTAGTGAATATAATCAATTGATGAATTTGAATGTAAAAATTTTTACATTTGAGAAAAATAAAAACAATATAACTAATGAAAATATTTCTTTTAATTAATTTATTGATAATTAATAATTTTTTTTCACTGAATAAAGACATTGTAAGGATAATGTAGCGAATATAATCAATTAATAAATTTGAATATAAAGAATTTTTATATTGAAGAAAAATAAAGACAATATAACTAATAAAATTATTTCTCTTATTTAATTTATTGATAATGAATAATTTTTTTTTTTGAATAAAGACATTGTGGACACATAATTCTAAATTAAAGAAATGCATATGTATTATTTTTCGTTGTAACTACTAAATTATTATTTATATAATTTAATAAGAGTAAAATAGAGTACTAATTATGCCAACTTTGATTAAGATGAGGTTCGAACCTAAGACCTTTTTTTATTGAAATCAATGAGTAAGTTAACGGTGAACTAACGACAATTCTTAAAATTTTAACGGAATTAGTAACGATGTGTGGGTATTTTAGGAAATTTTAGTGTGAAATTTAAATCTGATAAATCTTTTAATCAATCTGAGCCATACATTTGATTAAAATCTGTGACCGCCATTTTTTCTACCCATTATAGGCCTAACTCTCTTAGGCTCTTATTAGTATAATAGAGATAGATAGTAGATATAGTAGATATTTTAAATATATTTTAACATATTCGTAGTATATGTTTAACAATTATGCCAACTCTAATTGGGATGTGGTTCGAAACTAAGACTTTTCTTATAGAAATTAATGTGTAAGTTTAAAATAATAAATACTTAACGGAATATTTCGTTACTAAAGTTTATGCTAACGGAATTTAGGTTATTTAAGGAAAGAAAATAATATAATAGAGGGTAAATAAGAAAAATCAATAAAAAAATACTAAAACAAAAATAATATGAACCATTCATTTTAAGAAACAATAGTATAATATGAACCATTCATTTTAAGAAACAAAAGGGCTGACATTTTTTGTTCCAGTTAAGGCCTAACATTATTGACTCTTATTAGAATTGTATATGTATTGTAGATGTAGATGTAGATGTATATATATATATATATATATATATATATATATATATATATATATATATATATATATATATATATATATATATATATATATTTGTAGATATATTTTTGTTGAACCTCTACTCAAGCCCTAATTATTATTATTATTATATTAATAATTAATAATAATAATAAAATTTAGGGATTATGAAGGTAGAAAGGAAATTGGAGGCGGCAGTAGTGTTTTTGCCTAAATTGTAAAAGGGAAACAAACTTCCTTTTTATTTCATTCCTATTTATATATACATATATGTTATGTTAGTTATTAGGAATTATGGAATGTTGATGAGGAGGCAGTTTCCAATGGGAAAAGGAACTCAATTTTCCTTTTTCTTGTTTCTCTTCACCAATATATATATATATATATATATATATATATATATATATATATATATATGGAGGGATTATGGATGGAATGACTTGGACACCAGACACACGGAGGGAGGCAGTTGGTGTGGGTGAAATAATTGTTCTTTCCCCACCTTCTTCTTCGACGTATGCAGACAACAGTGAAGATTATTTTGCTTAGTTTTTGTTGTGGGTTTGCCATGTATTTTTAATCAAATACTTTTGAGATGTCAGTTTATTTGTTCCATGCATCTTTGGATAACTTTTTTAGGCCTGTTGAACATAATAGAAATTTTGGTCTAGAATTAGTGTATTTGAATTTTTTTTGTGTGGTAACCTAAAACTTTATAGTGGAATATTTAGTTGGTGGTGTTCCGTGGTTATGATTTTCATTGTGGGATTTTTCCCAAACATAAACCTCTCAAACAACTTTGAAGAGTTGATGGCATAATCATGAGTTGGTCTGACATACTAAAAAAGTACATTGACAAAGTGTTAAAATGTCTTGTTTTTATCCTATGGCCAATTCAACCTAGAAATTATATCCACTCCATTCCTTGTAGGAGCGCCGCAGGCTGCAGCATCTCAACATGGAAGTCGACAAGTACGCCGGCAACACCTCCGACACGTCGTCGAGCGAGGATTCCGACCACCGGCCGGAAGACAACCTGGGTGTCGGCCTGCCGTACGAGTGCGCTTTCTGCAAGCGAGGCTTCACTAACCCTCAGGCTCTCGGCGGCCACATGAACATTCATAGAAAGGACAGGTTGAAGGCCGCCAATAAGCAGAACAACATCTCTCATCATCATCATCATCATCAAGAACAATCTCATTCAACAAAGCAGCAACACCACTGTTATTCTTATTCAGATACAAGGGCGGCGCCGCATGTAAGTTACCACCAGTTTAATTACTCGCCGCCGTCAAACCCTAGCTACCAACAAGTTTATTATCATCATACGAGGAGGTACGGAGATTTCATGGGTGCTAATGATCTTAGCCTGAGAGTGGGTCCTTCAAACGTGGAAGACGACGAGGATGAAGGGAGAAAGGAAGAATCTGACGAGGAGGATACTGAGGTGGATTTGGAACTCCGTTTAGGACGACGTCACAAATACCAGTAAAGTAAATCTTCAAGCCACAACACAACAACGTTAGTATATTCTGCTAATATATATACATATAAAAAGGATGAATGTTCTGGGAATGAAGAGTTAAGAAACATGTTTTTGGTAGCTAGAGAATAAGAGGTATGTTAGTTCTGGGGAAGTCTAGAGATTTGTTACTCTTTTGCTTCAATAACATTATCTTCATTGGATTGTTGTTCATTTCTGTCTAAGTTTGTTGGGCTGCAGCTTCCCGCCATTGAAACTTGACTGACTACAAGTATAAAGAAATAAAATTACAAATTTACTATTAGTTATAGTTTTTGGCGTAATAATAAGTGTTTGATCGGATAACTGGTATCAGAGTATGTCATGCTTTTGAATGTTTTGCATGTCATTGTACATTTGAGGTTGGCAGATGTTGGGAGGGGATTGGATTGTTGGGTAGTGACTTGGTGAGTCAAATCCAGCATATTGTCATCAAAATATAATACTGATGGTTAGGAAAGTATAAAGAATAGATTTTGGGGCAATAATAAGTGTTTCATCCTAACGAATTTCTTGAACAACTAAAAACCATACTAGTAACATACAATCTTAGGTTTTTTCCCCATTTTATAGTAATATAAACGAACCGCTAAAATGGCACCCCCTAATGTCTGTAAATGTGATTCTTGTCCACTTTATGGGATACTCCGAGGGGTTACATACCTATATTGAAGCTTCATTATTCTAGTTATTCATCATCGTCTGCATTCTAGAATTGAATCTTCAACATCTCTTAGTCTTTTCCTCGATCATGTCTTGTATTTTTGTATATATATAATTCGAGATTCTTCTTTTGTTTTCTTTGGAAAGGAAAAATGTATTTTGCAATAAAATTAAATTGCATAGTGTCGCATCCTAAGCTAGTAATTCATCACTGTCCTGTCTTTACTTCTAATCTTTCCCTATGCTTTTTCCTTGCTAGAGTTTTCTTCATCATCACAACTAAGTAGATCCATTTTCTAATAGCTATCTAGGTTCACTACAAAAAACTTGGGTTACTAGCGTCGACTTATTTGATATCTAGATTCAGTTATAATCGATATTAAATGATATTGTGACAGTTTAAGAAACAAACACTAAATACCATAAAACTGTATCTAAGTAACTATCGAAATAGTCAAAGCTAAATACAGTTGAATATCTAATATCGACACTATGTGCTTTGCCCTTACGGTGATGGTGGAAGCCTTAACTAAGTAAAATTTGAAAATTGATTTTCAATCATCTTGCATTGGTTTAAAGTGATCCTAAACTCCGTTTACCCAAAAATAAATAAATAAATAAATAAAGTCACTTTTTTGAAAACAAAATAAAGTCACTTATAACAACAAAGTGTTATTTTTTTAAAACTATAATAATTTATAGTATCTAGAAAACGTACTAATAATGGTAAATGTGTTTTCAGCGTAGATTCTAATAACTTATACGAGATGCATTTATTTTTATTTTTGTAGTGGTTAGACATGACTTTGAGGTACATTATGTTTCATTGGACTCATAATAATCTAGAAACTACTTTATTATATATGTATGTATATTTAAATTGTGTGTGTTTTTTTATACGAGATTCATCAAGGTACTTGTTCCCATCCAAGTATTAGAGTTTGGATATATGTGTGTTTGTATGTGATAATTATGTTTTGAAAGTCAAGTGTTGCAATTAACACAATTACAATAGTTAGTGGACCAAAATTAAAATTTACTCTTTATAATTATTAACAATTTTTGAACCATGTCTACATTGCAAGGTGGACACAAATCTACAGTTGCAAGGTGGACACAAATCCACAGCATAATTTGTCTGGTCAATAGTACTAAAATAAAAAAATAAAAAAAAAAGTCTTTGGATTTCTCAATACTTGCCCACATTGATGGGCAAGAAGTAATTATATGTTTGTAAATGCACCTCTTATATAGAGGAGCTTAAGATCTCCTCTTTCCA